>NW_024081188.1:58961-107446 GCF_003009895.1 Hyaena hyaena | reverse complement strand
GATGGGCATGGAGGAGGGCACTTGTGGGGATGAGCACTGGGTGTTATGTGGAAACTAATTTGACAATAAACTATTTGTAAAAATAAAATAAAATAAAATAAAATAAAATGCAGATTCTGGTTCAGTAGGTCTGGGGTAGGGACTCCAGATCCTTCATTTCTAATAAGTTCCACAGGATACTGATGCCACTGGTGAAGGGTTCACACTGGAAAGGGTGAGGGTGTAGACAGTGCTAATGTTGGCAGTAGATCAGCCTTCCCATTGTGGACAGCACTGTGTTGGGGGCTTAAGGCCAGGGAATCAACATGACCTCCTGGGAGCATGATAAGTAGAAGACCATCCATTCTGGCCTGACTTGATGTTTGGCTGTCACAGGCTGCCAGAAATGAGTAATTCCCAATCTCCTCAAAGCCCTGAGAAACCAGTCCCAAAGGGTAGAAGCTACAGGAAGACAGATTTCCTTTCAATATGAAGCTTAGCTCTCACAACACAGAGCTTTTTGGACCTGGGTGCAGCCAAGCAGAGTCAAAGAGAGGTTTCCTGAGGGTGTAAGGAGGGAAGACTGGGGCACAGGGAATTGCACTGGCTGCTATTAAGGTTTCCCTTCAGCCCTGAGATTGTATAAACCATAATTCAAGGACAGAAAACAGTGATGAGTCAGAAGTTTCTTGCCTTCTCATCGACCTCCCATTCAGCCAGATTTTTCAAAGTGATTTGTGTCTGAGACCCAGCTTATCATTCTAGCCCTGTTTGTTTTGCATTTGTATGACTCTCCCTAAATAAAGCCCTGCCTCCTTCTCTCAAGGGTCACAATGGGTTAATATCATCAATACAACTGCAGAAGAGAGAGTGAGGTTTTAATGTGAGAAGAAAAATATTGACAGGTTTGTACAAGAGACATAATTAACTCCATGCTCTGGTGATCTGCCAATACATATTTCTCTCCTTCCAACCTCCTTGCTCTTCCACAAAACTTAAAAATCCTACTTTAGCCTATAAAGGCTCAAAAGTACATATGATTTGGTTCTGAAAATATCCTAATCTTACGCAATTTAAATTTGGTATTGTTGTTAAATGATAACCCAATACAGATGCTGCAGGCAAGAAACCACTCTATACTGATGCCAGTCCCCATGTCATCCATCCTTTCCTTCTGACAGTCCAGCTTTCTCAAGTGCTTTTTGTCTCAGCAAAGGGCAAATATTAAAAGTCAGAGAGCTCAGAAACACAAATGAATATTATCTAAACCACAGCAACAGAGGCAGAAGGGGGCTCTGTAAGAAAAGCAATGCAAGCAGAGAGGGGCAGAGGGGTGCTCAGAATCTCCTAGAACCCTATGCTCCCGCTGCATTTCCGCGAGTCTGTGTCCTCCTTACCCCCCTCCAAGTTTGGCTGGATTGCAGAGTGAAGGTTATGATCATGAAATAAAAGCAAAGAAAGAAAGAAAGAAAGAAAGAAAGGAGAAAAGAAAGGAGAAAAGAAAAGAAAAGAAAAGAAAAGAAAAGAAAAGAAAAGAAAAGAAAAGAAAAGAAAAGAAAAGAAAAAAAGAAAAGCAATGCAAATAGCAAACTGCAAGTAAAACATGAAAGAAATGGCATTATTTGTAATCAGGACCAAGTTCTAAAGCCTGTCTGCCCCTTTTGGATGCTTCACAGTATTTTTAATACACCAGTGACAGAAGAGCTTGGTTAGGAGGGACATCTTTCATCTCTGATCCTCTCCCTGACAACGAAAATAGGGTGAGCACATTTGCATAACAGAAGAAAGGGACAGATTGCCAGTCCAGAAGGACCTTCAGGACACCTGTCAGAAATATTAAAAAGCAGGATAATCTCACAAAATGTGAAATGTTTTATGTACCAGTCTTGGATAGTTGATAGGAAGGCTACAACAGGAAATAAAATGGGCCATGTCCCATCTACAAACCCTCATTTTTGTGAATGACGTTAGGATCTCAGAAAAGCACCCCCCCCAACCCATCATCCCTCATTGACAATACCTTTAGGCTGTAAGCTCCTCCTATGTAGGAAAGGGAATGATGGAGCAATTGTCACGGTTCCCCTCCCCACCTGAGCCAGAGCACCTCCCCAGATCCCCTTCACCTGCCTCCTGGTCCTCACCCACCCCAACAAACCCCACCACCAGTGGGAACATCCTTCCCTCTCCAAGAGCTCAGGGACGTGTGATCCTGTTCTCAAGTCACACGCAGACCATACAAAAACATCTTTTTCAGTAGACAGAACTACAACAGTGCAGTTAAAACAGTGCTCCAATTGAGGCCCACTGTGAGTTAAAACGATATTCATGGCTGCCTGTGTATTACATTGTTTCTTGAACAATGCAAGCCAGGCAAATAAACCAACCTGGGAACATGTCTCTAAGGGTCACTTTCACCACAGAAAGGTAAAACTGTGTCTCCCCCAAAGACTCAAAGAGCTGAAGGAAAGGGAGTAGGGAGACGGTGGAGCAATGGGATTATCTGGGCACGGGCAGGAGGAAACACACGCCTTAACGTTCTGCTGTGTTGTATTGGCTGCGGTCCATGGCTCCTGCGGCCGAGCAGAAAGACAATGGGTTTGGGATTAAATTTCCTGTGCCCACACTCAGAGAATGGATCATCTGCTATCCCCCAAAGATTTTGCGGGTTACAGAGACAAATAATTAGAAAGAAATTGACAGGACTTGGGGGGTGAGGATAGGTGTGTGGGAGACGTGAGCTTTAAAAGGGTTATACCCCCAAGGAAATGGCAAAAGAGATCATTCCCCTGGCCACTTCAGCAGCCGTAGACAGGCAGTCAGGAGGAGGTGAAGCCTGAAGAGCCCAAGCCTGTGAGGTGGGAGCTGCCCAG
Organism: Hyaena hyaena; assembly: GCF_003009895.1. Lineage (NCBI taxonomy): Eukaryota > Metazoa > Chordata > Mammalia > Carnivora > Hyaenidae > Hyaena > Hyaena hyaena. Next base: position 104,597 of record NW_024081188.1, on the reverse strand, counting down.
ACTGCGTGCCTGTGACTCAGAGTGGAATTTTCCTCCCAAACAATGAAAATAGGTTGAGGTTTTTGTGGTTATGGTCACTCATATTGATCTTCTATTGTTAGAGCGCTCGCTCTCGCTCTCGCTCTCTCTCTCGCGCGCGCGCACGCTCTCTCTCCCCTTCACTGTCTCTGTCTCTGTCTCTCTCTCTCTCACACACACACTAAATATAATAATTTACACATTAGACTAAGCCCCTCAAAATAGAGCTGCCAAGAATAATAGTCTTAACTGAAAGGAGGGAATGGGAACCTTCGACTTGCCATTTCTCTATGGCAGTTCTCTAACTTCAGGGAACATAAAAATCGCCTGTGAAGCTTGCCAGAGCTGTGAGTCCTCCTCAGAGAGCCTGACTCAAAGGGTCTGAAGCCAATTTTACTCATCATAGTTGTTTTCAGCATTATACTACATATAAAGCAGAGAAGACTATATATGCAATATCTCTCTACATGATAAAGCGTATTCAGAAACATGCGGCTCCAGCATGCACCCACTGTCCAGAGAGGCTCAGATGCCACCTGGCCATCAGGGGCTAGATACTCACATGAAGTCATTAGGTCAATATGAAGTGATATTTCAGCATGGAGGTCATGTTGTTGGAACTAAGGGAGCAGCAGGGTGGAGCTTAGTTACGTGTTGCCGCAGGTGGTGGAGGGGAGTCTCTGGCTTGTCTGGAGCCAGATCCTGTCAAGGGCACCTGCAGGCGAGCGTCTCGTTACTGGTTGTTGAGTATGGATGGGCCCAACATACGGTGTCTACATGAGCAAATGGCTCATCTCTGTAAAAGAAAGCAGTATGTGGGGCTCCACACAACAAGTATTTTGGAAATTTGTGGCCCTTTATAACTGATAGACAGGTATTTCAAATCGGTTTTCCATTCTCCAAAGAATGAGCCCAGAGGGACTTTTGATTCAAATGTAATCACTGGTCTCTCAAATATTTTCTAGAACAGTGCTGTCTAACTGAAATATAAAATCTGATGTGAGCCACATATGTAATTTAAAATTTCACATTGGCCATATTTAAGAAAGTAAAAAGAATTTTAATGTATTTTATTTAACGCTTTATATCTAAAATATAATTTCAACATGTAATCATTTAAAAATTACTCATGTAATACTTTACTTTTTTGGGTACTAAGTCTTCAAAATACAGGTATATTTTTACATTTAAAGCACATCTCAATTCAGACTAGTCACATTTAAGTGTTCGGTAGCCACAGGTGGCTGGTGGCTATGGTACCAGACGGCAGTGAGGCATGGGACAGCGACTGAGCTGAGATGATACCTATTTAGCACCAATGAGGGAGCAGGTGTGGAAGAAGAGAAATGGTGATGTGTTGTTAGAGGCCCATACTGAACCCACAAGGAAATTCTATTGGCTTTTCCTTCAAAATATAACCAGAGACCTGTTTCTTCTTAGCACTTCTGCTACCATCCTGATCCAACCCACTACTGTCTCTCCTGGATTACTCTTTACTGCTCTCCCTGTTTCCACCCTTGCCCCTTATAGTATATCCCCCAAATGGAAGCCATATTAATCCTATTAAAGCATAAGTCAGATTATGTAACTGCCTTCCTCGAACTCTTCATAGACTATTCATTTCACTTAGCGGAGAAGCCAAAGTTCTTATAATGAATCACCAGATGCTACATGGTCTGCCTCTCCCTCCCCCAGTTACCTCTTCTTCTATTTACTCTCCCCTATTGTTTTCTCTGCTCCATCCCCATTGGCCTCTTTGCTGTCCATCAAAGGGCCCCTAATCCTCCCATCTTAGGAGCACATTGCTTGTTCTTTCTGCTAGAATGTTTTTCCCTCAGGTACAAGACATATGGAAGGCTCTCTCCTTCACCTCCTTCAAGTTTTTGATCAAACACTTTCTCTGTGAGATTTGCCCCTTGCCATAATGCAAACTGCGTCCCTTCCTCGGCCTTGCTCCTCCCCTCCACATGATAAGTCATTTACCCTACTCCACTATATAATATACAAGTGTGTTTATCATTTATTATCTGCCACTGCACCCACCACCTTCCCCCCCCCCCCATACTCTGCATACAGGCAGGAATCTTCATCTGTTCCACTTACTGCTGTATCTGCAATGCCCAGCATCATGCCTTGCACACAGTAGGTGTTCAGTAAGTATTTGCTGAACAAATGAATGAATGAATCAAGGTGGAGGCATCCTGTATTTCCCTCCCTGTAGCTCCGCCCTGTGTTGGTGAATAGGACTCTGTTCCACCCTCCCCGGCCATCTTCTTTATCTCACCAAATTGCAAAGGTCTGAGAAAGAATATCCAGGATTAATCATTCTCATTAAACAAATTATTCCTCTGAAGCAATGAATCTTTACTTGTTTTCTCTTTCTGTGTTTTAATTGTAGACTCCCTTGGCAGCTATGAATGTTCTGTCCCTAATATCCATGAACACACAATTTGGAGTTCATAGGCCTCTGATGCCCATCAGTCAGAGACCAGGGATCTCACTTAAGAATCTCTGCCCAGAGGTTCACCCACATACCGTTTTTCTATCTGTCTTTGAAGTCAAATCTTCCTGTTCTTCCAAAAATAGCAACCATGTCCAGAAAGAAATTACAGAGCTCTACAGCCAGGAGCAAACTTGAATGGTGATATAGTTCATCTTCTCATGTCCAGACAACATTGAACTGTCTATTCATCCTAGGAAAACTCCACTTCCCTGGGGTAGGCAGGTCAATATCTCACATAACAAAAGTTCTTTCTAAAACCTCAGCTGAACTGGTACTGTTTTAGGATTAACCTGCCTTCTCTGGTCAGACCTCCTGGGAAAACAAAAAAAATCCAATGCTTGTCCTAAAAATGTATTAAGAGAAGAGAAGATAAAGAGAGAGACAGAGAGAGGCAGAGAGAGAGAGACTTAACTATAGAGAACAAACTGAGATTTGCTGTGGGGGAGGTGGGGGGGCTGGGCTAAATGGGTGATGGGCATTAAGGAGGACACTTACTGGGATAAGCACTGGGTGTTACACGGAAGTGATGAATCACTAAATTATACTTCTGAAACCAATTATTACTCTGTATGTTAACTAACTAGAATTTTTTAAAAGTCTGAAAAAGAAAAAAAATGTATCAGGATGCCACTGTTCCCATTCCCAACTCCCGTTAGGCAAAATAAACAGATCCTTTGGCCTCTTATCCAAGCCAGTATTTACTGAAAATGCTTTCACTTGGGAAGGCCAGAGCCTACGTCAGAGCCAGTCCAGGGATGTTCAAAGACCCATAGGAGCAAAGGCTGAAGGAAAAAGGGAGACCCTAGGCTCCCCTCCACCCTTTAGGGGAGAGAGTCATACTTTCCAGGCAACTCTTCTTCTTTGCCTAGAAATGTAGCATGTGATGACCGAGAAAGACACAAAGCAGAGGTTCTTTATACTCTCTTCCCAGAAGTGGCTGCCAGATTCACAGAGCTGGTCCCAATCTTATTTTGGGGACAATTAATGTGTTTTTACCTCAGTGAATCAAATAGTAATCTTCAAATAGGCCTCTGGTCAATGGAATTAGATAAAATATAAGTTTGCATTATTCTGAATTTCAGCTTTTCATGGACAATAGCCTGAAAGCTTTAAAAATGCTTTACAAAATAAATTCACAGACCTCCTTTTCTGAAGCATGACTCAGAGAATAGTAAAACTCTCTGGGCCAGAACTGAATGCCTCAGAATTCTTGAAATCAAATCAAAGTATAACAGTCTGTGTCTTCCCAAAGCACATTCTATTCACTGGCCAATAAAACGCAAACTCAAATAAAACGCAAAGTTTATATCAGAACCTGATCAGAAGGTCTGGACTGAAATCGTTCTGTCAATATTTTTTGTTGGGATTACAGTTTATTTACAAGAAGTTGCCTAGAGGCATTGATAAATTGTGAGATTTCCTAAGGAACCAGAACTGTGCAATCAATGATCCTGAGGAAAAACACTGTAAATTCTCTGGAGAACTTGGTCAATGAATGGAAAGGTAATTGTTCATATCAGCCTTCTTTTTGCCACCTGGGGCTAAGTGGGGGTTCATGGAAGGGTGGGGTTTCAGAAAACTTCAGATATTAGCTAGCTACACCGTCCCTTTTGCTGTGACCAGAGTATATGCAAATACTCCCTCCAAAAATACCTCAAGCAGAGGTTGCTTGAGGCTTATTCATTTCTTCAATTAACAATACACTATTGGTGGGACATTGGCTAGCTCCCAAAGACCCAATTCTACTAAAAGGGCAGCTCTAGTTGAAAATGGTTCATACTTTTCTGGACCCCAAACTGTTGAGGAATGATGTTAATAAGCATGAAGAAGCCAAATAATCTTTTCAAGAGGTTCAATAATGCAGCCGAGCAAAAAGTTATCAAATACTCTAGTCTTCCTTGTTATCTGACTTTAATTTCTCATGGGAAGAAGGTACTGAGCAATTACAATTGGCTACACTTTTGCATAATGGAATCTTTTTGTTTTTGTATTGTTCATGGTAATTGCTTTTATTCTACAATTTGATGAAGGAAAAACTATGAAAGACTTGAGAAATTATTGTAATTCAATAATTTATAAAGATTTTTAGAAGAGAATTTTCTGACTCCTATGTCACAAGGATTAATAATTTCAGTATTCCTGTAAATTTCTCTTAAGACCTCTAATGAACTGCAACTACCAAAACAAATGTGGCACATTCTGAGAACTATCCATCTTGGACTGAATTATAAGAGTCAACTCAGACTGAGGCAGAAAAATCTGGACATGTCTGTGACATTCAAAAGTCAATTTTAACACATTCATGCATACAGGGATGAGGCCCTCTGGAGAGATTCAAGTCACTATATGGATCAAAGCATTAAAAAGTCATTGGGGGAGGGCTTTTAAGAGAGACAGATTGTACATGTCCTTGTATAGATGCTACACTTGGCCTGCAATGAATGCTCAGAATCCATACTGGATATTTTCTGGACCAAAAAATCCAAACAACAAAAAACAAAACAACCTTCTTCTTTACCCTTTTAGGTTCAGTGTTTAGAGGTCTGTGAATTAAACTGACAAAAGAGAGGTTAACAAAGAAAAGGTGTACAGTTTTTATAGTACTTTAAGTGCATGGGAGTTCACAAAGAAGTGGCCAGACTTTTCCATTTTAACAAAGGAAAGGGGATTCAGGCTTCAAAGGACAAGAGTTTGTGAAGAAGCAAGTAGGAAATATTTGGGGGGATTAATGGAAGATAAGAGTTATTTTAGTAACGTCTGCTTATACAAACTTGTTTTGGTGTTGACTTTTTGTCTCCAGTGGTAAGAGTGCTCTCCTCTTCTTGGTATGGCAGTGGGAGTGAATGAGGGAACACCTCACAAAAGGGAAATTTATGCCCTGCTTTTAAGCAGAAAAAAGAAAATTAGAAACTCTTCCTGCACCTGTTGATTTTTAATTGCTTTCACCTTGAAATAATCCTTATCAAATGGTATATTTGTGGGTGGCATATCCTGATCTCCTTCAGAATCATCTTTCAGGCTATAATAGGGGAAGGCTAAATCCCTCATGTAAGCTATCTTTTGCTTATGGGTTGGAGGGATAAATTTTTTTTTTTTTTTTTGCCACAAAGAGGGAGCAAGATTAGATGGAAAAATGAGAGTTTATTCTCTCTCTTGGCAGTACTCACAAAAGTCTCTACTTCCAGAGATACTGGAAAAGAGAAACTGTTAATAATCAACCTCATTCCTTGAACGAGCTAACTGAAGAAATAAGGGCTTTAGGGACATGGCATCCTTTTTTTTTTTTAAGTTTATTTATTTATTTCAAGACAAGAGAGACAGTGCATGAGCATGAGTAGGGGAATGGGCAGAAAGATAGAATCTCAAGCGTGCTCCACATTTGGCTCAGAGCCCAACTCTGAGCTGAATGTCACGAACTTGAGATCATGACCAGAGCCAAAATCAAGAGTTGGATGCTTAGCTGACTAAGACACCTAGCCACCTCACACCACATTCTTTTTGATGGGAGGGACTAGGCTCTGGAGAATAGCTGGGAAACCCACCTCCAAGAATATACCCACTGACCTGGGATAAGATCAGACTTGGGGCATGTACGCAGGCTTTCCTTCAACTTTTGGAGCCCTATCAATAAATACGTATAACCTCCTCCTTTTATACATAGGTAGGAACCCTGAAGAATTATCTTTGAAGCTATAGGCTAAAGGGATTGTTTGGTTTAGAGAACTTTAAGGATCTTAAGGAAAAAGGTCAATAATTATGCTCATTCTGAGGAACTTTAATGCTTTTTTGTGTATGCTACCTGTACATGCCAAGACTAGAGATAAAAAACAAACAAACAAACCAGTCTTTCCTTTAGCTATTGGAGTCCAATCTCCTGAAGTATCAAGGGCATGAAGTTTGCCTATTGGATATCATGAACTAGGTATTCATTAGAATAAATGGAAATCTTACTTTTCTTTGTAGGAAATACAAGGTGTGATTATGTGCTATACTTCTAAGATCTGAATACAAAAGAAATTTTTTACACCATTTTAATAGAAGCATTGCTCAATTTTAAACTTATTTCAACCTTAAATGATTTTTTTCCTTTCTAAAGTAGAATTGAATTGTCTACTCCCAACAATCAGTGTTGGGATAATCCAAGCTACTCAGTTAGCTCAAGATCTAACTGTTAGAGAAGATGTGGCTGGTTTTATGTACTGGCTGTCCCTATCTGGTCTCTGATTTTTGCATCTAAAAATATTATGTCTCTATGTCCTGAAAACTGACCTTTATACTACACCTCATAAGACTGGGGCCAAGGGAGTTGGCTGGAGATTGTAGGACAGAATGAAAGGAAGATGATTAGAACATTCTTATGGTTGGGATGCAGCCCAAAATATCATATTTTTAAACAGGTATTTCAGTGGATTTTACATAGACTTCTGGAGAATAGCAAGTAGTTTGGTACTGGATGCTGTTGCTGAAGAATGGGTGGGGGCAGACATGAAGGAAGATAGATTCAAATAGTGGCTTTACAATGGAAGAATCTGACCTTTCTGACACTTTTTTAGTCTACTGGAAAGAAGAGATAAGATGAGATTTGAGAGTAACCCTTAAAAAGATTGTTATACATGAATGCTCATAGCACTATTATTCACAACAGGCAAAAAAGTGGAAACGGCCTAAATGTCCATCAACCGATGAACGGATAAACAAATGTGGTATATCCACACAATGGAATATTATTTGGCAATAAAACGGAATAAAGGACTGGCACATGATACAACATGGATGAACTTCAAAAAATTTATGCTCAGTGAAAGAAGTCAGAGCAAAAGAACTCAGACTGTATGGTTGCATTTATATGTCCAGAATAGGCTAACTCACGGAGACAGAAAGGAGATTGGAGGTTGCCTAGGGCTGGGGGTGGGAATGGGGAGTGACAGTAAATGGACACAAGATTTTTTCTGAGGGTGAAGGAAATAACATGAAATTAGACCATGCTGATGGGTGCAAACTTTGTTACCTTACTGAAAATCCTTGAAGATTTGTGCGATTTTATGGAATGAAAATTATGCCTCGATAGTTATTAAAAATATTACTATCTGACTATAGTCTCCATTCTTATTCTTCTTCTTGTTATTCTTATTAAGTGTTCTAGGATTCTATGTATAAGCTTATGTTCATTATGACCTTAAATAATTTCTAAACTTTTCCTTAAGGGAGAGGTTTCACTGTTTATCTTTACACGCAGCCAGAGCTGAGCTCAGATACTGGTAACATAGAAAAACAGCTGGCCCCCTAGTGTCTCAGGTGGGCCAGAGGTCAGGAAGCAGGATCACCTTTTCCATCACTACACTGTCCTCAGAAGAGCACTACCTCTTCTTCTCTTATTATAAGCTTAATACTGTTCCTCTCAGCCCAGAGATGCCATGGTAGGATGATGGATGTTGGGGATCTCTGGGTTTCAAGGATGAAGAACACCTAGCAGTGAAGCAGAAACAAGACTGACTTCTAGTAGGAGAGAAAGTATGCACAGTGTTAGAAAATAACATCAGTAATCATAGAGGCCTGATGTTAATGGAAAGGACAGAGAATAACTTAGACCAGAGGCAAATTTTCATATTCCCCAGGCTGACATCATTTCTTCAAGGCAAGTGGTTTTGAATTGCTTTCTAATTTGCATTGCTTTCTTATTTTTTTAATTACCCCCCAACAAACTGCTTTAGAACAACGTTGTTATTTACAGCTGACCCCTTCTCCTAGGAACTAGTCCAAACATATCTAATATTTGGGGTTTTTGCTTCTTCACAGCATAGCACTGAGCCTCAAACTACTATAGGATATTAAACTATAGTATAACAGTATAGCCTACTGTTATAAATCTGTAGTTGTCAAGGGCTGAGGCAGAGTTGGACAACCTGAGATTAGACATCTCTTGAATCTTCTGTTACAGATCACAGCGTGGAAGGGGAGAAGATTGTGAGCAGATTTCAGTTGTACAGCTTACAGAATCTTGGTGAAATCTTTGTGGTCTGATTTGGGTTAGATCAAGGTTATTATGGCCTGGTTTCCATGTCTCCTAAATTTTCAAGCCAACAATGTCAGTACCCCATTAAGTTAGCCCAGGATTTCTGAGAACCACATTACTGAAGGAGGTAGACTAAAAAATACTTTATGTACTCCTTTCACTCACTGATCTATTTCCATCCTGTGGGGCCCAGACAGAAGTCAAGGCCCTCTGCAACATGACAGCTTTTTAAAGGGTTGAAGACATCTTCAAACACATTTCTCCTAAGATTTCAATAGTTCAGACTAAACATCTCCAGCACATCAGCCATTCCTGAAAAGATGTGAATTTTCATTCTCAGCTGGACAAATTGTTTTTGTCTCTCTTACACTGTGCTGCCCATTTTAAGGCATGAGCTAATAGAGATGTACATGGTATGACTATCCCCCTCCTCATTAGTGACAATGACAGTTATTCATGGGACATATGAACAGTGCTGAGAAAGAACTAGTAAGGGCTGGGAGAGAGAGCTATTATCTGTGGGTGTTTACTATAAGCAGACTCTATGAAATGCTTTATAAACATTAGGCCATTAAGGGGTAGGAGAAATAAAAGGGTATTTCTGTGCACTTATTGAGGCTCCCTCTAGGGATGAGAAGTTTGACTAAAATCATCAATTGGGCCCACCCATTCCAGATACTATCAAGGGTCTCTTTCATTTAAGAGCTTACAAAGGTGAAGGAGTGGTTAATTGAAATTAGTAAACTGATACTATAAAAAAGAAGTGAATGTAGTTTTACTTAAGAGTTCACAAAGCATAATTATGTCTAATAGCAAGTAACAAGTTTAATTCAGCTGTGATGTTAATTTCAAATCCTTTTTCACTGGGGAATGGCTAGTCGCCCTCACGGTGGGCAAGAAAGGAGGCAGCCTGTATCTTAGTGCTTTCTTCATACCAGTCTGCATCTCCCACCCATTCTATTCCAGACCACACAGCTCTGATTCTGGGTCATGGCAGCTTTAATTAAACAATTATTGAGAACTCATAAGCATTCTGTTTTCGATTGCTTCACATCTACTACTTAAGGGCTACCTTCAGGAATTGTATTTCTGGGCATGTCTGGGTTCCTTTAAGGAAGACTCTGCCACAGCTGCCCTGTGTGGTCAGCAGGTTCAACCAGGCTCTGAGCTGTAGCCATGGGGATGGATTGAAGTGGAAATAGAGGGGCTTCCTGGGTCACTCTTCCAATTGAGGAGCATTCAGATGTTTGTGGGTGATCCTTGGAGGAATAATCAATGCCAACAGATTTTCTTCTAAAATGTATTTCATACTAATACACATAAAAGTAACACGCATATTTCATGTTTATTTCTGTTATAATGTGATAACCAACCTTTTGGAAGTGGTCTGTCATATCCAAGAATGTTAATAAATCACCAGGGCAAGAGCATGTGACTTTTATTCTTGACAGCACTGACTAAACAAATACTGCATTGATATGAGTCATTGGGATACCTGGTCTTACAAATTTAACATATTCATTTGTGATATGAATACCAAGAAATAGGAAATTTGGTTAGCACTGGCTTATGCAAGGAAAAATTTGTTTTTCTTACCTCATGAGTAGTGGGGAGGTAGGCAATTGAAGGCTTGGTTCAGTTTCCAAAGATGCAGGCCTTTCTAGCTTTCTGTTCAGGTGTTTTCACCATGTTGCCTCAAGGTCACAAGATGGAGATTACCTTCCCAGGCACTATGTTCACCTAAGAAGCAAGTAGAAGTGAGACAAGGCATGGCTCCAGTAAGCGTTTCTTGTGTCTGTTGTTTTATCTGAAAATAAAACCTTTTTAAAACCTCTTTAACAGACTTAACCCATCTCTTGATGAAGACTGAATCCATGGCCACCACTAGCTGCAAGGGAGATTGGCAAAGTGCTATCTGACAAAAGGGAAGGATTATTATAACTGGTTTAAGGGACTTGAGATCCATAGAGTGGAGCTAAGCACCCTGTCTCCCCCAAGCAAAAATATTTGGGAATGGAGACTACCGCATAATATCAGTGATGAAACACAATGACCTCTTGTATACTGAACCCATATACCACAAAAATCACTTTCCATGGATCAGATTCTGAGAAAAGGAAAGGAAAAAGGAAAAAGGAAAGGAAGGAAAAATAATAACTGTAGACTTAGTTATTGAGACTGAAATATACAATGAGGTAATTAATGGTTTTTAGAGAAAACTATGTAAAGAGGGTTAAAAAGTAGGGGTGCCTGGTGGCTCAGTTGGTTAAGCATCTCGTTCAAGTCCCACATTGGGCTCTGTGCTGACAGTGTGGAGCCTGCTTGGGAGTCTCTCTCTCTGTCTCTCTCAAAATAAATAAATAAACTTATTAGTTATATTTGAGTGTTAAAAAGCAAAATTTCAACTGAGTACATTTAAAGATTAAAATTTGGCTTTATTCAACAATTCATGAATTGGGCAGCATCCCATCTAACAAACAGAAATAAGTCTCCTGAGCTGTAAGAAGGGAAGGGTTTTTAAAGGCAGAAAATGGTGAAAGGAAATTAGCAAAGAACACAATGCTTCATTATTTTTTTATGGCTGAGTAATAGTCCATTATATATATAGTCCATTATATATATATAGTATAGTAATAGTCCATTACATATATATATATATATACCACATCCTTTTAATCCATTCATCTATCAATGGACAATTGGGTTGCTTCCATATCTTGTCTATTGTAAATAAGGCTGCAGTAAACATCGGGGTGAATGTTTTCAAATTAATGTTTTTATTTTCTTTGGGTAAAAACACAGCAGTGCAATTCCTGGATCATATAAGATCTTGCCATTTGTGGCAACATAGATGGATCTAGACAATATAATACCAAGTGAAGTAAGTCAGAGAAAGACAAATTTCACTTATATGTGGACTCTAAAAAGCTAACTAACTGATGGCTGCCAGAGGGGAGGGGGCAGGAGTATGGGTGAAATAGGTAAAGGGGATTAAGAGGTAGACAGATGGTGACTACACTTAATGATGAACAGTGAGTCACATATAGAATCATTATATATAGTCCTATCACTGTGTTGTACACCTGAAACTAAGAGAACATTATATGTCAACTGTGCTTCAATAATAAAAATAAAAAGTAAATTGGGGTGCCTGGGTGGCTCAGTTGGTTAAGTGTCTGACTTTGGCTCAGGTCATGATCTCATGGTTCGTGGGTTCGAGCCCTGCATCGAGTTCTGTGCTAACAGTTCAGAGCCTGGGGCCTGTTTCAGATTCTGTGTGTCCCTCTCTCTCTGGCCCTTCTCTGCTCATGCTCTGTCTCTCTCTCTGTCTCAAAAATAAATGTTAAAAAAATTTTTTTAACTGTGAAAAAAAATTAAAAATAAGTGAATGCACTGTTTCAGGTAGTTCACCCTCATAAAGGGAGTAGAAAGGGTATATCAGGTGGGCTGATTACCTCACCAATGCTGACCAGGTAATTCCAGGTTGACTGGTTAATGGTTATATTCCTGGAAGAGGCTGAGTCTGCAGTTAGTTTAGGTATCAAGTCTTGTTTTGCTGACATGGGACAGTACAAGCAACCCTATTTTGGGCCTGATATTTCCTTTTTTAACAAGAGTATCAGAGAATTCTCCTATTGTGCTAAAAGCAAACAAAAGGGATAGACTTGATGCTTTACCTGATGGAAATATATGACAGTGTTTTCTATACTACACAAATATTTGATTAAAACACACTTTACCGTGTCTAAACAGTTGGTGGTTTTCACATCATTTATTAGAAGAAAAATTCTACTTGCAAGAGGCAGTATTATTCAGTGACATCAAGAGTAAGCTCTGGAGCTAGGCACACCTGGATTCATAGTATGACTTATCACTTGTTAGCCTTGGTCAAGACCCACTGTGTTCCTTGTGAAATGAGGATAACAGTAGCACTGACACCATGGATTGCTATCGATGAATCTTTTTTTTTTTTTTTTTTAAATGAAATTTTTTCTTTATTGTAACCTCTAATACTATTTCTTTTTTCTTTTTTTTTTTTTTTTTACAAATAGTTTATTGTCAAATTAGTTTCTACATAACACTCAGTGCTCATCCCCAAAGTGCCCTCCTCCATGCCCATCCCCCCTCCCCCCCACATCCATCAGTTCTCAGTTTTTGTCAGCATTCAAGAGTCTCTCATGGTTTGCCTCTCTCCCTTTCCCCCACCATTTCCGCCCTTCTTCTCCCCCTTGTTCCTCCGTCAAGTTCCTCCTAATCCTCCTATACGTGCAAACATATGGTATTTGTCCTTCTCTGCCTGACTTATTTCGCTCAGCATAACACCCTCAAGGTCCATCCATGTTGCTACACATGGCCAGATTTCATTGTTTCTCATTGCCATGTAGTATTCCATGGTATAGATAAACCACATCTTCTTGATCCATTCATCTGTTGATGGACACTTAGGCTCTTTCCATGTTTTAGCTATTGTGGAGAGTGCTGCTATGAACATTGGGGTACATGTGCTCCTATGCCTCAGCATTTCTGTATCCCTTGGGTAAATTCCTAGCAGTGCTATTGCTGGGTCATAAGGGAGTTCTATTGTTAGTTTCCTGAGGAACCTCCACACTGTTTTCCAGAGGGGCTGTACCAGTTTACATTCCCACCAACAGTGCAGGAGGGTGCCCGTTTCTCCACATCCTCGCCAGCATCTAGAGTTCTCTGATTTGCTCATTTTAGCCACTCTGACTGGCGTGAGGTGGTATCTCAGTGTGGTTTTGATTTGTATTTCCCTGATGAGGAGGGATGCTGAGCATCGTTTCATGTGTCTGTTGGCCATCTGGATGTCCTCTTTGGAGAAGTGTCTGTTCATGTCTTCTGCCCATTTCTTCACTGGGTTGTTTGTTTTTCGGGCGTGGAGTTTGGTGAGTTCCTTATAGATTCTGGATATTAACCCTTTATCTGATATGTCATTTGCAACTATCTTTTCCCATTCCGTTGGTTGCCTATTAATTTTCTGGGTTGTTTCCTTGGCTGTGCAGAAGCTTTTAATCTTGATGAGGTCCCAACAGTTTATTTTTGCTCTCGATTCCCTTGCTTTTGGGGATGTGTCAAGTAAGAAGTTGCTGCGGTGGAGGTCAAGGAGGTTGTTTCCTGCTTTCTCCTCTAGGGTGTTGATAGTTTCCTGTCTCACGTTCAGGTCCTTTATCCATTTTGAGTTGATTTTTGTGCATGGTGTGAGAAAATGATCTAGTTTCATTCTTCTGCATGTTGCTGTCCAGTTCTCCCAACACCATCTGTTAAAAAGGCTGTCTTTTTTCCATTGGATATTCTTTCCTGCTTTGTCAAAGATCAGTTGGCTGTATACTTTTGGGTCCACTTCTGAGTTCTCAATTCTGTTCCATTGGTCTATGTGTCTGTTTTTGTGCCAATACCATACTGTCTTGAGGATGACAGCTTTGTAGTAGAGGCTGAAGTCTGGGATGGTGATACCTCCCGTTTTGGTTTTATTTTTCAGTATTACTTTGGCTATTCGGGGTCTTTTGTGGTTCCATACAAATTTTTGGATAGTTTGTTCTAGTTTTGAGAAGTATGCTGGTGCAATTTTGATTGGAATTGCATTGAATGTGTAGAGTGCTTTAGGTAGTAATGACATCTTAACTATATTTATTCTTCCTATCCATGAGCATGGAATGTTTTTCCATTTCTTTGTGTCTTCTTCCATTTCCTTCATAAGTTTTCTATAGTTTTCAGCTATCGATGAATCTTAAAGGAAGGAGTGCATATTAAATCTGAGCCTGTCTCCAGGCACATAAGTAAGCCCTCAATATTACCTAGCTCAAAACTTTTCTTATTTTTTGTTCTGAATAAAATAAGAACATTTGGATCTAATTTAATTGTTAATTATAACAATTTATTGATGGGATCTTGTTGGTTGTCGGTAATCAAGCCACGCATTACACCTTGTAACCTCTCCCTGTTGGCATTCTGCCAAAAAAAAACTGTAATTAAAAAATATATTTCGTGCTGTGTTTTGATAAGAACTCTCTACTTAGTGACTTAAGAAGTCTACGTTTGTGTATCCGACCACACCTAATGGAGTCACCTGTAGGTGGCCCTTGCTGATGCAGCTGGACCACTGTGTCCGTAGCTGCAGTATCTCCAGTTTGCTGTGAACCCTCTGTACTAGAAGCTCCAGATACAGCAGATTTGGGCTGTCACAGAGAAGTGCTGAGTCATGCTGGCTTTTCTTTGTCAGACCCTCCAAGTCTCTTCCAAGAAACCTCGTGGCTTGCATGTCCTCATCTCTGTTGTTGAACACTTCATTTTTTGGACCCAAGTATAAAATGAGACTATACTATTATCCAGCCCACATCATTCCCTTTTGCCTTCAAGAACATCATAACACTTTTTATCAAATACTTCGTTAAATCCATGCATAGCATATTGGCCTAGACTAGTGGTCTGGCAAAGGCATTGAGGTTAATTAGGTTGGAAAGTGTGTTTGTATTATTGTCTCTCCCTTTCTAGAGCCAGTAAGATAGAAACCATGCTTACTTTGATAATACTGGAGACAAAATAAGTGATTTTTTAATAACTCACAGATTGATAAACTGAATATCTGAGTGATAACTTATTGTTTATATGTTCCCATGACTATCCTTTCATAACTGTTTTCGAGAAATCTGCCCATGATCGATGTGAGAATTACCATTATAGTATGGAGCCTGACTCTGACTTCTCCAGCCTAACTCTAACTTACTATCATCACGATTCAAAGAAGATCCAGACATTTGCAGCATGTTTGACCACAGCCAGGACTAATTCAGGACATCATTCTTTCTACAAGGCAATCTAAGCAAAGCTAAAATCAAGTACAAATAAAGTTACCTTGGAACTAGCTGGGGCTAAACAGTCCTTTTGTATAAGCTAATATGAGAACAATGAGTTGTTTTAGTTTTTTAATTCCAGGCTCTAGTATACAGTTGAGGTGGTATCAAATAAAAAAAGTTGTACTTGTTCCTCTAGGGAAAGTGTTTTTAAAATTAATCCTTTACCAAAAATGAAGCAAGGGGAGGGTAGATTCTGGGAACAAATGCCACTCGACTAAATGTTGTTCCGTGGCTTATTCAGTCATCTAGACACCCTCTTCACCTGAAGGACTCTGTCACAGAACTGACTTTACAGTAGTGAATGGACAATACCAAGGTAGCAATTCACTGCTATTGGCATTTCCATTCCACTCAGAATATCAGGAAACATGGTTATAAACAAAAAATAAAAATTGCAGATGTCTAATATTAGTAGGGAGAGGAAAGGGGAAACTGTGCTTCTGAGAGGCATGACATGTGACCCAGGGTGACTGCTGAAATGTCCAAGGGAGACTGCTTCCCAGAAACAACTAAGGCTGTTGCCCAGGACAGAGGTTGCAGCAGTGGAAATGGAGGCTTGGTGCAGGTGAGAGATTTCCTCAAGGTCAACAGTGACATGCTGTGCAGCCATGAAAATGTACCACCCAGATCTGCTGCTATGGGAGACATATCCCCAGCTGCTGCCCCTCCAGACCCACTTCTACACTCATTCCAAGCCTGTGCTTACCCCTACCTGCTCCCAGCCACCATGGCGAGGGTACTAAGGCAGGAACACTCTGTGAGATTCAGGACTCGTCAGAGGGTAACTTTGTGCCAAGGTTCTCCATAGGCTTGAAATATTACTGTAGTCTGAGACTTTTCTCACCCAATCTTCTTTTGTTCTTCCTCCTTTTAAAGATATTACAAATATTATGATACAGATCTCTATTGCAGTCTGAAAGCTCTCCTTGCTTTTCCTGTTGTCCTGACTCCAAGAAATCTTTTGCACATCTAGTCCCATCTTGGCTTCCACTCTTTGGCAGATTCAAACTGATATATGTAGTATTCCTGTGTCCAATCAACTGAGCGTTGTTATCGCTCCAAAAACAGAAGAGATCATACACAGGGATTGACTGTCTTGATCAGGGTGACAAGAAAAACCAAATGTGTTTCTATTCTCTATACAAGCCAGGAATAAGAGGTTTTTTTCTTTTCCCAGTGGCCAACCATAAAATACTTGTGTCTCCTACAACTTATTTGTAAGGTAAGGACATAATATTATGTTAGGAGTTGACATTTGTTTAGTCTCTCGTGATATTGAAAAGGAAAAAAAAAAAGAGAGGATCACATGTGTTGTTGCTGGAAGCTCCGTACCCTGAAATGCAGCACGTTGCCTCAATTCTCCACAGGAGCCACATATATGGAGGGGCTGGGAGGTGTCCACAAGAGAGAGGTAAGGAGTGCATTTTACTAGCCTCGGAAGTTTTGCTATCTGATCTTCTCCCACCCACACTCACTCTTTTATCACATGGGAGCTCCATGAGATCAGGGCCCGTGTTTGCATTTTCTCATATTCATTTTCATATTCCAACTGTTTTCACGTGCCTGGCACATAGCAACTATGTTCAATAAATATCTGGCCAAAAAACCAAGCCAGTGTGTCAGTGTTAGTGGCAAGGTTTCCCACTAACCTATGGAAGTTAGCTGGGTGACAATAGGGAGCAGAGGGCATCAGGTATTTTTGCCTTGCAGTTTCCCATAACTGAGAAGTAAATGACCAGTAGCTCCTTGTCACTGGGTCTGTGACTATGTGAATGATTGTTTTTCTTTTCTTTTTTTAAAATAAATCATGGGGGCGCCTGGGTGGCTCAGTCAGTTAAGTGTCAGACTTTGGCTCAGGTCCTGATCTCACGGTTCATGAGTTCCAGCCCCACGTACGGCTCTGTGCTGACAGCTTGTGCCTGGAGCCTGCCTCAGATTCTGTGTATCCCTCTCTCTATGCCTCTCCCCTACTTGCTCTCTCTCTCTCTCTCTCAAAAATAAACATTAAAAAATTTTCCACAATCTATAAGGAACTCACTGAACTCACACCCAAAAAACAAATAATCCAGTGAAGAAATGGGCAGAAGACATAAATAGAAACTTCTCCAAAGAAGACAGACATACAGATGGCCAAGAGACACATGAAATGATGCTCAATGTCACTCATCATCAGGGAAATACAAATTAAAACCAAACCACCTCACGCCAATCAGATTGGATAAAATGAACAAATCAAGAGACTATAGATGCTGGCGAGGATGTGGAGAAACGGGCACACTCTTACACTGTTGGTGAGAATGCAAACTGGTGCAGCTGCTCTGGAAAAGAGTGTGGAGGTTCTTCAAAAAATTAACAATAGAACTCCCCTATGACCCACCAATAGCACTGCTAGGAATTCACCCAAGGGATACAGGAGTGCTGATGCATAGGGGGACATGCACCCCAATGTTCACTGCAGCACTCTCAACAATAGTCCAAACATGGAAAGAGCCTAAGTGTCCGTCAGCTGACAGATGGATCAAGAAGATGTGGTTTATCTATACAATGGAATACTCCATGACAATGAGAAAGAATGAAATCTGGCCGTTTGTAGCAATGTGGATGGAAATGGAGTGTTATGCTAAGTGAAATAAGTAAGGCAGAGAAAGATAGACACTATATATTTTCACTCATATGTGCATCAGGACAAACTTAACAGAAGACCATGGGGGAGAGTAAGGGGGAAAATAGTTACAGAGAGGGAGGGACGCAAACCATAAGAGACTCTTAAATACTGAGAACAAACTGAGGGTTAATGGGGGTTGGGGGGGAGGGGAAAGTGGGTGATGGGCATGGAGGAGGGCACTTGTTGGGATAAGCACTGGGTGTTATATGGAAACCAACTTGACAATAAACTATTAAAAATAATAAGTAAATAAATAAATAAAGTCTGAATTGTCTTTCAGTAGCAGAGGATAATGTTGAAGTCTACATGACAAGTGTGATGGAGCTAGTTTATAAAAGTTAAAAAAATCTCTTAACAAAATAACTGAGTTTTGTAATATATTTATATCTTTAAAACTGCAATATGAAAAATAAGTCCAAAATCAGTGCTTAAAAATAACTGCAATAGGAGCACTTGGGTGGCTCAGTTGAGCATCTGACTCTTGACTTCTGCTCAGGTCATGATCCCAGAGTATGGGATCGATCCCTGTGTCAGACTCTGCACGGAGCATGGAGCCTGCTTAAGAGTCTCTCTCTCTCCATCTGCCCCTCTCCCCAACTCTCTCTCTCTAAACACCACCACACACACACAAAAAAACTCTACAAAAACTCATTTCTCTTTTTAAAAATGAAACTGAAAATCTAATTTGGGGCTATTTTTTTATTTGTATTAAATTATTGCAAGTAAACATTCTGAATTCTAGAAAAAACTTTCAATACTAAAATTTATTTTCGGCTTTTGCATATGACTAATGACAATTCATTAGTCATACCCTTCAGTGAAACATAATTTATAAGCTCATATCCATTTGTGAGCACATTATGAATAACAAAGACACTTTATTAATTTGATAATTATGAGCCATTATTTGGCTATAGAGGACCAATTAAGTCAGAAGAATTTCTCCTTTCTCCCTCTCTTTCTTTCTCTCTTAGCCCATCTCTGTATTTCTGTCTCAGTCAGTTTGTTCATCTCCCTGAAAGATAATTAGAGGCTGCCTAAGCTTGGGGGAGCATAAAAGAATCAAACTAAACTACACTGTATTAGAACTGGTAGAAGACATTAGACATGATTTGGTTCATAACTCTTAACCTAGAGGCCATGAATATCTAGGAAATCAATGAGTTGGCTTCATGGGAACAGTTGTAGTGGGGTCTTGGTGACCCTGTTAGATGGTCCTGGAAATGCAGTCCAACTGCACTTGTTAGGGATGACATGGACTCAGTGGCTCCCAGAGTCTGCTCCCAGACAAACCACAGAAAGGAGCAATGGACAGTTCCTGATAAAGTCAGCTGACTATGAGCATTCTTATGTCCTCACGGACTATGTAAGTAAATTGTCTCAGGACATAATAATCTTATCATCCTGGACAGTCAGAACCACTGGGAATGTATGTGTAAATAAAAAACAAAACAAACAAAAAAAACCCCAAGAGGTCAAAGATGGGGAGAATGTGGTACTCTGAACAGAAGCAGAAAAATCAACAAATATTGATTTGAGAGGGTAAGTAAGGGTTTGGTTTTTAAGATATGGCATTCAAGGATTAGTCAGAATTCCCAGGTTTAGGTGTTCCAAAAGCAGTGTGAAACACAAAAGTAAAGGCAAAATTTCTTCCCCATGAGTTTTTCTTTCCTCTGGAGTTCTCCTGGATCAACCTATGGCTACCATTGCACTTAGCACTAGGAGTGTGCTGCACCCTCCTTTACACTAAGTAGTGTGCAGAGCTGGCTTGTAACAGATGAAGAGAGTCAGTTGCTAGCCTTTCCCAACTTTGCCTTTGGTGACTTTACACTGGTAGCTTGAAGTCAGCCACAGTGAAAGTATTTATATGCTAGAAATTGGCCAATGCTATAAATCAGGACTGCCCTCCCCTCCCCACCATAGGTTGTTAAACATTTACCAGCATTTACCAATCACTGCCTAAGAGTAAAATAGGGATAGGGAGTATATGGGGCCTTAAATAGAATAATAAGGAAAGACCTTAATATTAAAGTGGCATTTGGGGCAAAGAAGAGCATTCCTGTTAGAGAAAACAGCAAGTGCAAAGCACCTGATGCAAGAGTATGCTTAGTGTTCAAGGGACAGGGATAAAAAAGGCTAAAATGGCCTAGAGCAGAGTGAGTGGAAGGGACAGTGGTAGGGGATTAAGTCAAAGATGGATGATGTGGGAAGAGGCAAATCATGAAAGACCCTTTAGGTGATTATAAGGAATCTAACTTTTACTCTGAGAAAAATGGTAAACCTGTTGAGGGATAAAGCAGTGAAGTGACATAAGCATGATTTAGATGTTTAAGGGATTTTTCCTTTTAAAAGGGATGTTTCATGAAGAACAGGCTGCAAGGGGATCAAGGTGACCCAGAAAGACCCAGATGAAACGTGATGGTGACTAGGACCAGCGGGCTAGTGATGGAGAGGGAAGAAGTGGTCATATTCTGGATGGATGCAGAATTGTTATCAGCAAGCAGCTTTCAGCTCAATAACAGAAAATCTCTACCTGCCTGCCTACCTACCTACCTTATGTCCTTTCCAAAAAGATCTTTCTTTTTTAAAATTTGTTTATTTATTTTTGAGAGAGACAGAGAGAACAAGTGGGAGAGGGGCAGGGAGAGAGGGAGAGAGAGAGAGAATCCCAAGCAAGCTCCTCACCGTCAGCATGGAGCCTGATGAGGGGCTTGAGCTCACAAACTGTGAGAACCTGACCCAAGCCAAAACCAAAAGCCAGATGCTTAACCAACTGAGCCATGCAGGCTCTGATAGAGTTAAAAACTCTCATAGAGTTTTTAAAATCCCCAATGAAGTACCAAGCCCTCTGTGTCTGGAGAAAATCAGGAAGAAGCCTGATAACCACCCATCACTGATACTGTACATCAGTTTCCGACATTGGGAGGAAACCCCTACTGACTTCTAATAGTCTACAAATGCATAGGGGGTTGGCTACACACACAAAGTTTCTGCCTAAATGTGATAACTGAGGTAAAGCTAAGGGAGCAAATAGACTTGGATGTATCTATTCAAACGGCTTCACTTCTGTGAATAGTTTTTCTTGAATATAATATATATAAGTTATATGTTATATAAGTATATGAAAAAACATTACACATTATATAACATATTATATGCTATTTATAATTACATGTATGTAACATATAATATATAATTATTCTTGAGGGGGGGCCAATATAAGTGTATGTGTGTGCATACTGTGACATAGGCATATCACCCCAAAGGGAAGGTAAAATGGGGTGGGGTATTTTAGAGGAGGTATCACTCTCCGTGGTGCTGAAATACCGATGGTCAAGGGATAATGCTCTCTCAACTGAGTGACTCAGCTTCCATGGAGGTGAGGCTACAGAGCTTGTGCAATCATATGAAGTAGAGATGGGGTGATACGGGGAAGTTAGAGGATAAGTAAAGAAAAGTTGTCTTAGGCTTCAGGATATTACAGCCAGAAAGGATTTCAGGGGGTATCTAGTCTAATGCCTTAATTTTGCAAGTGAAGAAACAGAGAGCAAGCCCATTTGTTCAAAGTAGCAGAGATCCAAGACCCCTTGTAATCTGGAATGGGATAAAATGAGAGTGGGGTAGTCCTATGAGATTGGTCTTAACATTTCTGATCGAGCATTCTACTGGTTGAATTTTCTCTTATCATGTGACCCCATTTACTACTCCAGTAAAAAACTTGCTCAAAAACATGCATTTTTGATTGATTTGCGCACGGATTTTCCTGTGCAAGGAGTTTACACTTGATATTCCCAGTCTGGGCTTTATGGCAGTAATGGAATTGTTCGTTGGTGTCATCAGATCTTCCTATATCTCTGCAAATGACCACTACTCTCTATTAATTTTACTAAGCTTCTGAATCCTCATGATTTCTGAAAGATTAGGACTTGAATGAACTTGGTATGCACTTACATGTTACTTTTGTGACTTTATACTCAATGAAGCTGTAGATCTGCTGTTTGGTAGAATATAATTAGTGAAGTTACAGGATAGGAGAAAGAGCAGAGTGGTAAAGCAGCCAGTGACAAGTTATGCATATGTTTAGTGAAATAAGAGCTTGTGCTATAATTTGGTTAATTTTTACAAAAGAAAAGAAAGGACAAGAGTCTGCTGAGATAGATAATCACAGTGTTTAAGGTGGTGGGAGCTTCCCTTGCCTGAATTATCTAGGTAGACACAGGCATACCTTAAGATTTATATATTCGAGGAAGCTACATTAAATCTTCATTTTAAAACTTTGTTAAATTCTAATTAAGTCTGTGTTTTTTAACTGGGATTACAGACATTAATAACTACCGAACTAGGGAATTGCAAAATGCCACTGACTCCTGATCTGTAAATAGAACAAAGCCATCTGTGCAGTGGAGAGCATGGAGGTTCCTGCCTCACCCTCCCAGAGGCTCATTGTAACCTTGGGTCACAGATGGAGGCAGCTCAGCTGCCCTGAGCACCAACTTCATCTGGCCTCAGGGCCCCAGAGCCCCGAGCAGGTGTGGGCTACAAGCTTAGTCTCCCCAGAGGCTAGGAAGAGCAGCCTTGAGACCCACACTGCAAACAAAAGCTAGTAAAGAGGACTTTTCTAAGCTGTTTCAGCCCAAGTCAAAAATGCAGGGCTCCAAGGGAAGGGAAAAGCCAGCCTCCTTTTATTTAAGCACCCCTACCTGCCTATGCCCAAGAGCACTCCAGGTCCAGAAAGCATTTATCTCCAAGCCTGAGTCCTGAGATTTTCACCAATATGCTATTTAACAACTGCACAGCTGTCAGCTAAGACCAGAAGGGCATGGCAAGGAACTGTCTGAGCTGTCAGTCTTCTTCTACATCCCTCACTACACAAACTAACTCACTCAACTTCCTCTAATAAGATAGATTTACCATTGCTACTGTGCCTTTCTCCCATACTAGGTCTTTCATTTTTCTTCTCAATTTTCTTTTTCACTACAGTGAATGTACTAGTTCCTTCCTGGGTTTAAGAAAATAATCCTCTCTCACAAATGTATTATACCAAATGAAGAAAACGTACTGACAAAGACAGGGCCTTCATCTCTCATTATGCAATCCAAAGAGAATCTTGTAAGCTATGGTTTACCCTGGAGAACTCCTGTTTGGATGTCGGGGTTTAGAATGCAGGTCAGGGAAGATCCTTGCCCAGGTCTTCAGATTTCCCTGGCTTACATTGTTTCTGACAGCAGAGAGGTTTGCATGGGGTGGGTAGCAGTGATTGAATAAACAGCTGGGGGTGGAGGAAGTGATGGAGGGCTAAGTCGTGTTCCTATAAGGGCCTCAGGAGGCCAATGTGCAGGGCCTCGTCCTGTACTGCAGGCTGAAGCTGGCTTAATTGCTGGTAATTAAAGCAGGATCTATAGTTTCTGGGCATGCCCGGTGGGGGAGGGGCTGGGTTTCTGGCCTGGGATGAGTTACAGGAAAGCAAGTGGCTGCTGCAATGAGCTTACAGCTCCACCACTCCCAACAAGGCCTGTTGCTGGGCAGTTTTCAGCAGAGGAGGCTTTGCAAACCTGCTCTTCAAGAATGGAGGATGGCCTTTTCAAAGGAAATCGATGTAGAAAAGAAAAAATCTTCAGGGAGAGTTTACTATAGGTTAGACATTGTTCTAAGCATATAATTCTCAAAACATCTCAATAGATAAACTTTTAATTGCTGATAATGATAAAAAAAAGATTAGATAATTTACTCAAGGTCTACACTTAGCACAGAATACAAAAGTTCACTGAAACCTGAGCTTGTGTTTTCAAGGC
The DNA here is from genome assembly GCF_003009895.1 of Hyaena hyaena. Classification (NCBI taxonomy): domain Eukaryota; kingdom Metazoa; phylum Chordata; class Mammalia; order Carnivora; family Hyaenidae; genus Hyaena; species Hyaena hyaena. The sequence continues at coordinate 80,734 of NW_024081188.1, read as the reverse complement.
CCATGCTATTTTACAGAGACTGCAAGCTGATAGTCTATGAAGCTAGATACTATCTCTCAACCTGCCTGATCCCCGTGTGACTTTAGAATACAGAAATGTCCAACAAAATTGAGGATTTCTGATTTTCTTGAAAATAAAATGGTAAGATCTGCCAACAATGGCCCAATTTTTGCATAGAAACAATGAGCTGGAGCTCAGTAGCTGCTGCCCCTTATAGAGAAAGAATCTCTAGCTTCCCTGGAGGTTTTTTCAGTTTCCACTGCTCCTTTTTGCCTAAGTCACAGCCCGTTTCAATAATTTATGGAACTTTCATGGGCTTTGTCAGAATTTTGAGATTGTGGCACTGCTTCTGTAATGCAAAATAGAATAACACGTAAGAGTAAGAGCTTGAATAAAGGAATGAGTTGGCGAGGCCCAGTTACATGAGCAGCAAGCGTCCTTGCATTCAGTTACACACTTGAAGAGCAAAAGCTCATTGCTGAGGCCAGTTTATCCCTAGTCTCATTTTCAAACTCACAGATAAGCAGAGAAAAGCTGGCTCTGGGGAGGAGGAGAGAAGCAGAGAAACTTCAAGAAGCATTGTAGTCTAAGACAAACAACGTTCCTTGTCTGCTTTTAACGGATTGCTTTTCATAAAGCTTTGCTATAGCTCTGCTTTATCATCCCTGCCTGAGCTTCCAGCTGGACAGAATCCGAAAGCTAAAAGCCTACAACTTGCAGAGAAGGAGGGCATTTGGCTGCCACTACAGCTGTACGGCTACACCAGCCTGCTTGCTTCTGGGTAATCAGGTGGGAAATTTCATCTGAGTGTAGAGTTTCCTGCTGTATCATTCACTCCAGGCTCCTACAGAGTTCACATTCACATATCCACACTGGCAATCCTGCCTTGAAAAGCCCAAGGTAACTTTGAACAGGAGAGTACAATTAATTAATTCTTTAACCAGAAGCATCAGCCACTCTGATCAAGGCAAGAACCATCATGAGGTGGTTCAATGCTGTGGTCTAGTTTTTTAAGTCCTTGGAGTAAGCTAAGAATTATCTCACATTAAACACCTCAAGAGAAATACTGAGGCCATGAGACTCTGAAGAGCCTTGTCTTAGAATGTGTCATCTATGCATAAGAGTGACAGTTAACCTTGAATTCTTGACCACAAGGGTGACTAGGCTTTTCCTGATGAACTTTAAGGAAGATGGCATTTTCAAACTTTCACAGGCTAGGAGACTGTGGCCTTGTATGTATATGCTCTAGTCTTTTTCTTCCAGACCAATTCTTATAGGGTCCTTTACTAAAATATCTCAATGAAGGCCATTCTTTCCTGAATCTAAACCTCAGAGGTTCCTTGCCAAGATGACTCCAGTCTGGAGCAGAGGCAAGACAGTAAATCCTTAAAAGCAGGGTGTAGACTTACCCAGCACTGGGTTGGTGTCCCAGCTCTGCCACTTGCTAACTAGATAGGGCTTCTGGTCACCTAACCTCTCTGACCTATGGTTTCCTCATTCAAGAAATACATAATGACTCTATCTCCCAGGGTTGGAATGAAAATGCTATGAAAAAATACAGCATACAAAGGAACTTACAACACTTGCATATAGGAAGTGTTTAGTAAAGGGTCTTGCTCTTTCTGTCCCTGCCTACCTCTAATTTCATCTCTTCCCACCCTGCTCTCTCACACTCAGTAACATGTCTTCTGACAAGAACATTCTTTCCATCCTTCACCCCACACTTGCCTATCTCCTTTTTTTTTTCCCCTCAGATCACTGCCTTCCCTGGCTTTCCAGACTGGATCTGGTACCCAGGCTGAACTCTTTTAAACTACTTTGTACGTCCTCTTTGTAACACTCTCTGCTTGCCACGATCTGTCTCCCTAACTACATTAAGGACTGAGTAAGAACAAGGTTCAACTGCGTTGCCCAGTCTTGTGTCCTAAGTACCTGGCACATAGTAGGCTCTCAATAAGTACTCTGTGAATGATTCATAAATGGCACAGCTCAGCTTGAACTTTCTTTCAATTATATAATAAATGGCGACTTAAGAGTCATGTGTTCAGAGATTATGACCATATACAAAAATTAAATCAAAATGGGTTAAAGATCTAAAATCTAAGAGCTAAAACCATAAAACTCTTAGAGGTCAACATAAAGGTAAATCTCCATTACCTTGAATTTGGCAACGGAGTCTTATGATATGACATCAAAAACACACTCAACAACAACAACAAAATAGATAAATTGGATGTTATCAAAATGAAAAACCTCTGAGCTTCAAAGGACACTATCAAGAAAGTGAAAAGACAATCCACAGAAAATATTTGCAAAACATATTATCTGATAAGGGACTTATATCATAGAATATATACAATGGAACACTACAAGACAATGAGAAAGAATGAAATCTGGCCATTCATAGCAATGTGGATAGAACTTGAGGGTGTTATGCTAAGTGAAATAAGTCAGGCAGAGAAGGACAGATACCATATGTTTTCACTCATAAGTGGAACAGGAGTAACTTAACAGAGGACCATGGGGGAGGGGAAGGGGGGAAGTAGTTGGGGAGAGGGAGGGAGGCAAAGCACGAGAGACTCCTGAATGCTGAGAACAAACTGAGGGCTGATGGGGGAGGGAGAAAAGGAAAGAGGGGTGATGGGCATGGAGGAGGGCACTTGTGGGGTTGAGAACTGGGTGTTATATGGAAACCAACTTGACAATAAACTATGATAGAAAAAAAAAAGAATATAGAAAGAACCCTTACAACCCAATAACAAAAAGATAAACAGCCCAGTTAGAAAATGGGCTAAGGATGTGAATAGATATTTTTCCAAAGAATATGTACATATGGCCTTTAAGCACATGAAAAGATGCTCAACATCCTTAGCCATCAGGGAAATTTAAGTCAAAACCTCAAGATACTACTTAGCACCCACTAGCATGGCTAGAATCAAAATGTCAGATAATAACAATTGTTGGCAAGAATGTGGAGAAACCCGAACCCTCCTATACAGCTGATAGGAGTGTAAAATGATGCAGCCACTTTGAAAAATCATCTAACAATTCCTCAAAACATGAAATAGAGTTACTATTTGACCACCATTTCCACCCCTAGCTATATACCCAAGAGAAATGAATCTATGTACCTACACAATAACTTGCACGTTAATGTTTATAGCAGCACTATCAGTCACAGCCCCAGAGTGAAATTAATCCAAATGCCCATCACCTAATGAATGAAAAAATAAAATATGGTATATCTATGCAATGGAATATTATTCAGCTATAAAAAGTGATGAAATATGGTACATGCTATAACATGGATGAATATATTGTGCGGCTCCAATTATATGAAATGTTCAAAGGAGGCAAATCCACAGAGACAGAAATTAGATGAGGGGTTGCCTGGGCTGGGAAGATTGGGGATTAAAGGGTATATAGTGTTTCCAAAATTGATTGTGGTGATAGCTTCACAACTCTGTGAATATACCAACTAAATATATACCAAAAATTGAATTGTATACCGTAAATGGGTGAATGTATGATATACACATTACATCTGAAAGATGTTAAAAAATAACAGAGAAGGATCATTACATGTTCATGAATTGTTGGATATTAATACCAAGCGGGCTAGAAACAAATGCTACCTCAAGAGCAAGAGCTGCAACCCTGAGAAGGAACACGGGCGGGGGCGGTGGGAAATCTAGCACAGCACATATTTTAAGCTCCAAGCGCAGAAATTATATTCTGTGACACTTGGTGGTGACACTAATTATTTCCCAGTACTGTTGTCTGATTTATTACGTGGTTTAGTCACATCTGCCTTGTTTGTTTGATCTTTGTTTTCCCTCCAGCTGTAAGCACAGTGCTTGATACCCAGCTTGGGGTAATTGCGTTGTGACTGGGGATGGAGCCAGAGTCGGGATTTAGGGTTTCCTGTCTGAGCTGACTTGTCTCTTTCAATCATGCCTGTGTCACCATGGGTTTCCTTTTTGCAAAAGACTTTCCCATGTTTTCATTTGTTAGCCTACCTCACAGCCCAGGAGGGCAGAGGAGCATGCTAATGTTTCTATCTCGGGGAAGCAACTGGAGAATAGGAAGAGCAGGGAGGTTGGTCTCACTTTAAGGTCATCCAGGGGGCAAGCACCTGGCTGATCAGGGATTAGCATAGATGTTACTGTCCTGCTAAGCCTATAGAGCCACATTGTTTATCCGTTTCTGAGATAGGTTTACAGCCATTTAAGGACTAAAAAAAAAAATCAGTTTGAATCAATCTTTATTTTAGGACTAAAATAAGGGTGTGTGTTTGAGGGCAGGGGAGCAGATCACATCTTGAAGAGGAAAAAACTACACATAATAAAGTTACCTAAAAAGTGTTCTTGATCCCCTATATCCCTGAGCTCTCTAACATCCTCATTCTAAGATGGGGAAGATTACCTTAAGCCAGCCTCAATGCTTCTTTGGTGAGTTTGTTCTATTTAATATATTGTTTAATGTATTTGTTCATTTAGGCCATGACTCATTGCTTTTCTGGATTCTATTTTTAGCTGTTGCTTCTCAGTTGGATTTTTCCACATATCAGGCGTTCAACTACGTGTCTAAGGGGACAAAGCCTGCCCTGTGGATGAAAAATTGACCATATAGTTTTATTACTTGTAAATTCTAATAAGTGGTAAAAATGCCTTTCATCTCCCCTAAGACTTCCTAAGATTGAACTGTCACCCTACAGAGAATATACGATAAAATGCAAATTGTTTTAAGTATATATGATGTATAATTCTGAGACACTCAGAGGAAGATGGTGGTCACCTGTATGTTATCGTCTATTATTTTAACACCTGACTCCTGACCCCTTCCTTAGAAAGGAAACTGGTAGTGACATAAACACGAAAAGGTTACTCAAATGGGCTGATATAGCAGTGTTGTGAATTTGTGAAAATCTAAGAAGAATTTAGGGAGAAGCAGTGGCTTTGAAGAAGGATGGAGGCTGGTCAACAGAGCAGTTCCATGGAGGGCAAATGGGCCCTGCGAAGGCAGAGTAAGCACTTGAAAAGGAATCTCATGATAGACAGAATATGATGGAGACTAACCAAGATGGTGGACCACAAAGCTGCCCAGAAATAACCATTTGTTAACCTTCCTTTTTTTTCTTGTTTATAACTGATGTATGCATATATTAATAGGTAAGTGCACAGAGAAGTTCTAAAATAATACACACCAAACTGATAACAAACTCTGGAGAGGAAAAACTGAGTGGGGGTTGGAGGAAGGAAGATGGCTGCCTTCTACTCTAAATACTGCTGTGTTGTTTGATTTTTCCCAGTAATAAAAATGTATTCATATATTCCTTATATAATTAAATAAAAAAGACAAAGGGGAGAGTGTATAAGACTAAGTGTGCCTATTGTTAAAAAAAAATTAGAATCATGTAACTAGGAGAAAATAAAAACCATCTGTAATTCTGCCATCACTGATAACCACATTAGGGGAGCACTTCACATCCAAACACACAATAGTAGATTTGGAGTCTAGGCAGAAAAAGTCTCCACAGGGAGAGCAAGAGGGTACCACACCAACAAGGCAAACAGGGAGAAGGGGAAAGCAGCTGGTCAAGTAGTGGGGCTGGGGCCACAGGTGAGAGATGAGGGGACAGAGGGAACAGCATCAGCAAGAGGGTCTTGAGGCACAGATAAAATAGATATTCGTCCTCAGTCCTGTTTTTATGCTGTGCCCATGAATAATGTCGTCAGCAAGAAGTCATGAGTTATAGTTGGATTTTGCCCAAATTGGATGCTGGGATTACACACAGAGTCAATGCTACCATGCAGAGAGCTCACCCTTGGCCTCTGACAGAAATGGGGCTGAGGGGCACCTTCTAAAAAGAAGGACCAGTAACCTTACAGGTCAGTCTTAGATAGGAAAGAGAGCCCCATGACTGAAAGAGGAGTAACTTAGAGTCTAGAAGAGTCTAGAAGCAATGGGGATGCTCTTGGCATTGGGAGGGTCCTTCATTGTGTGGACTGTCCATGCACTGTGGGAGCATCCTGGGCACCCATTACCTTCTGTCACTGAAGATGACCCAAAACACCACCACAAATCCAAATATCTCTATGGCCCTCAGAGCACAACCTTATTAGGAAACTCTGGATCTGATGCCCAGTTAAAGGAGCATCAGGAGGCTATAACCTCCCAAGTCTCTCCTGCTGCTGGGAGGTTGAACCATGGATTCCAAATGACTTTGGGCCACAGAGAATGGGGTAGACTGGAGGGGTTCTAAGTGACAAGAGAAATAGGGTAAAGGCATGAAACCCAGAGACACAGCTGGTAGAAGAGAAACATCCCCCACTCTAACCTCTGATAGAAAGAGCTAAATAAGTACCCTGAGCAGAGGCAGGAATCACAGGTAAGAGCATGAGGAGAATTGTTCTCATGCCTTGTTACAAAACAAGGCATCCACACCAGCCTTTGGTCTTCAGGACTTTAGCTTTGGATGCCATGCATTTTTTTAAGGAGGTCAAAGAAAGCCAGTTGTTGGATCTACTGTGAACATTGAAAGAAATGTGCTCTTAATCTATTACAGCATTAAATGCCTCTTGAGATAGAGACTGTCACATCAATTAGACGTGAAACTCCTCTATCTCAGCATCTCTACACACTTAACTACTTGGAGGGAAAGAAAACTTTCATATTTAGAGAGGATATATATATATATATATATATATATAGTAATCATCCAAAAAATGTTGGCTCTATTTTTAGATGCATGTTTCTAGTATCCATAACTGGACAACAATGCAGTACTTGCAATGTTGAATCAAAATCAGTTCCCCATTTTAAATGGGAAAATACATTGCATTTCTAGGTTTGCTTATAGCCATTTTTCACAAGCAATTTAATTGCTTGGGAATACATATCTGTGTATCCCCCCCGCCCCCCGCACATAACACAGTCTTACATAAAACTGCTCAAAGAACAAATGTCCGGCTTAAAACATTTTTCTTTTTCAATTTGCGGGACAGAAAACAGTAAAGCCTAACATGGCAGATTGCAAATGCAGGGCCTTCAAAGAACCAATGGATACTCTGGCCCTGGGAGGCTTCCAAGTCTAGTTGGAAGGGAGTCTCCAAGTTCTTCTACCCTTTTGCAGAAAAACTGAGACAAATCAGCAAAGATGTCTAAGCAGGTCTTATTTTCTCCATTCTTGGGTGTCCCCATCAGCTCCAGATGTAGTTTTACTTACATCATCAGCCCAGAGAGACCAACGATAGCAGCAGCAACAGGACCATTTTAAAAATGGTCACCTTTTACCAGCCATTATACTAAGCACTTCCCAGTCATTATCTCATTTCTTCATCACACCAGCTCAGAGAGGGGGATACGATCCATTTTACAGATGAGGAAACTGAGACACCCGTAGAGAAATGGCAGAACAACATCACAAGGAAGTCCTTAGAACATGCACCTTCCATCAGTTTCTGACTATGGAAGAACAAAGGCAAGTGAACTCCCCCTAGGATCCCGGAGCAAGATGAGGGGCCACAGATAAATGGGGGGGCCTGTATCAGGCTCTGATACTATGAGCCCCCAGTCTGCCCCCAAGTGTATCAAGCTTTCACCTTTTCAATATCCTCCTGCAGACAGGCTTGCACCACAGTGTTTTTGTTGCTGCGGGTGGAGAGCCACAAAAGCTCATCTAGTGAAGAGGAAAGGACTGGCCCCCTAGGTCTGTCCCCTCTTTCCTTTGCTTATTCAGCATGTTTGCCCTGATGCTGGGAGCAGCTGGGGTTAGTGAGCTGGAACCCAAGCAGATCAATACCACGTGCATATGAGGACATGGCTAACAGAGTGCTAATGCTCATCACGGATACATCCAGTATGTCAATCACGGTCTAGAGGTTAAGTAGATTTTTTTTGCCTAATGTCAGGAGGTCCATCATACTGGACCATGGGACATCTTCCTGCCTTGCTCACGCAATACAGTTTTAGGGTAGGTAAACAATGTGTTATTTAAATATTTGTAATAATGCTTACATGCAATGTTTGCATAAAAAATGAAAATCCCAAAAATGAATATATACATAAAACATACATATATAACATATACATATTTGAAGCTTTGGGCATTTTTCTGATTACGTTGTATGTGAAACAGGTTTCAAAAAGTGAATGTAGTTTTCATTGTGCTATAAGGTACCCTGAGGCCAAATTCTTTTGCAAAATGAGAAATACAGGGGTAACACAGTATTTGCTTACATGTTTGCGACATCAGTTTTTGTCTTCTGCTTTTTTGTCATCTTTTTCTTAAATGAAGGCACAGCACTGTTGCAACAAATAAGAACTTAGGCAAACTTAAATTCCCTTTCCTGGGGTTGCTGCTACCTCCCCATGCAAAGCCCTTCTACAGTGGTTAGTAGGGGTTGAGGTCTGAGCCACATATGCCATCTTCCCTCCAGATAGTGCCTCCCTTGTCTAAATTGTGCTGGAAGGCATGATTCTTTGTTCAAGCTAAGAAAAATTTTGTGGCTCTTTAAGAGCCATGAAAAAAAAACCCCAAAAAACAAGGAGACATGCTCAGTAAGATGGAAGAAGGAGAACTAATACTTTTTTCCTGCTAGAAAATTTCCAGCAATGCTTCTCCTCAAAATTAGAGATCCTGCACCAAATTTGGCTAAGGCCTTTCATGTAAAAAAAAAAATAGCTCTATGATGGACCATGGACTCTGTCTTCCCTAAAAAACATTACACTTTTGAGAACACTCCTATACAAATGCAAATGCGCAGAGAGAGAATTTGTCAGATGTCTGGCCACACAGAGAAAACTGCCCTGCTTCTTATTTATTCTCACCTACGTTCCTAACAAAGAAAGAAGAATCCTAAGTTCCTGCTGTCAAAGTCATCCCTAGGCCCTGGAACACAAAGTCGTAAAGAAGTGAAAAGCCAACAATAACAATGGATCCCCAACTATTTGGAAAGATGAAATGAAGTGGCTACTCCAGGACCAGAGACCTTTTATCCAAAGTCCTCTCCCATTCCCCCCATAAAGTGGAAGGCTGGAGTCAGGGAGATTGTACAAGACAATGGCCTTAAGAGGAGCCCACAAATCTGAACACTGCAAGCTAGTCACCAAAACGTGCTGTGTGAAGCCAAAATGCTGACGCAGCCTTGCAATGCTGGAGTAAGCGGGCAGAACTCATGCTGGTATGACGTATTTATTTATGAAGTTGCTGTCTTTCTGGGGCATGGCTGACCAGAGATGAACTAGGATCTGTTACATTGGTCTTCTTAACTCTGTATTGTATTAACTTAAAATAGCTTATTAAATGAACTACAAGATCCTTTGGACACCTTTAAATGGTGGCTGTGCCCATTAATATTAGGAGCAACAAGAAAGCAGACTATATTATGCTTCTACAGTCTTTCACAAATACATGGGAAAGCACTTGGTGTACAATGAAAGACTAATAGTAAGATGAGAAAAAAATATAGACATAATTAGATAATCTATATGCTATCTACCATGTATAATACAGATATACCAATTTATCATATAATATATACATAGATACATCATATATTACATATTTATTTCTATATTAACATATAGATATTTCTATATTAACATGTATCTATATGTGTATTTATATCCATATATTTGTCTTTATATCTTTGTATTTGTAATATATTTATTTAGATAATTATAGACCTATAGATATCATATCTCATAGTAAGATATGATATAAGAAAGAATAATAAGATAATATTCTCTACATTTGCTATTTATAAACAAAAAGGACTGTTACCTACAGGGGATCCTGAGAAGTTGGCGTCGAAAGGAATTCTGGAACAGACAGAGTCATCTGACACAAGAGAAAGACTGCTACCTGGGGTGCCTGTGTGGCTCAGTTGGTTAAGCGTCTGACTTCAGCTCAGGTCATAATCTCACGGTTTGTGGGTTTGAGCCCCGTGTCAGACTCTGTGCTGACAGCTAGCTCAGACCCTAGATCCTGTTTCAGATTGTGTCTCCCTCTTTCTCTGACCCTTCCCTGTTCACACTGTCTCACTCTCTCTCTCAGAAATAAATAAAACATTAAAAAAACTTTTTTTAATAAAAAAAAAGAAAGACCGTTACCTGGATGATTCTCTCCTACTCTGGACTATTCTAGGTAATTCAGACAATGTAAGGTAGCTCACAGGCAGGTGAACCCTGTGTGAGCTGATATGCAACCCAGAGCCCTGTCTTATTTACCCCGACACTGTGGTTCCGCGTTCTGTGGACCCAAATTTGGTGTTTCCTACAGGGCATTAGTCACATGAGCTCCAGGAGAGGTGGAGGGCTCAACACACAAAGTACTTAAAGAAAAACCAGTGATCTCCAAATTACTGCCAAGTTTTTCTTAGCAGACCTTCACAAGTCCGGAGAGAACCTTTTCCCTTTCTGGTCCAGTGCCTGTTCACACACGAGCGAGGACAAGAAACCCATTCTCAACCACATCATTAAGGTCAGGCTTTACTTTTCTTATGGGAAGAAATTTACAGCCCATAAAATGGATAGCAATAATCTCCTGCCCTGAAGTGCCTTTTAAGAAATGATTTAACTGAAATATATCCTTCTTCTCATTATACATATTATGAGCACCTACAGAGTTGCCAGGAACAGCTCATGTCATTGTTGTTATGGAATATAACAAAAGAGGGTCCCTGCCTCAGACAAGGGAAGGCCTGTGTACCATAAGGAAGGGAAGCAAGGCATCAAATCACATAAAAAAGTGATGTGTTGCTTGAGTTTATGTGTTTTCCTATAACTGTTTTTTTTTTTTTTATCAAGATGATTTACTTGTATTCGTTTCTCAACATAATAGATTCTTTAGCCCATCTTTACCTTTATGTGACCTTGGATTTTATGGTATGTTAACTGTGTCGATTACAGTGGCATTGGATACAAATCACCTCAGGAATAACCTGGATGACAGCATGGCAGTGAGCTGCAGAGAGACAAGGCAGGCTCCTGTTGTTGGGTGGGGGTGGGGAACTCCCACACGAGTCACAGCCTGTGTGGTAGGGACACCCTTCTCCAGAACTACTGGGATGGGATGCGAGAGGCATCATCATCTTCCTGCTGACTTTTCCATTTGGCTTCCAGGCCTGCACTTGGGAAAAATAAAATGTGATCCCACCCCTGATCTAACCTGGGCATCTCCCAAGGCAAGCTTTATAGTTTTCTTCGTCCCCAAGTTCCCCATATTAATAGTTGCCTTCAATTTTCAAAAGTGTGTTCGGTACCATGCCATGTGTCTGTGCTTTACAGGCATTGATTAGCTCATATAATCCTCACAAACTCCTTGTGAAAATGAATGACTTTTATCCTCTTTTACAAATGAGGTGTGTGAAGTATAGAAACTGCTTTGTTCAAGAAGCAGCTGGGATTCAAATGGAAGCTTGATGCTCCTGTTAAGCCGAATATTGGAGCTTCTCTTTTTTTTCTTTTTTTTTTCCCCCTTTCTATTTAATCTTCTTTTTCTCCCCTAAGGCATTGCCTTCATATTCAGCCCTCTCAACTTCAAATTTTCAGGACTGGTGTTTAAATTTTCACTGAAAGAAATGACAAGCAACGAACCACAATGAGCTTCGGTTTCTACAGTTATGTCAACATCTGCGGGGTCAGATGTCTTGGTCAGCAGCTGATGGTGGGATGTTGGGAGGAGGACACAGGGGCTTTGGTACATCGCCCAACAAAAGCATCATGATCGAGCCTCTCAGCAATGCCGAGATGCATTGAAATAAGGAACATTTAGAAGAGGCTGAGGTCTGAGGGGGGATGCTTAGAGAACAGCAGCCTCTGAGGAGTTTTTAGACAGTAGCCAAAGAATCCATTTCCTCCCACAAACATAGACCTTTGAGGGTACATTTTAGCTGTGGCTTCTGAGTGCCTATTTTTATCACTGTCCAGTTATTGATGAACTGGAATGTCTTTTATTTTCCATTGACGAGGTCATCATTTGCTATTTATTTTAGGTTGGTAAGATGTTGTGAGAACAAAACTTCAGTGCTATATCCATGAAACAGAAAAGGAACAATTATAAAGCTCTTTGATTTATCCCCAATGAGACTGTTAACTAATAAAGATGGTTGCATTCTTGTTTTGAGTTTTTTTTTGTAAGGATGTTAACAGTATCAATGATCTCAGATTTGAAAAAAAAAAAGAGTTTATCATTTGCGTCTGCTGGATGGAGATTTGCATTTTGGAACTATTTTGCTTGGCATCAGGGCTAAGTGAGCTGCTGCAATTATGTGTCCTCATGCCCTGCCTCCTCCAGAGGACAAAGATTTCTGCCCAGAAGGACTCACCAGCCATATTCACAAGTTCAGGCTGTGTTACTCCTCAGCCCCCTGCTAGAGGAAGTCACAGAGTAACTTCCTGAGTGCTACTCTGGTCCCTGTCACTCCAGGGACAAAGCGGGGCTGGCAATCATTACAGTAATTCAGAAAGGTGGTTTGGGATCTGGCTGGACTTCCTGCAAAGCTTTCAGTGACTATCTTCCCCCCTCCAGGGAAAACTGAATCAATGATCCAGAAAACAGAGGTCCTTTATTCAAGGATCTAGACATTGTGCTTGTTACAATGTGTATAACCCTTCATGTTAAATTTGCTACCAGAAAGAAACGTCTTAAAGCCAATATTTGTAGTGAGAAATCAAGATAGAATGTTGCCCCATGGTCAGTTTTTCTAAGGAAAGGCACACAGGGCATATAGAAGCACCTGACTCTTAGGCCCGGAAGCTAGATTTGAATTCTAGCATTTAAAAAAAAGTAGGTTTTCAATAGACCATGATTGATTATACTTTTATTTTTGACTTAAGTTTTAAATAGTTAATACAGTCACATGGGTCAAAAATTTTAAAGATATAGAATGAGAAGTCTCCCACCTGCCCTGAGTCTTAGTCACTCAATTTTCTTTTTTCTTATGCATCTTTCATATACATATACATATGTATATGTACATACAAACATATTTATTCCCACTTCCCCCCCCCCAAATAGTGGCATGTTATGTTCAGTGCCTTGCTTTTCTTCATTTTATAATTTTAGAGATTTTTTTTGACATTGGTACTTCTCTTTTTCATGGCCACATAATATTCCACTAAGTGAAAATACTATTTTTTTAATACTGTCCCCTAATGTGTTGGCCAACAATTTCCCGTTAAAATCTGAACTAATCACTGAGAACAGATGAGAATCTACTGGAGGTAGATTTAAAAATGAGGTAAGTTCTCATCATACAGTAGTGTGAATAGTGCCCATGAAAGAGGTCCCCTGAGACTTCCTTTGGAATATTCTGTTAGTCAAGGACTGCAGAGAATGTGGACCGAGGAATCCTGCACAGTAGGCTATAAAGCACTGGGCAGTTACTAAGAAAGAGTCACCCACTTTTGTAGCATTAAAAAAATGAATGCAAAAACATTAATAAATACTACTTCATAATAATTTAGATATATACTCATGTGTGCTTAAATGAGGGTTACCCAATATTGGCTTTTAAAGCATTAGAGTTAATGTATTAAAATAGAAAACACTTTTGACATCTGCTCTGTTCTGCCATTCCACTTGGCCGGGGTAGCACTCCCTTTGCCTGATACTGTACATTTCTAATACAGCAGAAAAGGATTAAATGGCTTCTAATTCGAAGCTTTAAAGATTCAAACTGAAGCTATAGTGATTAACTTTAAACAACATTTGAATTCTACTTAATTAGAGTCTTCAAATCCACTTTCCTCATTTTTGGAGCTACATTATGTATATCACTGACATAATAACATCTATTTTTGATAGGTCTTGACCTATGCTCCATCATCCATGTTGTGAGAACAAAGGCTCTCAGAACATGTGCTCAGGCCAAAAAAGGCAATGTGACTGTGGGAAGTGGCAGCGGGTGGCACAGCTTACCTCCCTGAGATGCAGTGTGGAGAGTTTGACTTGAAATAAATTGGCAGGATGAACTATTGGGATGGATTCTCAGTGAGAATGTGGTGGGTGGCCCTCCTCACAGAACCCACTTTTAGAAAGAATCCTGTGAAGTAGCTGAATGGTACACAGGCCATTCAGAGCTGCCAGCCAAGAGGCTGAGTTGCCCATTTGCTGGGATTCCTTTACTGATGACAGCGGATATGGATCAGACAGGATGTGGAATGGACCTAACTTTCTCTCACTGTAGGCCCAGTGCCAGGCACACACGAGGTACATAATGTGTGCTTACAGAAATGAGCTATTCTCAGCAACCTCCCTGTGGACATGAGAGAGTAAAGAAATTCATGGATGTTTACCATGTATTGTCAAGTGGGGAAAGAGACGAACAAACCAGGGCACAATATGGGGGATTTACTCAGAGTTTCAACTTTAGGACCCTCACTTGCACAGCCCCTTCCAATGCCTTGTACATATGTTTGTTTCTGTCATTTTGAAATATTCTCTTAAAGAATACCTCCAAATGTCATAAGTTCCAGATACACAAACTCTATATTCACTTTTGTTGTAAAATAGCATACATGATTCCCTTTTTAAAATGGAAAATTATGGGGCACCCGGGTGGCTCAGTCAGTCAAGTATCCAATCTTGATTTGGTCATGATCTCAATGGTTTGTGTATTTGGGCCCCATGTTGGGCTCTGTGCTGACAGTGTGGAGCCTTCTTGGAATTCTCTCTTTCTCCATTTCTCTCTCTGCCTCTCTCCCTTCATCCTCTCTCTCCCACTCACTCTACTTTCTCTCTCTCCCCCTCTCTCAAGAAAAATAAACTTAAAAAATAGGAATTATTTCCATTCTTAAGGAAAATTCTACTCAAAAATAGAATAACAAATACACACACACACACACACACACACACACACCACACATACAAGTTAGGGAGGATATTTTTCAAAAATATTAAAACTGGTTTTCTCTGAATGTGATTCTTTATTCGCTATTTTCCATTCTACTAGAATAACAGGTGAATTAATGCCAAGTTAACACTTATATCTGTCTTCCCCATGTAAATGAGCATCCCTTTGAATTCACTAACCTTTTCGTAACTGTTACATCCAAGTGATATTTCTCCCCATCCAGCACTGGAAATGAAATGGTCTTTTCAGGTTTCTTCCAGTTCTAACTCTAACTGGGGAAGAAAAATAAATATATATGAGCAAAATTGTCTCCCTCTGGGTTACAATCTTCATATTCACAGAAAGATGCACATCCATCACTTGGCTGGTTTTTGCAGGAAGATGATCAAAGAGTCAAGGGCTTCTCTTCCCCCACACCTTGGTGCCTTCTCTAAGCCCCTCTCATCTCTTCAACTACATGGTCACACTTTGTCTTCCACCCCCAGTGTCCTCAGCCAAGCTTAATCACACCTTTTACTATCACTTGGTAGGGAATGTGAAATCTGAACCTCTGGGGTTTTTAAGAGGACAGCTGACCTTCAGGTCTCCACCCACAAAACCCAGGACAGCAGAGGCTGTGTTCCCCGAGTTCAAGTCTCCATGAGAGCATCTGAGAATTACTTTCACCCACAAGAGCTGGTCACAAGTGTCAAGCCCTGCTCTTTCTCTCTTACACTCCCACAGTCAGAGCCCTTAGACCATTCCACCTGTCCCACTGGATCCTGGACAATGGAGGGCCAGGGATAGGAAGGCACTGTATGTGTCCTGCCATGTTCTCTGTGACCCTCCAAGAAGACCATAGGAATAAAGACCTGGATGGCTGGGGTCTTGGTGGGTTTGATGAGGAGAGAAACTAAGGGTTAGGAGCTGACCTGGGACCACAGCATACTCTATTGAAATATCATTAATTTATTCTCTTCACTCAGTTTTTCAAGCATTCAATAGATGTAGATCATGTTCTTACTATGTGCCAAGAACTGTTTTAATGTTTATTCACTTTTGAGAGACAGAGAGAGATGGGGTAGGAGCATGGGAGGGGCAGAGAGAGAGGGAGACAGAGTCTGAAGCAGGATCCAGGCTCTGAGCTGTCAGCACTAAGCCCGACGTGGGGCTGGAACCCATGAACTGTGAGATCATGACCTGAGCTGAAGTCAGATGCTTAACTGACTTGAGCCATGCAGGTGGCCCCCAAGAACTGTTTTATATGCTGTGGATACAGACAAAGGTGAAAGGAAAATAACATTGCATTTAGGTATTCACAGTATGGTGAGAAAATATTCTTGCCATTTTTAGTAGAGTTGTGATTTTTCTGAAAATAGGAAGACCCAAAAACATATATCCCAAAATACAGAGTAGCTAGCTTTTAACTTTCTAATAAAATTCAGTTACAGTTAAGTGTATGCCTCAAAAATACTAGCATGGCTAGACCCTCTGACCTACAACCTCAACTTAGTACTCCCTAGCATGGGTGTCAGTCCTCAGTAGAAGAGGAGAGAAAGCATAGAATTAGCCCCCCAAAATGAAGGTTCTTCTGGAAAAGAAAACACTTAAAATGGTGACAGGTATACAGTAAGCACTATGCAAGTGTCAGCCGCCGCCACCACCACCACCATCATCATCATCATGTTCATCATTATTTTAAGCAAATGGGGCAGAAAATGCAAAGGTTTGGGTAAGAGAGCATGACATGTTTAAGGAACTTAAAGGAACTTGGGAGAGACACAGGATGCTGAGATGCTGGATGGGAGAGACAGGCAGGGGACCAACCATGGGGACTGCTGGCCATGGGATGCCACTAATGGATCCTCAGTGTCTCTACTTCCCCCCTAACTAAGGGTCTCACTACGATTCCCCTTGACTTCTAATGTCACTTGGCATGCCTGCTTCCCCTGTACTTATTCTACCATATCCTGGACACAGATGTCACAGATTCCGAACATTTCTTAAGCAGGGCTCTCATCAGATCATTCCTTTACCCAGAAACCTTCAGGAGATGCCCACTGTCCAAGAATCAGCCAAGTGTCTCAAGGTGGCCTGCGAGCATGCCTCCATATCCCATCCACACGGGGCCATTTGCTTCCACATGCCTCTATGCCTTCAGCACCCTCCCTAAATGCCCATCTTTTTTTTTTTTTTTTTTTTTACAAATAGTTTATTGTCAAATTAGTTTCCACATAACACTCAGTGCTCATCCCCAAAGTGCCCTCCTCCATGCCCATCCTCCCTCCCCCCCACACCCACCGTCCTCAGTTTTTGTCAGCATTCAAGAGTCTCTCATGGTTTGCCTCTCTCCTTTTCCCCCACCATTTCCGCCCTTCTTCTCCCCCTTGTTCCTCCGTCAAGTTCCTCCTAATCCTCCTATATGTGCAAACATATGATATTTGTCCTTCTCTGCCTGACTTATTTCGCTCAGCAGAACACCCTCAAGGTCCATCCATGTTGCTACACATGGCCAGATTTCATTGTTTCTCATTGCCATGTAGTATTCCATGGTATAGATAAACCACATCTTCTTGATCCATTCATCCGTGGATGGACACTTAGGCTCTTTCCATGTTTTGGCTATTGTGGAGAGTGCTGCTATGAACATTGGGGTCCATGTGCTCCTATGCCTCAGCATTTCTATATCCCTTGGGTAAATTCCTAGCAGTGCTATTGCTGGGTCATAGGGGAGTTCTAGTGTTAGTTTCCTGAGGAACCTCCACACTGTTTTCCAGAGGGGCTGCACCAGTTTACATTCCCACCAACAGTGTAGGAGGGTGCCCGTTTCTCCACATCCTCGCCAGCATCTAGAGTTCTCTGATTTGCTCATTTTAGCCACTCTGACTGGTGTGAGGTGGTATCTCAGTGTGGTTTTGATTTGTATTTCCCTGATGAGGAGGGATGCTGAGCATCGTTTCATGTGTCTGTTGGCCCCTAAATGCCCATCTTAATCTTTTGAAATCCAGACATTCTCAAAGCTCTTCTCAAAGCTCCCTCTTCTGTGAAGGCCTTTCTTAGACTGCAGGGAATCTAAGTCCTCCCCTCTTTAAATCCCCACTTTGTATTTCCGCCAGGGTGCTTTTGTTACCCTTTGCACTGGTTTGCTGCTCTGTACAGGCTCATAAGCTCTCTGAAGTCTTCCTTTTGTGGAACACCTTTTACAATGAGTATTTTGTAGAAAACACTTTAGCAAACACAATGGGAAGGAATGGACCCCAGACGCCAGGGTGGGGTCTTCCATGTCCACATCATTCTGGCCTCCTTTGCTTTTTGTCAGGTTATACCTTGGGAGTCCTATGTAGACAGTGAGGCAGAGGGTGAGTACCCAGGGCAGGCCAGTGGCTATGGCCATGCTCCAGTCCATCAGGCTGATCACTAAGTCCAAGGAAATAACCAGACCAAGATGTCTTTCAATGTAATAAAAACATCCGGTCATTAAGGCCATAGATTGGAAACATGATGGGTGAAAAAAGACAACTCCATGACTAGAGGTAAATCAAATTATTTTCTTTCATTTTCTCTCTCCGTTCCTTCCTTTTTTCTGCTGACAAATCTCTCTTCCAGGTGGGTAAGAGCACTTGGCCCAATGCCTCGCAGCTCACCTAGATGCTCGGGTTTGTCACGTTTCCCTGCTTAATTACCATTATCAACTTTCTAAATTTTTGTAAACTCCACACACTGAATAATGAGGTTAATAAAACCAGTCAACTCCTTTGCCACGTACACAAACTATTTCTATAAAAATGTCAACTGTATTATTAGCTCAGATTTAATCATCTTTTCTTGTATCTTGTAATTTTTTCCTAATGAACCTATTGGCTTTCCAGTGAGGGCTTTACTTACTCAGTGTTAGATTTTAATTCCTCTGGACTTGATTAGAGCCTCTATATTTATAGCTTCTAACATTTCTGCACCGAATAATTTCCCCAGTAAATATGCATCTGGAATTCAACAAATCAGACAGGCTGAAGGCCCCAGCAGAAGCACTGATGAGCTAGCTCTGACCATCCCTGGACTCTGAGATAGCCACAATCTAAAAAAGCTCCTATTAGTTTTGCACAGTGGCAGTGTCATAACCAGTAAGGTTTATCCAAGACACGATCATTGCTAATTGAAAAACCTCCTATTGATTCTTATAGCTTGCAGGGTTGTCAGAACACAAAATACTCAAATATTGGTTATCTTTAAATAAAAAGATCAGTCTTTAAAATTGGGGCACCTGGGTGACTCAGACAGTTAAGTGTCCGACTTCGGCTCAGGTCACGTTCTCAGGGTTTGTGAGTTCATGCCCATCTTCAGGCTCTGTGCTGACAGCTCAGAGCCTGGAGCCTACTTTGGATTCTGTGTCTTCCCCTCTCTCTGCCCTTCCCTGCTCTCTGTCTCTCTCTCAAAAATAAATGAACATTAAAAAATTTTTAATTGCATCCCATCATTCAACAAACATTTATTGAGGGCTTCTTAATGGGCCAGACTGTGCATAAGCATCAGGGATACAAACTATCAGCCAGAATTCATTCCTACATCCCCCAGCCTCCTGACACTGTTCATTCGCTAACAGGGGCAGACAGATATTTAGCCAGCTTTTTATATTGTTTACGGGACCATAGAAAAATTAGCAATAGGTGAGGTTAATTTAGGCAGAATAAATAGGCTCAGTCAAAAGACATTTTCTAAAAACTGAGTTCATTTAGAGTGCAAAAGAACCCTAGAGGCAAAAGATACTTTTTGCTCTTATTTGGGGTACAAGCTGACCCTGAAAAATAGCAAAGCCTTTGGAATGAATTGCTGTACTACTTAATAGCATGCCAAGAAAGTAAAAACAAGCAACGTTAAAGGTCAAAAATGGGGGTGTGAAAAAGCGGAGCATGGATAAGTCAGGGTTATTTCACGGAGAAAATCAGTGATGACCACGTGTGCTGGGTTTCATGAAAGATCCAAATGCAGAGCCCAAAAGAACTCTAAAGTGGTTTGAAATTTATCAGATAAGTCAGGCTGTACTGAACTGTGACCAACACAAGAGCCTGGAAATGTGAACTTTGCTTATTCTTTCTGCAGCTGGCTGCAATACACAATCTAGAAAGAACTTCCAAGTATGGGCTGGCTGATGGGGCAGCTCTAAAACTATACTTACTTCCGTGATGATCCCATCATCGAGGCATAGTGAGGACTTAGTCCCATCCAGCATTGGAGCCAGTCCAGTGAGAAATGAGGTTAAGAGCGTCAAGCCCCACTGCCCAAGGCTTGCAGAGGGGCTGATTTGCTAACAGGAGAGATGTTCTCAGCCTTTCCTGCAACTATCGCTAACATCACCTGAGCACCTGCCATGTACACGACACTGCTAAGCACTTCCGCTGTTTTTTAGTATCATTCAATATTCACGTGAATTAAGTACTACTGTCACCCCATTTTAGAGAGAAGGAAACTAAGGCACAGACAGGTTAAGCAACCTGTCCATGACCATTGTAGCTGCGGGAGTCCAAGAACAGGAATGAACTCAGCCTCTGTTCCTAACCCCTGAGCAGCAGGGGGTCATTGTTGGCTTCTAAAGACTACATTTTACACCCTGGGATAAAAGAGACATTTCTTGCAACATTTACCCTGCTGTTCACTCTACCAACTTGAACTTTTCTGTGATTAGGTTGTTAGTGTGTTTAAAAAAATTAATCAATTCTCCCTCCCAGAGGGGAGCTACTGGTAGGTAAAAGCCAGGGCAGGAAGCTTTATCAGAAGCCAAATAAAATAAGGATAAAAACATGGGCAGAGGCAGAAGCCCTCAGAAAAGGGGTCATCAGGAATCAGCAAAGCAGTTCAAACATTGGCATAGCTAATCAGCTTAATTCCTAGCGCACAAGGGCGGAAGGGAGATTTGGAGGGAAGGGTGACACCGGCTGACTTCAGAATGACAGGATCACAGAGAATGTTGAGAAAAGAGGACACTCCAAAAACATGCTCAGGGTCAAAGGTTGGTTAGAAAGGTGTACAAAATGGCTTCAGGGAGGGGCATCTGGATGGCTCAGTCCATTAAGTGTCTGACACTTGGTTTTGGCTGAGGTCATGATCTCACAGTTTGTGAGATCAAGCCCCACGTCAGGCTGTACGCAGGCACGGAGCCTGCTTGAGATTCTCTCTCCCTCTACCTCTGCCCACCCACATCGCATGCATGCATACACTCTCTGTCTCTACAAAAAAAATAAATAATTTTAAAAAATGACTTCAGGGACAAGAGGCTACAAAAGGAAAAAGGACCAGGCATGACCAGAGTCCAAGAAAAATGCATCAGCCAGCACTGAAATGGGCAGCCTAGCCTTTCTGGGGTGTCTGTCACCTGACAGCTTCCCTCCAGGATCAGTACCGCAGCTGATTCCAACACCTGATTCAGGGGGGAGTGGAGGCCCACCTTGCTGTCAAGAGCTAGGATTTAGGTTAAAGGACAGAAAACATGGTCTTCTGTTCAAAATTGAGAACTGTGAGTAGTAAGCAAATCGCTTACTGAAGCACATACTTGGGAGCTGCTGGGTCCTTGGGGGTATGTGGAGGGAGGTCAGACAGGGCAGGAAGCAAAATCAAGAAAATGAAACCCAACTTTTCGAAGAGATCTTGTTGTTGGTGTTACTCTGTGTCTATAAAAGACATTTTCCTTAGAAAGCTCGGAAAATGCATAGAGTACCCTGGGGGTGGGTAGGGATGCAAGATCGTATCCAAAAGGTGGTTCCAGACACTTCTCCAAAGAGGACATCCAGATGGCCAACAGACACATGAAATGATGCTCAGCATCCCTCCTCATCAGGGAAATACAAATCAAAACCACACTGAGATACCACCTCACACCAGTCAGAGTGGCTAAAATGAGCAAATCAGAGAACTCTAGATGCTGGCGAGGATGTGGAGAAA
>NW_024081188.1:55883-58444 GCF_003009895.1 Hyaena hyaena | reverse complement strand
AAACCATGAGAGACTCTTGAATGCCGAGAACAAACTGAGGGTTGATGGGGGTGCGGGGGAGGGAAAGGTGGGTGATGTGCATGGAGGAGGGCACTTGTGGGGATGAGCACTGGGCGTTATATGGAACCCAACTTGACAATAAACTATTTTTTAAAATAATAAAAATAAATAAAAATAAAATAACAAAGTGAGTTTCACTTATTTCAAAACAAAACAAAACAAAACAAAACAAAACAACCCACAAAAGGTGGTTCCTCTCACTGTTCATTCTCCTCTAACATATCCCACCTGGGGAAGCCAGGTAGGGTGCGGGGGGCTGCTGGGTACCCTGCTTGCGCCTACTGTTAATACCATGTATGGGAGTTCGCTGGAGGAAAAGCTAGAGGGCTCCTGGCCTTGTATTAGAGACAACCCCATTTGCAGGAATCTATCCTCTTGGTTGGGGCTCTAGGTGTGTGGAGGCCAGATTAACACTGAAGAGCCTGTTCAAGGTGAGAGACTAGTACCCAGGCCTCCCTGACCCCCTCCCTTAGGTTAGCTTGCCTGGAAATCACTACCCTGGAAGTACTGGATGTATTTATGTTCTAGATTCCCCTCTAGGACAACTGGACTGGCCCATAATGCTTGCTTCCACATGTATTCTATAGTCCATAACTGTTCACTAGTCAATGTACTGCCCGGATGGTGAGCATGTGTGGACAGTTATAAGTGGAAGCCCAATACTATGTGACCTTGATGGCACTGCTCTCGAGCCTCGGTTTCCTGATTTGGAGGATAGGTTAATATCAGCATACACTGCATGATTCCATCCCAGCTGACCTCCTCAGCTTTCTTTCACATGCTGTTTTCCCTCCCCTGTGTTCATCAAACACAGCTGCGCTGCCCTTCTTTCTGTTCTCACATGCACCAAGCTCAATCTTATCTCAGAGCTTCTAGAAGCCTCTCCTCTCAGTTATTCCCACGGCTGGCTCCTTCACACACTACAGATCTCATTCAGATACAACCCTCTGGAGAAGCCTTTCTTGGCCAAGTAATTTCAAGTAGTTTCTCCTCCCAATTCCCTTCTTTATCCTGATCGATTATCATCACAAAATTTGCCACTCTTTGAAATAACCTTATTTGTTTATGCATTTTTTTGCCCTGACTCAGTAAGAACTTCCCTTATCTCCTTACCTGAAACTGCACTCCATACCTCCCCTATTTCTCTTTCCGTAGTACTTATTGTATAACACACTGTATAATTTACTGCTCTCTTTATTGTCTGCCTCTTCCTCATGAGAATATAGCTCTGTGACGGTAGATAGTTTCGTTTGTTTGCATCACTGTTGTATTCCTAGCACACGCCTGGCACATAATAGGTAATCAAGAACACATATTGCATGGAAGAATCCATTTGTTCAGTTCTGTCTCCCTGGAAGGTAAGCACTCCCAGAGCAAGTACCTCATCACCCTGCTTACTGTTGCATCCCAGTGACAATTACATAATGGCACCCAAGAAATACCTGTTCAGTGCATGAGTGGCACCCATTTCATAGGGATATTTGAAGATTAAAATGAGAGTATCCTCATAAACTTGGTGTAATTGCCAAGCACACAGTAACAGTTCAGTAAAAATTAAGCTACAATCACTGTTACAAAATGAGCTTTTGCCATTAAGTCTATAAAATTTCCTGTCCTTTCTTGATTTAGGTTTCAAAGCCAGGGACAACTCATATTTGTGCCCTGAGAAGTTCCATCTGCTTCTGGTTCACTAAGATCTAGGCAGGACTGGGCCCCTAACAATCTTACCCTGGTCTAGGAAAAACTATCTCTTTCCATGATTCTCTCAGGGTAAAACACATCTTTTTGTTGAGCCAGGGCTCAAGTGACAAGTGCTATGATAAAGTTTATCATAGTCAAACTTGGGGCATTTCAAACCAGCTAATAGTCCCCCATCCCTTAGAAAAGTGACTGGGTTTTAGTTCAAGATGGATCTAATAGGAATCTATTCATGTGAGACACATTCTGGTTTTCCCACTGGTATTTCCACCCATTTCTACTGCCGGGCTGTTTGGTTTTAGTGAATGGCTCTATTTTCCTAGGTCCGGTGGAAGTGCACAGAAGCAGAGGAGCTGTCTGGCCTGAAGGCCAGTAGCTTTACAGCAGTGCATGATTTCCTCAGGAGAGAGAAAAGCCCAGATTCAAGCCTACTTCCTTTGGGTTACCACTGTGAAGAATATTTCTTGGGAATGTAAAGCCATGTTTGAGCTATGAGTCCCATATTTAGGAGACTCTTCTGATACAACAGACACAACCTATCCCCAAAAGGAGTTTAACAATATGATTACCTGTTTAACAATATGATTATCTAGGGGCGCCTGGGTGGCTCAGTCAGTTAAGCGCTGACTTTGGCTCAGGTCATGATCTCACGGTTTGTGGGTTCGAGCCCTGCGTCGGGCTCTGCGCTGACAGCTCAGAGCCTGGAGCCTGTTTCAGATTCTGTGTCTCCCTCTCTCTCTGACCCTCCCCTGTTCACGCTGTCTCTCTCTCTCTCTCTCTCTCTCTCAGGAATAAATAAAAAA
>NW_024081188.1:0-51819 GCF_003009895.1 Hyaena hyaena | reverse complement strand
TGTTTCAGATTCTGTGTCTCCCTCTCTCTCTGACCCTCCCCTGTTCACGCTGTCTCTCTCTCTCTCTCTCTCTCTCTCAGGAATAAATAAAAAAACACATTAAAAAAAAAACCCAATATGATTACCTGGTAAAACTCACTGTGTAAGGTGTGAAAACGGGAATGGCAGCCTTCAGAATGGCAGCCTTCAAAAACCTACCTTTCGGGGCACCTGGGTGGCTCAGTTGGTTAAGTGTCTGACTTCAGCTCAGATCATGATCTTGTGGTTCGTGGGTTCAAGCCCTGTGTCAGGCTCTGTGCTAACAGCTCAGAGTTTGGAGCCTATTTCTTATTCTGTGTCTCCCTTTCTCTCTGCCCCTCCCAGTCTCTCTGCCCCTTACTGGCTCATGCTCTTTCTCCCTTCAACAATAAATAAACATTAAAAAACACACAAAAAAACCTACCTTTCAGCTGATTTTAAGTATTTGTTGGAACTTCGAAGGGCGCCTTAAACCCTTGGTGAATTCCATACCCCAAAGCTCAGTGACTGCCTGTGGACAATCCTTTTCTGGATGTACCCACACGAGTGGAGAGCAGAACGAAGGCAAGTTCCCCATCAGGCTAATTGGTTGCCATCAGCAGCCTGAAATGACCCACACCACATCTCCAGAGCCTCAGAAGTACAGCAGCAAGCAGGATTTGTGTTCTCTGATGCCGTGTTCCTTCAGTAGCAAATTTCTGGGGAAGATGGAATCTCCCAGCACAGCAATTCCCCCTTAGGTGGTGGGTGGCGGGGGTGTGGGGGGTCAGGTGCCAAGACCCTTAGTGGACGCCGAAAACCGTGGAGATGACTGAATCCAATACAGGCAGAACTACGATGGAGTTTAATTTATAAATTAAGTGGAGCAAGAGATTACCAACAATAATAAGATAAAACAAATGTAAGAATATACTGTAATAAAACTTATGTGAATATGGTCTCCCTTACTGTACTTACCATCTTTTGATGAGGGGAGAAGATAAAATGGCTACGTGATGAGATGACGTAGGTGAATGACGTAGGCACTGAGACGTGGCATTAGGCTACTAATTGACCTGATGATTCCTCCACGGGAGGCGCATCCACACCTGAGGAGGAGTTGGCGCAGGTAACTGAAACGGGGGAAAGAGAAACTGTGGATAAAGAGAAACTACTATATTTGTCTAGGATCCTTATGCTGCGTGCCCTCTGAATTGGCCAGTGTTGCTCACCTGACCAGCTCCTTCACCCCTAGGTTTGCACAGGTTCACTGCAGACCTCAAAGCTAGGAGCTGGACTTTCACAGCTTCACCATTCCAGAAACCTCCAGACTCAAGAAAATGGAAATCAATAACCACTCACAAGCAGTGCGGAGTCCCTCCACCGGATAAAGCAAAGGCTAAGAGCACCTGAGTGGCTCAATTGGTTGAGCATCTGACCCTTGATTTTGGCCCAGGACATGACCTCCATGGTTCATGGGTTTGAACCCTGAATAGGGCTCTGCACTGACAGTGTGGAGCCTGTTTGGGATTCTTTCTCTCTCTGCCCCTCCCCTGCTTGCTCTCTCTCTGTCTCTCAAAATAAATAAATAAACTTAAAAAAAATCCTGATCAAATACAGCTTTACTATTTAAAAAAAAAAAAAAAGCAAAGGCTAAATAGAGCCCAGCTGCCTTTCACTCTTTGTTAGATTGGCTTATTAATTACACCTTTAACTCAGAAGTTTTCTCAAACTAGAAAGCTGGTAAGTTTCCTTTTCTTGTGTGCCATCCTGGGGTTACCACTGCAAACAAAGATTTGTGATGGGCAGGTTTCTTTCTCTATTTCTATACTGCATAAGAAAGATGTGAGAAGTGATGTAATGAACTACCTTGTAAATGCTGTTAAGTGCATTTATTTTATCGGGAAAGAAATGTTTGTTGCTGTTTGCTGTCCATACACTCAGAATCACATTCACTATTCCGTGAACACGTTTTTGGGGTCTGATATACCTTAAATAGCAACCTTCTCCTTGAAAATATTTTTAAAACAGAATTTAAAAAAATTTAAAAGGGGGGCACCTGGGTGGTTCAGTTGGTTAGGTGAGTGACTCTTGATTTCAGCTCAGGTTATGGTCTTTTTGTTTTAAAAATGTTTTATTTATTTCTGAGAGAGAGAGAGAGACAGCATGAACAGGGGAGAGTCAGAGAGAGAGGGAGACACAGAATCAGAAACAGGTTCCAGGCTCTGAGCCATCAGCACAGAACCCGATGTGGGCCTCAAACCCACGAACCGTGAGATCATGATCTGAGCTGAAGTCGGATGCTTAACCGATTGAGCCACCCAGGCGCCCCAGCTCAGGTCATGATCTTATGCTTCGTGGGATCGAGCCCCACGTCCACGCCCAGCTCTGTGCTGACAGTGTGGAGTCTGCTTGGGATTCTCTCTCTCTGCCTCTTCTCCACTCACACACGCACTCTCATTCTCCTCTCCCAAAATAAATATTCATACAAATAGACATTTATACAGAACATGAATGTCAGTTTTCAAAGTGGCCTTTTAAAATGAGTTTAAAGCACTATTAACTTGTAACCACCTTACAAAACGATATGACTAGATATAAATTAATATAGTACAAGCTGAGTTCACAAATGTGAAATTAAAATTTTAAAGATGAAGCAGTAAAGTTCAGTTCTTTTTAAGAAAATCTCAGGTTACTCCCGTTGTAGTTCCTCTTTCCCCATTCCAATAATTTGAATTTGTTTTAATTATGGTATGGCAATTTGAAGATTTCTCAAAATAAGATCTACAGAGGGTCTCTGGCCTATGGTACTTGAACTTAGGATTTTTGTTTTCTGTTTTTTGTTTTTGTTTTTATTTCTTAAATAGTTTATTGTCAAGTTGGTTTCCATATAACACCCAGTGCTCAATAGCCAAAACATGGAAAGAGCCTAAGTGTCCATCAACGGATGAATGGATCAAGAAGATGTGGTTTATCTATACAATGGAATACTCCATGGCAATGAGAAAGAATGAAATCTGGCCATGTGTAGCAACATGGATGGAACTAGAGGGTGTTCTGCTGAGTGAAATAAGTCAGGCAGAGAAGGACAGATACCATATGTTTGCACGTATAGGTGGATTAGGAGGAACTTAACGGAGGACTGTGGGGGAGAAGAAGGGGAAAAATAGTTGGTGAGAGGATGGGAGGCAAATTATGAGAGACTCTTGAATGCTGAGAGCACTTGTTGGAACTTAGGATTTTTCGATGTTACAATGGCATGAAAGCAATACGCAGTCAATAGAAAAACTGTTTTTCCCACTTTGAATTCTGATCTTTTCCTGGCCTAGTGATATGCAATAGATACTCTCTCACGATGCAATGAGCTTCAGCTCCATCAGCCACAAGAACATAAGGGCAAACAACTAACATACTGACAACCACTCCGTTTTTCACTTTCACTACAATATCAATAAACTACATGAGACGTTCAGCACTTTATTATAAACTAGGCCTTGTGTTAGATGATTTTGCCCACCTGTAGGTTAATGTAAGTGTTTTGAGCAAGTTTAAGGCAGGCCAGGTTAAGCTATGATGTTCCGTGGGGTAGCTGTGTTAAACGCATTTTCAGATTACAATATTTTCCACCCCTGATGGGTTTTTTGGGACATAACCTCATCATAAGTCAAGGAAGATCTCTACCTTCATCTCCATAACAGTAAATATATGGTTTTATTTAACTTGAATTGTAAGTTGGTATATTTTGGCTATTTCTTGCAATGACACGTAGAGCAAAACTTCACCTATGCAAAACTCAATTATCCTGAAATCTCAGAGAAACAGGGGTGGCTCAGGATGAGGAACAAAATTGGAAGAGGCCCCTTGTTAACCAAATAAATCCTGCAAATCCATGCACTAAAGCTTACGTGCTTGATTCAAGAGACAACTCAGAAGCTTCACTTCACTTCAAAGTTTTGGCCTATTTCACGTAAATATTCTAAACTTACAGATTAAAAGCTATATAAGAAAGGAGGAAGCTAGAGATATTTCTTCGAGGTCATAACATTAACATCCTCCTCAGTGAGTGGTAGCTGATGGCCCATCAGCAATGAAGGAGGCAAATAAACCAAGAATGAGTAAGTGATATCCTGTGTGAAGTAGCTACTTGACAATTTATTGCAGGGACAATATCCCAATAGCTGTCACTGTATTTGAGCCAGTGTTCATAATGATGACCCTGAGTCATCAAAGAAAGTAAATTAGGTTGAGAACGTTCTGTCAGAGGCGAGGAAGCTGTTAGGCAAACAAAATTAAGTCATTCTGGTTTATTCATTTATTTAGCAAATCTTTGCTGAATATATTTATTTATGTGCCAGACACTGTGCAGGTCTTAGGGACACACAGGTAATGAGACAGCAGTACCTGTTTTCAAGAAATTTATGTTTTAAGTCAGAGGTTTCAAAGTGTGGTCAGGGAACCCCTGAGGATCCCATGACCTCCTTCCAGGGGACCTTCATGGTCAGACTACTTTATTCATAATATTAAGATGGCATTTGCCTCTGTCTCTCAAAAATAAATAAATGTTTAAAAAAAATTTTAAAAGGTGGGGGGCTCAGTCGGCTAAGTGTCCGACTTCAGTTCAGGGCATGATCGCTTGGTTCATGGGATCCAGCCCTGAGTCAGGCTCTTTGCTGACAGCTCAGAACCTGGAGCCTGTTTCAGATTCTGTGTGTGCCTCTCTCTCTCTCCCTCCCTCCCTCTCTCTCTCGCTTTCTCTTTCTGCCTCTCCCCCATTCATGCTCTGTCTCTCTGTCTGTATGTCTCTCTAAAATAAATAAATGTTAAAAAAATTTTTTAAAAGATGGCATTTGCTTTTTCCCCCCACTATGTTACCATTTGCACTAACGGTACAAAAGTAACGGTGGATAAAACTTAGCAGGAATTCCCTGACATTAAACAAGGCAGTGGCACCAAACATACTAGTGGTCATTGTAGTATCCATCTCCATGCACAGGAAAAAAAAAAAAAAAAGCCAATTTGACAAAGCAGGAAAAATGATTATTTTATTCAATTTCAACCTGAAATATACATCTTTTTAATATTCTGGGTAATGAAATCGGTACCCATAAAGCACTTTTGCTGCATACCGAAGTTTGATGATTATCTAGAGGAAAAACATTTGTGTGATTGAGTTGCAAGCTGAACTAGCCACTTTTCTCGTGGAACAGTTTTTATTAAAAGAATGGTTGACAAACTGTGGTTGTTTGGCAGAAATTTTTTCAAAAATGAACAAAGTGAACCTGTCTTTTCAAGGAAAACAACCAAAACTATTT
This sequence comes from Hyaena hyaena, assembly GCF_003009895.1. NCBI lineage: Eukaryota > Metazoa > Chordata > Mammalia > Carnivora > Hyaenidae > Hyaena > Hyaena hyaena. The sequence continues at coordinate 46,510 of NW_024081188.1, read as the reverse complement.
ATAGCCAACAACACAATTTGAGCTTTTAAATGAAATAGAGTTTTGGAAAACAAGAGCTTGTAGCTTCCCAGTAATTAAAGAGTTCTCTGATGAGAATGATGGTGATATTAAAATTTTACTTTTTGGTATTGCATAGTAAAATTGTCAAATTGGAATGATGTGTCTAACTCGGTGAATCAATCTTTTCCAAATTACCAAAATATAATGTTATAAAATCATGCATGGAAAAAAGATTCTTTCAAAGTGAAAAATAGACCAATGGATTTTAATGTAACAAAATACAGAAAGCTCATTAACTTGCTTTCAGATTTCACATTGAAAGTGAACTTTAAGGGGTGTCTGGGTAGCTCAGTTAAGTGTCCAACTTTGGCTCAGGTCATGATCTCACAGTTTGTGAGTTCAAGCCCTTTATCGGGCTCTGTGCTGGCAGCTCAGAGCCAGGAGTCTGCTTCTGATTTTTTCTCCTTCTCTTTCTCTCTCTGTCCGTTCTCTGCTCGTGCTCTCTCTCTCAAAAACAAACATTAAAAAAATGTTTTAAAAAAGTGAACTTTAAGACTCTATTACCTGTCAGGTTTTAGCATACTATTAAGAAGAATATCCACAATGACCTTGAAAAGGCTATTAAAATATTGGTCCTGGGGCACCCAGATGACTCAGTTTGTTGAGCATATAACTTGATTTTGGCTTAGGGCATGTCCCCAGGGTCATGGGATGGAGCCCTGCATGAGATTCTGTGCTGAGTGTGGAGCCTACTTGACATTCTCTCTCTCTCTCTGCCTCTCTCCCCCACTCATGCTTTCCCTCTCTCTCTCTAAAATAAAAAAATAAATAAAAATAAATATGCCTCCCTTCTCCAACTATGTGTGACAATGGACTTCCCTCACATACTTCAACCCAAAACAATTTATTGCAACATATTGAATGCAAAAGCAGATATGAGAGTCCATTGTAAAAGATGTAAAACAATGCTATTTTTCTCTCTGAAATTTTTGTTTTGAAAAATTATTTTTATAAAAATATGTTCTTAGATATTGACATGTAATATGTGTATTATTGTTATTTTAAGTGAATCAGTAAATAAGAATTTTAAGAGTTTCTTAATTTCTAATACAATAAATATCAGTAGATATTATCCACATATATTAAAGCTCTTCAGGGTCCTCAGTAATTTTTAACAATGTAAACATTCAAAGACCAAAAAGTTTGATAACACAGAGGGTATAGGACAGGCATCTAACTCAGTCTTGGAGAGTGACGGAAGGCTCCCTGGAAGAGGTCATCTCTAAGCTAGGACTTCATGGATGAAAAGTTAGCATGCTAAGAGGGGTATGAAGTTGAACACAGAAGGAAGAACATATACACAGTTCTAAAAGAGAGAGGGTGGTTCATTCATGAAAATCAAAGTTGTTTGGTGGAGCTAAAGAATAGTTTGTGATAACGGAGATTGTTCTGATTATATAATCATTTCACTCAAATAACTTTGTAAAGGGATAAAAATTGACTCTGGTCTCAAGTATACACAATACTAATGTTGGGGCCAAGCTGGAAATGGTTTCTGGTATATTGTACCTATTTATACAAAGTTCTTAAAAGCCACCTTAATAAGTCGCCACAGATACGTGCTTAGAAGTTGTAACCTATATTTGCATTAGAGATAAAGAGATAAATCATTAAGTTAAGAGAAACTTAGGCCAAAATTTAAACTATCTTTAAAAGATCTTTTCTCACGTTTAAACTAATGAGATGTTTGAAGTCTTATTTGAATTTGAAACAAAACATGTTTTTAGTTTAAAGTCCTCTTTAAAAAAATTTTTTTTTACTGTGTATTCTTCTTTGAGAAACAAAAAGAGATGGAGCGTGAGCAGGGGAGGGGCAGAGAGACAGGGAGACACAGCATCCAAAGTGGGCTCCAGGTTCCGAGCTGTCAGCACAGAGCTCGACATACTAACACGGGGCTTGAGCCCATAAACCGAAAGATCATGACCTGAGCCAAAGTCAGACGCTTAACTGACTGAGCCACTCAGGTGCCCCAAGCCTTCTTTTCTTTTTAAATACTCTATTTCCCCCCAGATGAGTGATAGTTATCTCTTGGATTTGGGTTATATCCGATAGGATTTTTCTCTAAAAGTGGCATAGATTCTAATATAAACTTCTCCATGTCTTGCTAGCCTCTTTGTCATGTTTGCTTTATGGCCGTGGTTTCCTGTCTTTCTATTTCTTTTAATGGTTTTAATAGTGTCTTCCCATAGTACTAAAGCAAGCCTTTCAATCATATGCCCTGGAAACCTCCACTAGGAACTTGGTGTTAGCAGATGCCAAGGTAGGCATGTGTCCTGAAGGCCAGGCCAGGTAATCAGCAACTCTAAGAGACATGTCCCTACTCAAAGCCCCTAGTTGATCTGATGGAGATTCATGAGCTAGAACAGGGCTTCTGGGAGTGATCTTTCTCTTGCTGGAAGGAGTTCAGAAGAAACAGAAGCAAACATTTCTGGCTTAGAGGTTAGGCCTCATACAACTGGTGTCTTAGAATAGAAAGCCACCCACAGTCACACGACTGCCATCCTTGGATGTTACAGACTTAGGATCTGCTGTCAGGAGAATGCAGTGGCATGCTCGTATTGCTACATTTCACAAACTTTATCCAAATAGCCCCCATTTAATTTGGAAATGTTTGTAGGGCACTCCAGAGAATACTTTGCCAGGGATCATATCTAGTAACTTATGTTTGCAAGTCTGCATACACATTGCTTTATCAGTATATCTTTTGCATTATATGTCATATGTTATCTGTTTAGTTGTCTGGATCTTTTGTGGCTCCTGAGAATTCTGAGGGACAAAATAATACAACCATGGGGGGATTACACTTTGACATTTTTTTAACAGTATATTATGCTTTAAGGCATTATCACAAACAACAACAAAAAAGCGGCAAAAATAGGTCAGAGCGGTAAAACTAATTTAAAACTAAGATTGACTTGGAGCTATGGATACCACCTATATCTCCCAAAAGATTTTAAAATAAATTAGACACTGTATCCTAGCAACTGTTTGACACTAGTGTGTATATAATAAACGATATATGAGTAAATGAGTAGATGACTGAACTCTAACACATAGAGATGACAGATATCCACGGTTTTCAAATGAGGAAATAGGTGAGTGAGGTTGCTTGTCCAACACACACAGCTAAAAACAACCTGACTATAGACTCACTTGATCGGCCTCTACACCAATCTTTAATATCATACAAATAATGTTTGGGGAGATCATTTATATTTAGGTAGTGTGACAACTTCCCATCAAACATGTTGATTGAATATTTAGTAATTATTCGTTGGATGAGAAGAAGTCAGACACACAGATACTGATCTAACTTCATCAGTGTCAATAATCACTTACTGGGGGGGCGCCTGGGTGGTTCAGTCGGTTAAGCATCTGATTTCAGCTTCAGTCATGATCTCGTGTTCATGGGATTGAGCCCTGTGTCAGCCTTGCACTGACAGCATGAAGCCTGCCTGCGATTCTCTCTCCCTCTCTCTCTGCCCCTCCCATGCTCTCTTTCTCTCTCTCCTCTCCCAAAATAAATAAATAAACTTGAAAAAAATCACTTAGTGGGATCACCTCACGGGTGGCAGTGAGAGGACTGGTGAATCAGAATCTCGGGGGAAATCATTAATGGCTCAAAGACTAGCACAGTGGCCTTCACGTTAAAATGAGCACCCTAAGTGGCACTCCCTTTCACACCATGTGCCCCCACTTCAAGCTGCTGTCGTGATTAAAATAAATGCTTTTCCAGATCACATCAGAACTTTTATGATTCCCCTTTGCTTTGGTTTCGTTTGTTTTTAATCCTGATGATTAATATATTTTGAAGTTTCAGATGCTCAATAGGCAGTCGATTTTTATGGTTACCACAGGAGGGCACGCGGTTTAAAAGGTTGGCGGTGTTTCCTCAAGGTTGTAATAATATCTGCTTAGTGATAAGCACAATGACCTTCCTGTACTGGTTTGGTATTCTGGGAAATGGAAGCCTGAGGACTCAGAGAGACAATGTTTCTGAAGCCGGCTACACATTTGAAGATAGTACAAATGCCTGTTCTGATCCTGGTCATCATCCCACACTCTTTTACTGTCAGTCAGATGCTTCTCATGCCCTGTCCTCCAGCGGGACCAGCTTCTCACTCCCTGTCCCGGGCGGAGGAACAGCGGTCCAAGGGCTTTCCACGTAGAATCCGTGCCACTTCCCAGTTGTTTCAGGGCGCTCTGTGCCATGAACCTTCCTTTAGACACTAAAGAGTGTCTAAAATGCCATTTCTCCACTTTCCCTGCTTTTTCATATCTGCACGCTTCCCTCTGGAAAGTAAGCTCAGTGAGGGTGGGGACCAAGCTTGTTTTCCCCATCATTGTAGTTTCAGGAACCATGACTATCTGGCGCATGGTAGATGCTTATTTAAGGTGTGTCGGGGCGCATGGGTGGCTCAGTCAGTCGAGTGTCCGACTTCGGCTCAGGTCATGATCGCACAGTTTGTGGGTTCGAGCCCCGCGTCAGGCTCTGTGCTGACAGCTAGCTCAGAGCCTGGAGCCTGTTTCAGATTCTGTGTCTCCCTCTCACTCTGACCCTCCCTTGCTCACGCTGTCTCTCTCTCTCTCTTTCAGAAATAAATAAAACATTTATGAAAATAAAAAAGGTGTGTCGATTAAATGAATGCACGAGTGACCAAATAAACGACTCTCCCCTTGTGTCCTGATATCACAACTTGAAATTCTTGTTATCTGCATATGATTGCCCCTTTTTCCTATTGCTTTTAAAATGTTGTCTCTCACACAGGAAGATTACATCCCTGAAGTAGCTAATCCATAAACAACCATGGAATTCTAAACAAAACCAAGCACCTTTCAGAAATGGCAAAACTTCAGATGCCATCTAATGGGAAATCAGATATTTGCTGACCATAGGATTCGAGGGAACTTTGATTTCATTGCTAATTTAAATCCCAGTGGATTTCAGATGTTCTTGCCTAGAGGGGCACTACCGTGTACCCTGATTGTGCTCTTAAGAAGCACAAAGATGAGAAAATGCTGCATCAGGCAGCAGGCAATCTGTTCTCAGTTGTCCTCATAACCCTGCCCAGAATGGGGGAGAGGCAAGAATTGGGGCACAGCCATCTCCAAGGCCAGGCTACCTGGGGCTTTTCAGAAGGAATTACACAAGGAATTCTATCTCCTGAAGTGACTAACAACCTCTGTTGGTTTCCTCTGCTGTTGCAACAAATTGCCACAACTTTAGTGCTTGGAAACAGCACAGATTTATGATTTTACAGGTCTAGGGGTTCCCAGTCCTAAAATCAAGGTGCCAGCAGAGTTGGTTCCTTCTGGAGGTTCTAGGGGAGAATCCATCTCCTTGCCTTTTCCACCTCTGAGAGTCCACCCACAGTCCTTGGCTTGTGGCCCCTTCTCCCTCTTCAAAGCCAGCTGTGTACCTTCAAATCGCCAACTCTGTCACTCATCACATCTCTCTTACATCTGAATGTCTCCTTCTCTAACTTGGACACTCCTGTATTCCTCTTAGGAGGACCTTTAGGGTTACATTGGGCCTACCCAGGTAACCCAGGATAATCTCCCCATCTCAGAATCCTTCTTAATCACATCTGCGAAGTCCTTTTTGCCAAATAAAGTAACATCTTCACACACTCCAGGGACTGTGGCATGAATGCCCCCCGGGAGCCATTATTCTGCCCACAACACCACCCCACCCACTTTCTTCCTAATGGCTTCATAAAGTGGCCTCCAGGTCCTCCCTTCTCCCGGTGCCAAGCACATTCACAGGCTGCTGAAGGCCTCTGCACCACTTCCTCCTTCTGAATTTTCCTTGGTCATCCCAGCTGGATGCACCTGCTTCTTTCTCCATATTCCTTTGAGCAAATTGGACCCACTCAGGGCATTCCTTTCTGCTGCCTGACACCCTATTTGTGTATGTATATGTTACTTTCCTGGACAACCTCAGCCAGGAGGCAACTCTGTGCCCTCTTGGGACTCAGAACAGTGTGGCAGATGGCAGGGACTCAGTTGTTGCTGCTAGCTCTCAGCAGATGCCATGAGAGCCACTTCTCCCTGGGCCTGGTGCCCTCCAGATGTTTCTCCCAGGGTACCAGACAGAATCCCTAACCCCTACCCTAGAGCACCATTGCTGTCAAGTGACAGCTTCCCTGCCTTTGAACTGGCTGGACTCCACCATTGCCGTCTGCTTAGAATACATCATCCCTGGGGGCTGTTGGGGGCCTGGGGAGGGAAACCGCATTTACATCTCCAGCTTTCCACCTTGCACAAGCCAGGCCTGTTATTGCTTTGCTGTTTGGAGTGGCGGTAGCTGCTTGTCTGCAGTGCTGACTGAGAAGCCCCGACTCCAAGCAGGCTTGGCTATTTCCAGTATAATTCTCTTCCCTTTAGGATGCCATTCTCTACATGTGTCGGAGTGACTCACTTGGCACTTGCACTTGGTAGGAGCTTGCACTTGGTGAGAAGGCACTGGCCTAGAATGTCCCAGTCTCATTTTCAGCCAGTACCTGGGAAGGCCTCGCCTTAACCCAGAAGGACTCTTACCTCCCCAGCAGTCAAGAAATGCAGAAGTAAGAGCTGTTGAATTGCTAGGCACTAGGTGAAGCCTGGAGCTGGGTTGAAGTGGATGAAAGGGCAGGGTGGGTTAGGGAATACAAACATGAAATCAAAATTTCTGCTCTGACACATTTCCCCATCAACTGGGGAGAAAGATAAGTTACCAAGTCATTACAAACTTCTGCAAAATCTTCTCTCAGCAAAGTGCTCTGAAGCTGGAAAGAAAAAGTGGTTTATATCTCACAGTTTTCATCTGGATAAATCTAAAATATTAAAACTAGAGAAACCCTGGGAGAATTTTTCTTACATAATATCAGAATGGCAAAGGCCTTTCTAAATATAACATAAGGCTCATAAGCTGCGAATGAAAGACTAGTTAAATTTAATGACATAATAAAATATTCTCCATGCCAAAATCTTTAATATGTAAAGTTAAAAAACAACTGGCAAGCTGAGAAAAAGTATTTGTAGGTCATAGGACAGAAAAAGACTCAGTTCCCTAATATCAATCAGTAAGAAACACCAAACATCCCAACAGAAACATGGGCAAAGGGTAGAAGCAGCCCATTCCTAGAAAAGGAAATGCAGATGGCCCTTACACAGAGAAAAGATGGTCTATGCCACTTATTATCATAGAAATGCAATTAAAATTACAGAGAGATATACTTTGTGGCCTAAATATCAGCAAAAATAAGAAAGTTTAAAAACACTTATATTGTGAGGAATCAGCAGACCATTCATGTTAGTGTAGAAGTACCCACTGGAACAACACCATCAGAGGGCACATTTTCAACATCTATCAAAATCAGAGACATGCATATCCTATGACTCAGCACTTTGCTAGGAATTTATCCTGTGGATAGTCTCTGGCCTATGGAGAATGACATCTGCAGAACCTTATTTACTGCAGCACTTTTATATTATCAAAAGATTGAAGTAATCCTCAACAGATGAATGATAAAAAATAGTAGAGTGATACATTATGATATTCACACACAATGGGATTCTACACTTTGGTCAAAAGGAATGGGGGTTGGGGGGAACGCCTGGGTGGCTCAGTCGGGTAAGCGTCTGACTCTCCATCTCAGTTCAGGTCATGATCTCATGGTTTGTGAGTTTGAGCCCCTCATCGGGCTCTGCGCTGACAGCTCAGAGCCTGCTTGGGATTCTCTCCCTCTCTCTCTGCCCCTCCCCTGCTCATGCACACACACTCTTTCTCTCAAAATAAGTAAGTAAACATTGTTTGAAAACATTAAAAAAAAAAAAAAGGAATGGGGATGTGCTTTGTGACCATTACATAAATATTTCAAAGATATGCTAAATGACAAAAGCAAGGCACAGAACAATGTGTTCTGGGAGCTGCATTTTAGCATAAAAGAAGGGAGGAGTAAGGCTCGCTGTTTTCAAGAAAAAGCTCTGTATAAATTTTACTGGCTGTTTTTGCTCATGTTATTCCTTTCATGCAGACTGTCCTTTCTCCATCTCTGCCTATTGAAAAATACTTATTCCTATTCCAGGACAATTTCAAATATGTCTTCCTTTATGAACCTCTACTGATCTCCTGAATCAAATACTCTCTTGATTGAACAAAAGTATGAAATTATCAAGAGAAGGGTTTTAAGGTTTGGAGTGAGGGATCCTTCCTAAGCAAGACAACCCCCTAAAATTTATAAAGGAAGAAGATGGATTTAATTTTATAAGACGTTTACTGTTTTATATGGTCAAAGACATTATAAGTGGACTTACCAAAAATCTAACAGACTGAGCATCAGAGACTGGTGACAAAGGCAGCCAGATTGTTCCTATAATTTATAGAACTAACAAAGACAAAACCATCAGTCCATTGGGAGATAACAGGGCATATTTTAAGGACAAATGCAGTCAGTTTTAAAAAAAGAGACAAGCAAATAAACAATAATCTATTTTAAATAAATATTTTTCTCCTTTAGTTGAGTAAAAAAAAGATATATACTATAGTGTGGGGAAACAGTCAAGGATGTGGTGGGAGTATATAAACCGCTAAATTCTCTTTGTAGGGTAATTTGGCAGGAGTCATTAAATGTAAAAATATGCATCACCTTCAACCCATCTATTGGATGTCTAGGCATCTGTGTTGAGAGATACATATATGCGCATAGAGCTACTTATAAGCATCGTCTTTGTAACATTATTTATAATAGGAAAAAAACCAAAGATCTCTTAAGGATCATCAATAGGGGAAAGCGTGGTTGAACCAAAATAAATTCATTCTGTGGTTACCGCTCAGTAATTTAAAAAATAGACTTCTTCATATTTGCATGAAAAGAGCTCCAAGGGGAAATGCCACTGAAGTACAATATGTAAAATGCTATTCTGCTTATGGCCCTATAATGAGGCCCATGCGGTAAGAAAGCGAGGCCAGCCTAGAGCCAGTGAGGAACGGAATCCTGCCAACATCCATGTGCCTGAGCTCAGAAGCAGATCCTTCTCCAGTCAGGCCTTTGGGTGGTCACAGCCCCAGCCAACACTTGGCAGGCCTGTGAGCAACCCTGAAGTAGGGAGCTCGTCATAGCTGTACCTGGACCCCTAACCAAGAGAAACCGAGATAATCAATATTGTTTTAAGCCAATAACATAAAATAGTCTTCTGTTTATGGAGGAAAAGCTATATATATAAATGTATATGTGCATATAGGGGGTAGGTGTGTGTCTCTGCATATACACAGAATATATATACATATATGTATAAAAAAGTGTGTGTGTGTGTGTATATATGTACACATACATTATATACACATATGCACACAGTTTAGCTTAATAACTGTCATTACCTCTAGGGAGGGGAGTAGAAAAGGAGGAGCTTTAATTCTGCACCCTATATGTTTACAAGGGTTTGTTTTGTTTGTTGTTGAAAGCTGCTGATGAGAAGGACCCAGTTCATACAACTTGGAGAAGGGATTTGATCTCCATTAATTGGCCTCCCCGTGTGGAATTGTCTCCACTGTTCCACCAAAAGAAAAGAAGAGGCACACTCTGGGTCAAGAATGATTAAATAGAGATAAGTATGAGACATTTTCCTCTGGCTCTGAGGGACACCACTGAATTTTCAGACATTTCTTTTTCTTTTTCTTTTCCTCAGGCTCTGTTAATTTTTCTACAGGGAACTTAAACTTTGGGAAGAAAGGCCTAACCCATACCGAGTAAATAAAGGCTGTTTCTTAACCCTTAAATGACATCTTGCTTTATATTCCATTCTAGGGTCACTTTGATTTCAAACAGTAACACAATATTAGAAGCTCGTTCGATGTGAAATTTGCTCGTTTAGAGCCTTCTCTCTTATTCCTCTTCCCAACCAACAATTTGCTGCACTTGGCTTCCTTTAATTTGCTTTAATTCCTATAGCATGGAGGAAGAGTGTTATTTGGGACAGTCATGGACTTTGAAGCCCGACATAGCTGGGTTTTCACAGGTTTTCTGTGATTTAGAGAAGATCATCTAACTTTTCTGCACGTCAGTTTTTCACTGGCCAACTAGCAAAATAATAACTTGTGGCAAAAAAAGAAATCACAATGAAATTAGAAAATATAAAGTGAATATGATGAAAACACAACATATCGATATGTATAGGGCGTAGTCAAGGCAGGACTTAGACATGGATGGTCTTTATTACATATATGAGAAAAGAAGAAAAACTGATAATCAGTTGTCTGAGCTTCTCAAGAGGCTAAAATTGGAAGTAAAATAAAACCCAAAGAAATCAGAAGGAGTGAAATAGGATGACTAAGAACAGGATGGATGGAAATACACTTGCACATACATAAAATAGAAAATGATTAGTAACATCAAATGTAGTTTTTTTGGTAAAGATAATCAACATGGATAACCCCCTAGCAAGAATGAACAAGAAAAAAAGACAGAAGATACAGACTACCAAGATGAGAAATGTAAAAGACACCTTAAGGCCATCAAAATGATGAATAACAATACCAACTTCTTAAGAAGTTTGTGAGAAGTCACTGGAGCAATATACTTGAAGCGCCTAGCACAGTAACGTGGCTTGTAGAAACTACTCATGTCCCAGTGTGCCGGACAATGGAGTACAAGTCACTGGTCTGCTTCGATTGAGCACATGCTCTCTGCTGGGCACTGAGTTGATGGTTATGTGCGAGTGTGAAGGGACAGACATGGTTCTAGCCTCCATAGAGAAGAGAGTTCAGTGGTGAAGACAATTTTTTTAAATTACATATAAAAATATGAAATTACATTGATGAAAGGGCTACAAATAAAAAGGGGAGCATGGAGCTGAGTGCATATAAGTGCACATAAAATGGTTAACTGACCTAGTAAGGAAGGTCAAGGAAGGCTTCCCTAAGGAGGTAATAGTTGAGATGCCAAATACATGGCAAACAGACATTAACTAGTGAAGTTAACCACAAGCGCTCTAGGCTGGTGAAAGGGAGGGACAGGTCTTGGTTTTAGAAATAGTGCACTCTGGGGTGCCTGGGTGGCTCAGCTGGTTGAGGGTCTGACTTATGCTCAGGTCATGATCTCGCAGTTCGTGGGTTTGAGCCTAGCACATCAGGGCTCTGTGCTGACTGACAGCTTGCTTTGGATTCTGTGCTCTCTCTCTGACCCTCCTCTGTTCACACTTTCTGAAAATAATAAATAAAACATTAAAAAATAATAATTGAAAAGAAGTAGCATGCTCTGGGGACATGGGTGGCTCTGTTGGTTGAGCATCTGAGTCTTGATTTCATCTTAGGTCATGATCTCACAGTAGTGACATGGAGCCCCATGTCGGGAACTTGCTGAAGATTCTCTCTCTCTCCCTCTACTGTGTGTGTGCACGCTCTCTCTAAAATCAACACAAAACAAAAACCAAAATTAAAAAAAAGAAGAAGTAGCCTGCTCTGATATTACATCATGTAGGTGAAGCTAGAAAGTGAGGATGAGGGGGCAGCTAGATAAAGATGGGGAGATAAACAGGGGCCGGACTTTGTGGGGCCTTGTAGGCCATGCTAAGGAGTTCGATTTTTGTTCTAAAAACAACATGGAGCCACTTAAGAGTTTCAGGCAGGGGTGAGTAACATGACCAGATCAGAAAAGATCACCCTGCCTGGTGTGAAGGATGGATTGGATGAGGGTCCCACTGGATATTCTGAAGCAAGTCAGATGACCATTGCTACTACATAGGACAAAACAACAATTATAACTATTGTTTATGATACAAATTAAACTGGAAATGGTTCAGTGATGCCAATCAATAATGGACTGGTTAAATGAATTATAGTAAAGACAATGCGTTACCATGCAGCGATAAAAGGGATGAGAAATATTAATCTATACTGTTATGAACTTATCTCTAGGATATACTAAGTGAAAAAAGCAAGATAGAAAAGTTGTGTGTACATATGTTGTTTATCTAAAAGAGGTAGGAAGGATATATATATATGTATACATATATAAAATAGCATTAAAATGTTTTTTAATGTTTATTTTTGAAGGAGAGGCAGAGCGCCAGTAGGGGAGGGGCAGAGAGAGGAAGACACAGAATCTGAAGCAGATTCCAGGCTGTGAGCCATCAGCACAGAGCCTGATGTGGGGCTTGAACTCACAAACCTTGAGGTCATGACCTGAGCTGGTTGGATGCTCAACCAAATGAGCCACACAGGCACCCTTATATATATATATATATAAATATAAATATAAAACCATATAACCATATATATATATATATATGGTTTAGACTTCCATTTTCAAAAGAGATGGGATGGGTGGGGACTACTTTTCTAGTTTGTAGTGTTACTTAACATTCTATTCTCCTTTCAGAGGCATTGGTAGTTATGCCCAGCTTGATGTCACCTGCACATTTTTAAAAATGTTTATTTAATTTTGAGAGAGAGATACTGAGAGAGGAGACAGAGAGAGAGAGAGAGAGAGAGGCGCAAAGATAGAGGGAGACAGAGAATCCCAAGCAGGTTCTACAATGTCAGCACAGAGCCTGATGTGGGGCTTGAACGCACGAGCTGTGAGATCATGACTTGAGCCAAAATCAAGAGTCACACATGTAACTGACTGAGCCACCCAGATGCCCTTTGCCTACACATTTTGTGAGAATGGTTTTACTCCATTGTCCAGCAAACTGGGACAAAACAGGTATATTCATCAACCATGCCTTAAATGCTTATTATTTCAATCACAGTATTAGGTATTTACACCTTTCTTACAAAGTTACCCACACATTTATAAAGATATTATTCTCTCCAGTATATTAATGAAGAGGCCAAAGATCAAGCAGCAGAAGTCACTTGCCCAAAGTTACAAAGCTGTATAGTACCAGTCAGCATCTCTAGTCTGTTTTCTGTCATTATGTTTCTATTTTTCAAAGTCTGGGTGATGACTTCGGTGGTTCATGGTCATGGCATTTAATTGGGCTGACTCACACCGTAATAAAGCTCTTCTGCTATTTCCATGCAAACTTCTGTTATGACATGGCGAACAACTCAGTTAGGTAGTAGTGTATCTTCACACCTCTCTGACACTTGCTAATCTCTGGTTTTAACCTAGAGAGAGTACACTTCAGAGTCAGAGTCTTCAAATAACAGTGTATAGCAGAAGGTACATCACATTATCTTATTTTCATTACATTTATTCCTAGGTATACCTCCTATTTACAAGTCTTATTAGTGTTACCATTTATATGGGAGCAAAGAACTTCATTAACAAATAAACCCAAGTAAAAGGAATAGACCCAAAGATAATGATTACATAAATAAAAGTAATGGTGGTTCAGAGAGAGGGAGGATAATCAATAGATTATGGCGGACTCCAATAGCTGACCTCTGGGAAACAATGCCTTACCAGAACTCACCTCCCAATTATGGGCTTTGGTGCTGCCTTTACCTCCCTAACAGAAGGTGAACGCCTTCTCTAGACCAAGAAGCGATCTGTTACTCTCACCTGGGGACTCTTTGTCACTGTTCACTGGTGAATGTGGCTCACCAGTGAGCTTGTCACAGACTTCAACTGCTATGGGCCAGATGGTATCTTATTCCCCAGTGACCAGACTGGCATGAGAAAGGAATAGCCTTTGGCTGCCTACCAGGTCTCTCATGCCCTGGTGTCAGGAAAGAGCTAAGAGCACAGAGTGTATCACCAATAAGTCATGTTGGTTAATAGGTAAGACAATGGGCTAATTTGGAAATCTTAGCATATCCAGGTGATTTTTTTTTTTTTACTAATATGCTTTCTAGTGTTAAAAACTATACTGACCAGCCTAATTTCCATCTAGTCCTCTTTCTTAAGTCTCTAATCTCTCAGTCTTTAATAGTAGGTAGATTTTGTCCCTTCTTTACCACCATGACTCCTTTCCTGGGACAGAAGCAATATTCAGTAGATCTGTGAGAAATGGCTGTAGATGGGCTGCCTTTAAACATTTTAATGTGTTCTAAACACAAAGGCAGTAAAGATTCCCAATGCTACATATATTTTTAAAGACAGCTTTGTCACATGAAATAATTTTGCCTGTGTGTTCCCTAGGGAACTGAAAGTACATTATAGTCACTGCAATCCTGCTGGGGTAAAGACAGTATCTTCTCTTTACTCTTTGTTATGCCTGATGCTATCTGTTCGGCATATTAAGAAAAGAAATCTGTATCTAGAAAAATGCATTCCTCTTCTTTTCCGTGAGTACCATGAAGCCAGTACTTTTTATTTTTTACCTTTGGGACTTGGCAGAGTAGTGTCCAAAGCCTGAACAATACTAGGCATACGTTTTGCATTTTTGATGTATTAAGTCAATGTGGTAAATATTGGTAAATACGTCTTCTCAAGTCCACAAGGTCAAAGAAAAGACAGGTTCCATCTTCCTGGGCGGCGTACCCTCAGCACTACGCCCGCTGTGCTCCCACAGCACCTGAGAATCTGGTTTCATCACAGGCGGGGACACTAGTCAGAGGCCTGACTTGTGCACCTCATACAAGGTAAATATCTCCACGGTGATAATGGAAACCCATCCCGTGCTCCGGCACAAGCGGGGTGGGTGCCTGCAGCAATGGGTGTGTGGGGGGTGTAGATGGGGAGTGTTTTCTCCCTTCACCGCTGCAGCGGGGGCCCTTAGGGTCCCCCAGGCCCTTGATTCGCGGCCCTGCCCTGACCATTGTCCGCACACCTCTTTCCTCCAGCTTCCGGGCCGCGGGCGAGATGATTTGCTGCAGATGACATCAGCCCTGGGCCAACGGCTGGAAGAGCGGAGGCAGCCACCGCGTGAGGATGTGCCGGGTGGTCCTTTCCTCCTCCTCTTCCTCCTCCTCCCGGCTCCGAGCCTAGTCTCCATATAAAAGCGGCGCCGCCTCCCCGCCCTCTCACACTCCCCGCTCCTCTCCGCCGCGCGCTCTTGGAGAGGGCGGAGGGGGAGGCGGCGCGCCGCGCCAGGAGGAGGGGGGACGCAGGGGGCGGAGCGGAGACAGCACCTTCGGAGATAATCCTTTCTCCTGCCGCAGAGGAGAGGAGCGGCGGGAGCGGGACACTTCGCCGAGGCATAGCGGGCCGGCAGGATGGCGACCGTGGTGGTGGAAGCCGCCGAGCCGGAGCCGTCCGGCAGCATTGCCAACCCGGCGGCATCCACCTCGCCCAGCCTGTCGCATCGCTTCCTCGACAGCAAGTTCTACCTGCTGGTGGTCGTCGGCGAAATCGTGACCGAGGAGCACCTACGGCGCGCCATCGGCAACATCGAACTCGGTAAGAGGCCCTGCGTCCCCAGGGGACGCGCTCGAGGAGACTGGCAAACGCGACCCCACCCAGGGCGCGACGGCTGCCCTCCTCCTCTGGCGCGCCCCGCACCCCCACCTCTCCCCTCCACCTCCCGCACTCAGTCCGGACTCTTTCCTGGGCTCACTTGGGAGAAAAATGTGAATTATTAGATTTGGGACCCAGTGGAAGTGTCTCTCCTAACCTTGAGGGATTTGTCATCAGGCTAGGTCTGCAGATCCTGGCTGGCCACCGCCTCTCCTGCTAAATGAAATGCAGGTGTCAGAGGAGCGGCGGCCACAATAAAGCCCAAACCGCAGGGAGCAAGCGGGGGTGGGGAGTTGATGCAGACACCCCATTCAGTCCTCCTCTGTCACCCGCAAAATGCTGGGACTCCCCTCTTCCCTTTGCGGACAGATCCGAGGCTGAAGCACCATGTGCCAGGGCCCGCATGGGAATCATTCTCAACACAGCCACCTCAGTCCCGGAGAAATGCTTTTTCTGGCTTAAAACCTCCCGATCTGTTCTTTACTTGCAATGACTAGGCTAGTCCTGGGGCCACGCCCGTTCCCCCCCCCCCCCCCCCCCCCCCCCCCCCGAACGCAGAGATGGAGAACCTCTTGCGCTTGATTCCCAGTCGGCGCCGCCTCGCCACCGCCCCTGGGACCCTGCTTGCAGATTTCAGAAAGGACAATGGGACCCCAAGTTGCGGGGTGGGGCTTCTTTCAAAAGTCTCAGCCTTGGTAGTGATGGCTCGGGGGGGGGGGGCGGTTAGCGGGTAGGGCCAGCGCCTAGCCCGGTGCGCGCACCAGGAGCGCGCTCTGCAGAGGCCGAATAGCGGTTTGCCTAGAACCCTGGGCGGGGCCGTGAGGGCCCGCCGGGCGCAGCCTCGGGCGCGCGGGCCGACCCGCCCCTCAGCCCCACCCGGGCTGCCGCAGTGCCCCCATCTGCTCGCCGCACCTGCCCCCCGCACTGCGGCGCCCCCATCGGGCGCGGTCCGCCGGGCGTGCGCTTCGCCGGGGCCCCGGGCTTGGTGCTGCGTACCCCCACCTCTCCCTCAGCCCTGCTTTGTTGCGCTCTAAGTCCTCCCGAGCAGGCACCTCTGGTCTCAGCCTCTGCTTTCCCCTCCTGTGTCCCAGACCTCCCCTCGTCCGTGACAAACGTCGCCAGGTCCCTGCGTAGCCCCTGCCCGCGCTCTATTCTCTTGGGGTGGTGCTGAAGCGTTTCTGCCTGGAGACACCGGCTGGTGGGCGTGGTGCAGTCCGCACTGCGGTCTCTACGGCAGCCCGAGGCGGACAAAGGGCGTTCACGCAGCCTTCGCTCCCCGCTCCCGGCGCCCCCCCCCCCCAAAAGACGAAAGAAAGACCTTATTTTCGATGAAAAAATTAGCGCTTGTTTTCTGCCTCTGCATTTGGAAACGGCTCCTTGTCCCCAGAACAAAAGGCTGCAGGGTGGGGCCTGGAGTTGCAGACCTGGTTCTTTTGTTTAACTTTAAAGCACTGATTTTTTTCCTTTCAGCTTAAAAAAAAAAAAAAGGAGCAGAATGCAGTCGTGTTATTTTATTCGGAAAAAAAGTCAAGAATAAGAGATTCAGTACTGAAATGCCTTATTTGAGCATCTCAAAAACCCCTTCATTTTCAACGATAGGCCTTTAATCTGATTTTAGTTTGCGCATTTTCTCCTTGGAAAATTTTATACGTACTGACTTTGGGTGTGGCTGCTCTATGAATCAATGACTTTGGGTAAAAAACAATTACTGTCCACACCATTGCCGGGGAATAATCCGTTAGGAGGTGGCTTGCTATCTATAAGATTTTCGTAACCACCCAATGTGGTGCCGGGAGAAGCACCATCACCCCCATTTTAGAGATGGGGACCCAGAGAGGCAGGACCCATAAGAGGATCCGCTCAAGGTCACGTCATTCACAAGTGACACAAGTGCCAGCATTGCACTGCCACTCTTTTTCTGGCCCTGTCATGATGCTAGTGCAGGGCAAGCCAACATCAGAGGAAGATCAGACACGTTTTTTCCCAGCTTGTCTTTGTCATCCACTTGTGGGCAGCACCCCATGCAGGGAGGTGTTTCAGCAATCACATTCGACCACAGTTATTTTCCTGCTTTGTTATTCTGCCGGTCACCCTTTCAGTACCCCATTCCTGGGGGGGGGGGACGGGGGGGTTTACTCAGTCCTCTTCTGTTTGTGGAAAGATGCCTCCAAGTACTGCTATGAAGTGCTGTCTTTACTCCTTTTCACACTAGTAGCACGCAGTAAAAAAGTTCAGAATAGTCTTTTTGACATTAAAATGAAAAAATTATTGAAATAATACGTAGAGAGGAAAAGCCACAAATCCTAAATGAGGAGCTCAGTGAATTTTCACAAAAGGAACACATCTGTGTCATCCAGATCCAGAAACGGACATTACTGGAATCCCAGAAGCCCCCTTATGGTCTCTTCTCAATCACTGTGCCTTCCTGATTTGTAATTCCCCGATTTGGTCGGGTTTCTGCACAAAACTCCTCCAAAATGGCTGTATCGATCCCATTAACAATCAATCAAGTGGGGGAGCAGAGCCATTTCCTCACTTGCGGTAACAGATGCTGCTTCTCCTCTGGAGATTGCTCTCCTGGGTCCTGGGATCTCGGATGCAGCTCAAGCTACAGGGCCTGGCGGTACTAAGTGGCACTGCTCCGCTAGCTTTTCAGACAGGCTGGGATGACTTAGCAACAGGGCAGGCTGGCTCTGTTTCCCTCTGCCTGACACGCTGCTGCCTCCGCCTGCAGGTCCCAGCTGGGCCTCCTCCAGAGGTCACTCTGATACCACTGCTGTTGTCGCTGGTGCCTGCGGGCCGCGTTGTGTGAAGCGAGACGGAGATGCTCCAGGGGGTTCCGCTTGGATTGTGTGCTGCTGGCTGGCAATGCAGTTCAGCATTTGTTACGCTTGCTTCCTTTTTCCCCTTTCTCCCCTTTCGTCTTAAACTGATGCTCTGTGGATTTGGAGACCGTGGTGACTTGCAGTTTTGCCCCCTGGTTACTGAGCGTTCTTTGGGGAGCCTAGAAAATAAAATCTGTTGGAAGATGGTGGTAATACAGTAAATTCACAGGCCTGAACATCCCGATGTGTCTGCTTAGGAAATGCTTTTTGAAACTGAGGAAGAGAGATGGTCCCTCATTTTGTCAACTGTATTCAAAATGTACCATGTAAGGTTTGGTCATTTCTTTTCAAGTCTGAAACAATTGGACAGGGTCTAGCTTCATTTTGTTAGTTATGCAGTTTTATGCTGGACCACTGTTGCTACCACCACATGCCTTCCTGGGCACCTATTTCACCCTCTTCCTATTAGCCCCCAACTTAGACTTAATAGCCATTGCCATTTTTAGCAGAGCCACACTTCTCCAGTTAATTTAAGAACGTAGACTACATGCATCCATACCTTGCGAACTGAATTCTAGAGCCTTGTGAAAGGAGTTTGCGCTGCTTCATTTTATTGCTTTACAGGAATCAAGACATAGAAGGCATACTAAGTGTCAGTTTGGTGCTTTCAATTACTGTGAAATAGTCTAACTTTCCACTAGTTAACATTGGGAATCAGCAAGATTTGTTTATACACATATATAAAAAGATCTGTGTGTGTAACATCTACTGCCCTGAATTTTTAGATGTAAGTTTAGCTGATATTGTAACTGTGTGATGTTACTTTATTGATTGTTTTCAGTTCAAGGTGGCTGAGAGAATTAATTAGGAGCCCAGGAAACATGTGGGGTTTAGTTTTCATTTTATTTTTACAGGGAAAAACCAACACATGGGGGAGGTTAGAATAAATGTTGTGGAGTGTTAAATTTATTATGTTCATCTTTATACTTTTCAAAGTCAAAAGGCAGATGGATTTCTGCTTGTACAGCTTAATTGGTATTATCTAGTAAGGGTTCTGTGATCCATGCAGAAATCCAAGCCAGTCCCCAAACTTAAGGTCATTAGATTGATGATTCATGCTTTATCTTCTCTAAAGGCTTACTTTTTAAAATAAGTTCTAACTTTTAGACCAATAATGGTCATAAATCACATCTTTTATTTGTTTCCAATGTGGGATGCTATCAGAAGACCTAAATGATTTATCACCAATGCTTTGAAGTGATGACTTCTATGAGAGGTATTGTCTGCATTATACACAACATATATATTCTGAACATCAAGTTGTTGGCGTAAAAAAAAGAAAAAAGCCAATTGAAAGTTTGCTCAAGGGGAAAAAATAGGAAAACTTTGACAAATAAACCTTGAATTTATCTTTTTTTAAACGTTTATTCATTTTTGAGAGACAGTGTGAGCAGGGGAGGGGCAGAGAGAGAGGGAGAAACAGAATCGGAAGCAGGCTCCAGGCTCTGAGCTGTCAGCACAGAGCCCAATGCAGGTCTCAAATCCACGAACTGCGAGATCATGACCTGAGCCGAAGTCGGACGCTTAACTGATTGAGTCACCCAGGAGCCCCTATCTTTTTTTCAAAAAAATTGTGTTTCTTTAGTTTATGATTCAAATCTGTCTTCCGATCACTTTTTAGCATAGTTTTACAAATAGAATCTTATAGTTAGGTTTATCATTTAGGTACTAGCAAAAAAATATTCAAAAGACTATGGATCAGAGGGTTCAACTAAAAAAAGTTCATAGAAAGAAAATCAACTTTCAAAGCACAAATAACTGTCAGCTAGAAGTCATGTGTCATTTCAACATGTATTGAATTGTCATTTTTTTTTCCAATTTATTGTCTCTTTTAGGAATACAGATTTTAGTCTTTACATGGGAGGTGCTTTTTAAAAATTGTTGACTTTATTAAATAATGATGTAAAATGCTTACACGATTGCTAACTTGGCAAGATATAACCTGTATAAAGTAAGGGGAAGTGGTTCCTCATTGTTCACCCTGTCTTGTCTGGTAATGAACATACACCCACCCCTCTCTACCTCCCCCCTCCATCCCCCCTCCCCCAGCACAACACACACAACCTTTCATTTCTCCCTTTTCCATCTGTAAGTTTTATGTGCACTTTAGTCTCCCTTTTGTGCACTGCTTTCCCCTGGATTCAGAGAACTGAGATGGAAAGATCATTTGTTACCCTCAGTTACCTTGGCTGGAGGACTGGCCTGAAGACAGTGATGGTACCCTCTTCCATGGCTGGGCAACAGCCCCAGATTAGGTGGGAGAGTTCTCAAGGTGCTTAGCCATAGGCCAGCTTCCCAGAAGTGACAGATGTCCTCTGGGCCCAGAAGTTTAATAAATGGAGGTTGACCTCCATTTGGTAGGTCTGTTCTGCCCCAACTTAGGTAAGCCAGCAAGGGGCACAATCTTCATAGAGTGCTGGGGATGTAAAGGCTTTGGGAAGTTGGAGCTGGAGCATTTGGGGGCATTGTTATAAAAAAGGCTAGGAATTGATCTTGGCCTCCATAGTATCCATGAGAGACCAGGATGACTTGCTTCTGAAAGCCTCTTCTGAAACTCTTTATCAGCACCCTCCTAGCCCTCCTACCAGGAATTCAGGGATGGAAGAATGTAGCTAGAGCAAAAAAAGATGTGGGGTGCCTGGGTGGCTCAGTTGGTTAAGCATCTGACTTTGGCTCAGGTCATGATCTAATGGTCCATGGGTTCAAGCCCCGCATCGGGCTCTGTGTGGACAGCTCAGAGCCTGGAGCCTGTTTCAGATTCGGTATCTCCCTCTCTCTCTCTGACCTCCCCCCCGCCCCAACTCATGATGTCTTTCTCTCTTTCTCAAAAATAAATAAAACATTTTAAAAATTTAATAAAAAAATAAATAAATAAAAGAAAGAAGATATTTTTCTGTCCTATGAACTTTAGAGGGCCCACTGTTGGCTTCATCTTAGGCCCAGAGTGAAGATATACAAATCTACTCAATGCAATGTGAACCTTCTTTCAGAAATACTGTTTCTCTTTACTAGTATTATCCAGTAGAAGGTACAAAGTAATTACAAAGTATGTTATTTCTAAAACTGGGATATTAAGTGTTCTTGTTCCCAAATTTTCCTTTCCAATTAAAATAACCTTCAAATCCATTGTAGCCTTTATTTTGTAAGTGGTAGTAGTGACTTATACATTGTTAAGGCTTAATTTGGCTAGAAATTGCTCCTTTGAAAAGAGAACCTTAAAGTTTTTGTTTCATTGGCGTTGTAAAAATGAGAAATATTATTTTTATGAACTGTTTCCTAGTGTAATTTAAAAATTAATTTCTAACCGGTCTTTCTGTTTTGTTTTGTTTTTCCTTGCTAAATTATAAATCATACAGCTAGGAGTTTATGAAATACCAAGCAAACATTTAATTGCACGTGTCATGACAAGTTAATTGAAGCCAAAGGGAAAATGGCAAACAACAATGTAACAGCGAGTCTACCTAAAACCCAAGATGAAGTCATTCAAATGATGTAGCAATTTGGACATAATCTAGAACAAAGGCAGAAGAATCACATGAATTTAATTTAAATACATATGTCTCCTTATTAACTTAGTGACCCAGCTTGACAAGCCGGGAGGCAAAGTGGAGCTCAGACCTGGAGCAAAGAGAATCCACTTAACAATTACTAATTAAGCAGCTCAGACAGGAGCTAGACAGTTGTTCATACTAGCCGAGTATATAGTGTATACATTGAAGTAAAATATTCTAATGAATTCTGGCCTCTCAACCTGTCAAGCTTTCTGTGAAACAAAAAGAACCCATTTATCATTTCTGCACCAAAAAGATCTGCAAAATCTCAACATGCCTTTCGTGTTAACATTTAAATACTCCATTAGCACAAATGCAAGCTGAGGCTGTTGATGTTTCCAGGGAGACCCATAAAATTCTCCCTTATAATTTAGCCTCTCTTTAGGAATGTTAACTCTTCCACACCTGAATTCATCCCATTTATTGTATGATAAATGTCTGCCTCTATTTAGTGGACAGCCATCTATGAAAATATTCCTTATGGTAGAAAGATGCTTGGTGTATAATCTGAAGATAGTCTAGGTGTGCAGTCAAGTGAGTTTTCAGAATCTTTGTGTGATACGTTTGCATTAATACAAGATACACATATACATATGTATAAGTATGTGTGTATGTTATGTGTGTGTGTGTATATATGTATACACACACATACATAGTTTCTTTGCAAGGTAAGACTGAACAAGATATAAATGGGGGTAAATACAGATAAGCATTAAGGATATACAGGTGTTTAAATAATGCACTGCCATTTATACCCCCACGTCTGTTTGAATGACTAATGACCAGCAAAAATGATTAAATGACCTGGTGTTTATTTAGAGATAGCTCATCATCTGTATTTTACCTAGAGGGTCAAGACCCTGCTTTTAGAAGGTATGCAGTAAATGACTGCTGTCCCAGAGGTTTGTTCCTGGCAATTGAAGGTACTCCATGCAAGGGTACAATCATGGATACTACATAATGGCTCTGCCCTGAGCTACCTATTTGGGAAAGTATAAAAATACATAAAAACAAACAAACACACACATTCCAGAGTTTTTTGGTTTCCCAGTTTTTCCTGGCTTGGTCCCCAGTTCTCCTTTCTTCTGTGTCCTCTGGGCCCCCCTCCCTCTGGTCACCCCCTTCAGAAAGACAGGAAGAGGAGGAGATGAAGGAGGTAGTGCATCCAAGTTCCTCTTACCCCGGCTTCCAAAGAACTACCCCGCTAAGCTTGTCCGATAAAATCAGGCGGAGAGGACAGAGAGGTGAAGTCTTTAAGACTGGGATCCAGTCTTATGACAGATCACACAAATTTTGGATTGATATCTAGGAGTTGGGAAACTCAAGTCAAAATGAGGGGGGTAAAGAAAAGAAACCATATGTGCACACAAACTGCATATGCACACTGCAGAAAGTCCCATTTGAAAAACAAAGACCTGGACTTGAATTCCCACTTCCCCACACCCTCTTTCTACATTTTCTTGCCACCTACAAGGGGACCCTGGGAAAGGTTGAGATTATCTATCCGTTGGCCTCTTAACTGCTACAGAACTTACCATCTTCCTGTCCTTTCTATTCATCCCCTCCCTAGAGTAAAGCCTGTCATTTTCCTAATAACTGTTTTCTTTACCCTCCCAGAAAAGCTGCATTTACGTTTTATGAGGGGCACAAGTTCAATCCACACTGCTAGTTATCCCTCTCTTGTGGCCTAGGACAGAGACCTCCCCAGCCCTCTCTTTTTGTGGGCATCCACTGCTAGCCAGCAAGCTCTTCAGAAAAGAAGTTTCCACATCCTCCCTTACCGCCTGAGAAATGTCACAGTGATGTTTTCCAAACCACGCTGAAATGACTAACTGGAACTCTGTCAATTCTCTTCTCCCTCCTTAGGAATCCGATCATGGGACACAAACCTGATTGAATGCAACCTGGACCAAGAACTGAAACTTTTTGTGTCTCGACACTCTGCAAGATTCTCTCCTGAAGTCCCAGGTGAGGCTTTTGTTCCATACGAGTCAGCCTAGACTTTTTGAAAGGACCCTGGAATAGGCAGATGACTTGGAAAGCTTTGCCTGGTGCATCGAAAAGACTTCCTTATTGCTAAAGGTTTCCTTGTATTTGTTGTTATCAATAAGGTTAGACAGAAGCAACATTTTAAGAAAATCAATTCTGAGTTATCACTGTGTGGGTGATCTGTTTTGCAGATTCTTAGTGAAAAGCTTTAAAGTTCTGGGGTACATTTTTTTTCTATCCCAGGGCGCTCTGTGACTTCAAGGGATTGCAAACTATTTAAATATTAATTTCATTCAAATAAATCTAGGAATATAAATTGGATGCCCCTCCCTGCCCATGCCACAACCTCTTTCCCTCCCTAGAAAATGGAAACATCTCCATTTCAACATGAAATAAACCTCATCATTTCATCATTCCATTATTACCCACTTTTTTTGGTGCAGCAAAAGAAATTCCAAACTGCTGTCAAAATAGCCTTTCTTTCAGGGGTGGAAAAGAATTCTGCGGAGGAAAGGTAAGGACACAAAAATCTGTTATATGTGGAAACGCTACCAATAGCCAGCTGCCTCACTAGCGATGTACTCTGACCTGTGCCTCTAGGCCTGGGGATGTAGTGAGACTCGCCCACCTTATCTTCCTCTTGTGAGAGTGGCCCATCGGACTCCCTCTTGGTCACCTTTGAGGATCATGAGCAGACCCCAAACCACCAAACTTGGGTTTCTCAAAAGCTCTGCCGTTGATCTATCAGGGACAACTGTATTGCATTTCATTTCTTGGATATCACTTAAGTTTTATGTAAAGTGATGAACACTCTCTTCTGTCTGCATGATTCTGTTGGATGATTGCTAATTTTATTGGCATTGATACAAAGTCAGGAATGGGGTTCAGTCTCCCCCTGCCCCCATTGATTACATCATATTCCATTAGCCTTGGACATAGCAAGATTTGAAACCATTCTAGAATGTCATTGCTTCATGAATCACACTTGGCTGCAGCAATATGCCCAAGAGACTATCCTAGTTTTTCACTTTGTGATATTAGAATAAAATCCCATACACTTCAGTTGTCCAAATGAATTGTTGCTTTCAAGCATGGAATTGAGTCAACGTGCTAAGAAAAACATAGCGAGGACTAGTTCATTAAAAGCTAACTTGCTGCAAAGCCACATGAAAAACCAGCTTTTTAGCTTTGCTGTGAGGAAAAAAACAAACAAACCAGAGGATGATCCAGAGATTATCAGACAGCACATGATTTGCTGAAGTAAAGGTACCGTATGTGGTTGCTTCTTGCGTTATTGCATTGTGTTATGTCTTGCACATCTCCGTAACTTTTAAACACATCTTGCACAAATAAAAATAAGAGAAGTGCCCTTTTCAACACGTGTGTTTCAAAATATAAAAGGCAAGTTTTAATTTTTCTCTGTCGATTTTCTGGCTGTCTTATATAATTGATTGTAAAGCTAATTTTTCATTTTATTTTTTTTTTGGTAAACAAATCATGTGATTGCGATCGTGTTCATTCATCCTTGGATTGGCTTTGTGGAATGGCAGCTATGTATTCCAAAATGAAAGGCTACCAGAACCACTAAAGAAGTTACCATTTTTGGACCGAAGATCTGAGATTAGTTTTGTGGACAAGGAAGGTCAGGTTCTCCAAGTCACCACTTTAGCCCAATGTACCCTGTTCTCCCTCCTTCTCCTGCTACACCTGAGTAAGGGTTGGTTACCCACCTCGTTGTATCAGTGCCGCGCTAGACTCTCTGTCTAGAGATGGGCCTCTGGACGTGTCGTGATCCTCCCATTCTTGCCGACCCCAGATTATGACCTTCCCCTTGAAGCCTAAGAGTGCAAGGTGCAGGGCCGGGCCTCCATACTGAGGACTGAACATCTCTAGAACAGAGCCACTGGAGTATTGCCTTTGTGTGGGAAGCGTTCAGAGTGGAATGAAGATTTTTAACCAAGACTATAGATGATGAAAGCACAGTCAGATTCAGTTTCAGGTAAGTGCATGTGTTTTAGAGAGAGGAGATGTTACGTTAGAGGACACGGATGCAAAAGTGGGGTGAGTAGACATCACAGGATGATCATTGGCTTAGACCCAGTGAAGCCCTTAGATTTTCCTGAACAAACTGGAAAGCTTTAAGGGGAAATTTGAAGTCCGTTTTTAAGTGGGTCCAGGTCTAGCGATCTCTTGCCCACACACTGAAATTCTGTAGAAGCTAATGTATGCATTTCAGGCCTCCTAAAATGGAGCCAACTGAACCTCTCCGTTTAGTTTCAAGATACTAAGTTAACCTAGAGGCAAGGAACATGATGAAGGATGGATTCATTAAAATAAATAAATAAATAAATAAAGCCATTCAGCCAGTCAGTTGCAAAGTACTTAAATAGCACCCACAGTGTGCTAGGCACTATGGGGTCAGGGTGGGTGAGCAGAGTGATGAACAAAACCAACAGTCACTATTTTGCTTGTGGGAGAGGGGGCATCCAGCAGTCACATGCGGACTAGTATAACCTCCAGTGCGCTGCACTAAGTCTAAACGGTTTTTTAAAAGTTCTATCTATCTATCTATCTATCTATCTATCTATCTATCTATTTATTGTGAGAGAGAGAGAGAGAGCAGAGGAGGGCCAGAGAGAGAGGGAGACACAGAATCCAAAGCAGGCTCCAGGCTTCAAGCTGTCAGTACAGAGCCTGATGTGGGGCTCGAACCCATGGACTGAGCTCATGACCTGAGCCGAAGTCAGACGCTTAACTGACTGAGCCACCAAGATGCCCCTGGTCTGATATTTTTTTAGGCTAGCCGAGTTACAGTAGAATGCTCATTGTCTTCCCTGACAGAAATAGATTAGGAGCTAGGGTTGCTTTTTTTGTCTATTTTACATTCGCGTTATACCCTTGTTGTTTTTAAGAATTGGGGATGACTCAGGAAAGAATGGTGACAGCCTCCGATGCAGCTAACAGATCACGCAGGTGGCATAGCCTCATTTATTCTCCAGGACTAGTTAACCCCTTCTATTTGTTTTTAAATATGATTTAGAGATTCAGTTTGGCTAACTCAAGACCACTCTGAAAGATTTAGTCATCTCAAACAAGTATCTTTTGAGCAGGAATCTGAAACATGAGTGCTTTCTCTCTACAAGGTGGGGATCATATAGTATGAATGGTGAGCTGGGGGCTCCCTCAGCTCTCCAAAGCTGTGTATTGGGATCCCTAAGCTCTCCCCAGCTCTGATATACTGTAATTCGTGGAATGGTCAGTCATCTGGGTTACCTTTTACCCTCTGGAAGCTGTTGCAGCATTGACTTGCCTAAAGAACATTCAGGAAACATCTATTGTATGCCAAGGGCAGGTCCGTTGCTTCCCCCTGTTGGCCACATCTAAGCTCGGGTCAAGCAACACTAGGTGGCTTGAGAGAAGAGGTTAGATGGTCCATCATCAATGCTCTCCAGTCTTTTACTCAAGTAAAGTGCAATAATTGAGTCTTTTCAAAATAGAGTAATTGTTTTGTTTCCTTATATTTATGAATTGAAATACTAAAAAAATATTATTTTTTATCTTATGGCATGTGTTTTGTACCTTAATCATGTTGAGTGAGAATCATTTTTTAAGTTCCACCACAAAAGTAGAGCTAGGTTTACAGTGCTGTATAGAATTTCTTTCACTCTCTATTCTTATTTGCTTGTTTGCCTAATATTACTTTAGATCTCTTATAATAATAGAGGAGGATCTCTCCTGGGAGATACAGGAAGTACTTCATGATTATCTGTGTTAGACAGACATCATTTTAAAACAGCAAACAACAAAGGGCGCCTGGGTTAAGCATCCAACTCTTGATTTTGGCTCAGGTCTTGATCTTGAGTTCAAGCCCCACATCGGGTTCTGTGCTGACAGCGCATAGCCTGCTTGGGTTTCTGTCTTCCTCTCTCTCTCTCTCTCTCTCTCTCTCTCTCTCTGCCCTTCCTCTGCTTGGCTCTTTCTCTCAAAATAAGTAAAAATAAAAATAAAAACTGAAAAAACCCCCAGCAAACAAGTACAACTTTATCCCAGGGCAAGGGACACCAGACTGAAAATTAATTTCAATTTTCTTTTTTCTATCATTGGCCACTTTGATCTGCCTGTCAAAATAGTTTTAACAATTTGATAACCCAAATCCTCACTGGCAACATAGCATAATGATTAAGAGTAATGATAATTAGATTCTGGACCTAGCTTACCCACGTTATTTTTTGTTTATTCATTTTGAGAAAGAGAGAGAGTGAGAGAAAGTGAGAGTGAGTGAGCACGGGCACTAGTTGGGGGGAGGGCAGAGAGAGAGAGAGGGGGAGGGGGAGAGAGAGAGAGAGATGAAGTGCTCAAACTCAAGAGAACGGTGAGATCTTGATCTGAGCTGAAACTTAAGGGTCCGTTGCTTAACGGACTGAGCCACCCAGGAGCCCCTAACCTACCCGAGTTTTGATCCTAGCTCTGACCTTTATTTGCTGTAGGATTTTGGGCAAGTTATTTAATCATTCTAAGCCTTCGTTTAAGTGTCTGTAAAACAGGGAAAGTCACTTCTACCTCCTAGAACCTTCGTGAGGATCAAGTGAGTTAATGTGTGTAAAGATCTTGAAACAGTCCTTGTTGTATGGCAAAATTAGGTTAGTGTTAAAATTGTCTCTTTTGTTGCAAATCTATTTGAGTTGTGTATTTGTTGATTCTTATTATCTGTGGGAAAAACTGGCCCGAGATAGTGGCTCCTTTTTGTAAAATAATATTAAAATTGGTATCAAAGATGTTTTTCAGAGAAACAATTGCCTTCGTCTTATCAGAAGACACAAAGCTGCTGGTTATGGGTCAGGGTCAGTAACGTTGTAGGACTGAGTTTAGGAAGGTCCTTTGAGCATGAGAGCAAAGGGGAGGCAGTAGGGGAAGGCGCTGGCGTCACAGAACCTTTGGGCAGCGCTGGAGACCATTTGTAAAAGGGTTTGTTGGTGCCGAGGCCAAGATACTGATGTGGGTGAGGGCGCTAAGTGTGTTTTTTGGCTGTGACACCCCACCTGTGGGTAACTCCTTACCCTCCTTGGTTCTCTCTACTGCTTGGTTCTCTCTCTTCCTCTCTCCAATCAACAAGTGACCACAGCCTTTGCCAATTTTAAGGAGCTGAGATTTCTGGTCGTTTATTTTCCTAGTCAACTGGATAAGTAGTAAGTCTTTGGCATATTTACCTTTTGTCAGTAGTTTTAGAATTCCCAGATCCCAAGATCCCAAAGATCTTCATGCAGATGTGTTTGGGTGGTTCTGCTTAAGAACCTTCTCTCTGGAAGAGGAATCATGGCTGAGCATTCTTAGGTTTGTGCTGCAAGACTGCTAAAAATATCTGGCCTCTTAGATTGGTTTCTGATGAAGAATTAAAATCTAGCCTTTTGAGTTTAAGTCATGCGAATCCTCTACTCCCTTTGACATTAATGAGGCAAGGTTTTACAATATTTGCCAGGAGAATGATAAGAAAATGCTTAAATGCTCTCAGAAGAGGCCTGAGAATATTTTTAGTTGCCTTCTCACTTAGTCTAGACTTGCATGTTTAGTCTGTCGTTGTACAGAATTATAGCTTAATTGTATGTGCCTAGAATGCGTCAACTGCTCTATGACAGTGAGTAATGAATGTGTTTTCAGCCCCGTTCCCAACCTTTAAACAATAAAGCACACAAATATACGTATTTAGTTGTATTCAGGAGGCTGACTTAACCCTCAGGGAACCTGTGATTTCAGAGGGAAAGCAAATTCTTCCTCTTCCTTCTCTCTCTCTCTTCCTCTCAAGTTGCACACACATAGGTACAGGCACTTGCCCACAGGCCCGCAGGGCTTGTCTTTTCTCATGGTACCCTCATCCATGATTATGGGAGGAACTGTGGAATGAGAAGAAAACCACAGAGAGTCTTATTTTGTTGAAGCAACCAGACCTCTGTTTAACATCCATTGAGGTCAATGTGTGCGCCGGGAAGGGAACTCCCATTTTCATGCAAACCACCGGCCTTTCTCCCTCCTGCCCCCTGCCCTCAGCCTTCCCACCCGGTTGTGGTTGGGGGAGAACTGGCGGCCCCTCCTGCTGCAGGCTCCCGCTCCACTGCTCCCATTCACGCGTCGCCCAGAGCATGGAGCATCGAACTGCCGGGTTCCCCCCACCTGCGTTTATTTGAAACAGTGAAAGGGTCAAACTTTCTGGGAAGAACCAGAATTTTGTAGTGCATGCAACACAAGGTAAATCCTGCAAGGTTTCTATTTGGCCTCAACTTTGCAATTTGGGGATGTTTTATGTTCGCATATCCTCACACGCTAGTGTGATGATTTTTTTTTTTTTTTTTTTTCTGGTGGCAGTGTGGCCAACAGAGGGGAATAAAATGGTGTTTGATTGCCATGTTCATGTGCCTTTATTCCTCAGGGCTCTTAATGATGGCTCATTCAGACCACCCTGGAAATACCTATTCATCTCGCCTTTTTTTTTTAGAGTAAAAGGGATGTTTTACTCTGTCGACTGTAATGGTTTTGCAGCAGTTCCTAATGGGCACCGTGAAACCACTCAACACAGATATGCATAGGCAGGAAGGTGGCAGAAAATTGGCTGCCTGGGCCCAGTAGCCATTTTGGGGAATGTCAATAACCCGCCATTAAATCCAACTAAGTGGATTTCAGAGCAGCTGTTAACATTGCCAACCAAGGACAGCGTCTCAAGGTGAATGTCAGCGCTTTTGTCTTCATTTCCAGAGAGCAAAGAAAGCCCATGGTTCTTGTTAGTAGAGTTTTATTGTTGTTGTTGTTTTGTTTTTCTGTTTTTTTTTCTTTTTTTTTTAAAACAGTAATGTCCTCAAACCACCAAGCAACTCCAGTCCCTTTACTTTTTTTCCCCCTGATTTTGGGTTTTTTTCTCTGGGGCATTTTGTTCAGCATATATGGATGCATACTGGAAATAATGGTGGAGAATGAGGAGTAAAGTATGAACTAATAGATTTCTTTAAATAAATGTCAAGTCGTATTTTTGAGTGCTTATCAATAAGCATGAAATTGTTAAGGGATGTTTGGAAGAATGAGGTATCCCACTGTTTACAATTTACTTGGGAAAATAAGTCATTCATAGCTTTAAGAAACACTAACAAAGAGTGTTTCTTAGTTTACAAACTGCGTGTCTGAAAGAGACTGAGGCATATACAGTGGGAGAGAGAGAGGAGAGGGAAAAGGAAGGAGTTTTACTCTAATTCCTCCAGAACACAAGGGGTAAGAATGGAGATCAGAACAAGCATTGCGGTTTGTTCAGCCGCAGATTCAGTCATAATGACAAAGGTTACCCAGGTACCAGCACCCCAACCCCCATCCACAACCCGGAGCTAATTAAACGTTACCCGGGCAACCATCAAGTATCCTCAAACATCATACTCCAGGGCTTACGCCTTTTGTTTGCTCTCTGTGGTCTAAGGGTAATTTCTATTGCGGGTGAAGTCAGATTGCCTTGGTCCTAGAGAAATGTGAGAATCAAAGAAGCCCCTTGGGGAAGCACGCTTGAAAAGGGACCACAGGGACTGTAGAAATTAACATAAACACAAGATGAAAATAATGTTATTTTTACAAAGTATTCCAGCCTATGGTAAAGGCCTGCCTACGGTGAGGACTGCAGAGGAGAGGTCTGCTCACATGAAATGCAACAAGAGGCTACAAATGTGATTTAAACATAAAATTACCTAATTAAAAATAACCACTCCAAGCTTAGGGCAGCCGGTGTTGCACCGGATGTGTCTCCTCCCGCGGTGGTGGTACCACACCTCATTTTAAAGACTCCACCTGAGGTTTCCTCTAACAATTACCCTGCAGGGTTAATTTCCTGAGGGGGTTCAGATAAAATATGAACCACCCGAAGACTGCCTTGGTTTGGAAAGTTCTCCAAGCCTGCCCTTTACCAGCCCTTTCTTTCTCAATCAAACAGGTTGTCGCTGGAGGCTCTGAGTAAAGGAGCCGCAGTTGAGCATTTTGGACCAGATTCACAGCTTCCTTGTTTGTATCTCACAGGGAGGGTCTGGGGAAGGAACAGCTCTTACCCAGAGGGAGCACCCTGTTCCCAGTGTAGCTTCCTCCAAGGACACCGTTGCATAGAGATGTTGCTTTTTGGTTCCTGAAATGTCAGTCCGTGCAAGTGTCACGTTTGGGCAAGGTAACTTGGGAGCCGTAAAAGTGAAGATGGCCGGCGTTCTGCAGCCCAAGCCAACATGTTCCAGGTGTGGGGCCCCACGGCTACTCGGAGCAGTTGTTTTCTGCCTTCTAAACTCTCCTGGGGTTTTGACGTCTTTTAAAGACCAAAGAAACAGGTGTGAAAGCTTTTGGATGGAACTCCTCTTTTTTTCATGTTTGTGACCAAGCACTAGAGGGATGTGGGAAGGAAAGGAGTCAGGGAGAGATTCCTGATCATAGTCCGATCCATTGGAAAGAAGATCGTCTTTTCACAGTCTATGGTGTACCGTTTTAGAAGGTGCTCTATTATGAGCAGCCTGTGATGATGTATTTATGCACTACTTCCTGCGGTAAGACACGGGTTCAGTTCCTGGCTCCGCAGGCCCTAAGATTTATAAGTAATCCTGGCCTGAGAGTTACTTACAACTAAACGTGGAAAAAAGAGAACTAACAGAACAAGTCATTGTATAGTATGTGTCAGATGAGAATTTTGCAGAAGGATCCTTCTGTAAATTCTGTTTGTTCAGGCTACTTAAAAACAAACACATGCATAAAAATACACACAGAATCGTATTACCTGTGCAAATAGAGGCATAAATACAACAGATCTAATGTACAGCGTTCTCTTTGTAATAATGGAATTTTGGACCCAAACTGAATTATTCCCTAGTATGGCGCTACATTTTAAGGTAAGCTCTTTAATTATGAAAAGGTTGAATGGCTCTTTTAAAGAATCACCTCCTCTGAACGCATTTGAGAGCAAAACTGCCGAACTGAATGCATAGGCTTGATTTCAAGATTGTCTTCATCTTTGAGTGCTGAAAAATTGTCCATTGGTAGACTCTGGAGACACTTGGGAGAGACCATGAAGCGAAACATTTTATGAAAATAAATATGTGGTAATTGGTTCACTGCCCAAAGGCTAGAATGGACACTTTGGAGATGGAAAGCACCTGATTCAGTTGTTCCTATAGCCAGGGAAGCAGTGAAGAAATGTCTGTTGTGAGCTGTTCCCAAGCATTTTCCCTTCTCTAGAAAGTTCTCGAAGCCTGGCCTCATGTTGCTGCTCTGGGGCACCTGAGACTAAAGTAGCTATTCAACTAGCCCCCTGAAAAGTTGCTGTGAAGCCTTTCCTCTTTTGCAGCATAAAGTTATTAGACTAGATGAGGTTATCTGGGACTTCATTCTGGTAGCCGTTGTGTAGAACAGTAGCGGGTCAGTGGGGAAGAAGTCCATGGTGAGACACGCCTGGGAACGATGACACACGAGATCTTATTTTTCAAGAATCATAAAGTATGTGGCTGTAAGTAAATAAACTTGTTTAGTTTTGCATAAGCACACGTTTCCTTAACCTATTTGATTAGTCCCTTTGACTACCACTCTTTCGCAGGGATCTAGCTTTCCGTAGAACACAATTTGGGAGAGGATGGACTAAATGAGCTGAGTCCCTTCCAGTTTTTATAGTCCATGTTTCCTTGAATTTTTACTAACTTGCCTCATCACTGACGTGTAGAAGAGAATTTGTCCTATTCTCTGTGTAGCTTAAAATAGTTCTTAATCCAGCTTTTAAAATATCAATGAAAGAATTTAGTTTAGCAAATCTGCCCGTCCCATCTGCTAGGATTAATTTTAGGAAGAGACGCACAGCTTTATGACACTTAGGCTGATTTCCCAGTGGGAATTCTTGGCCCTTGGCTTTTCCCATCTGTCTTTACCTTGCAGACAAAGCAAATAAGACAAAACTTAGTCATGTTTGCACAGTGCCAAACACCTGCATGGGAAGTATTTCAAAAGTCAAATTCATGAGTGTTTTATCTATGTAATGCCAAACAGTAAATCGCTACATTTTTCCCATTAAAATTAGAATTTCCATATTGATGTTTGGTACCTGCATTAAGCCTTAGATTAGCTACTTATTCACAGATCTTTGGAAGGAGGCTGAAGATTGAACCTCATGAGTTCATCTGTCCGCTGAGTGTGTTAAAAGTGCCAGGGACATCATTTGTTATGGATAATTGAGAATGGCGTGCATTTTAATAAGCATGATCAGTTATGCATATCTTGTCATGTGAACCATCAATTAGCACAACATAATATAACAAGTCAGTACATGTAGATATGAATGCCCTTGGGAAGCAAAGCTCAAAACAAATCATAACTGACAGTGAACAACTTGTACGCAGGTAATCATTACCAGAAAGCCATGATTATGCAGAAGGAAAAGTGATTTTTGTGTTGATGCATCAAAAGGAATCTAATACCTTCTAGGTAACAATTTCACTTTGTGTTATTCCTAATTTGATCATGTTTGCCAAAAAGTTTTAATTCGCTCCCTAGAACCTACTGATACTATTTTTACGACAAACCTTACAGAATATTCTAAAGTCTGAATGAAATAACATGTACAACAACAACAAATTAAATGAAATTCTCTCTACAGATGAGAAAAATGGTGGTTTGGTTCTTCAAATATTCTAGTTAACAGAGAGTTGCCAATAATTCCTTGTGTGATTATTATTATTTTAAGTTTTAGAATCCAGTGATACAGCCCTTTCTGTTATATGAACACCTTACACTTATCTAGAATATACTTAGAATTTCTAAACCAAATTTATATGATAGCCCAGGATTTTCTTAGACTACAGTACATCCTCTTAGAAATCTGTTATTCGTTTTTCCTCCAAAATAGAGTGGTATTTTTAAAGATAGCTTTTAAAAGAGTCATTACATTCATTGGGCAGATATTGGCATTTTATTGAAACACAACCAAGGGAGACGCACTTACGTAGAAGAATGCACTTTCCCCCTGTGGAACCCAAACTTAGAGTAATCTAACTGAGCCTTCCTCGGATCATTCAGGAGGAAAGTCCTCTGTGTCTCAGGTCCTCACTGTGAATACGAATGGTCACTACACTGTCAATGTGGTGGTTTGCAGGTTAGAGGTGAGTTCTTATTACTGAAATATTAGTGAGCAAACCGTTTATACGAAGTTGGCCAAATGGCTGTGTCCTATGGATATGATTTTATTTCTGTGTGGGACAACAGATCTCCCTGCTTTAGAAAAAGTCATTGGTTCTAGATACTGCAAAAGGACCTAGAGTTGCTGTAGAGAAACAGACGATAGCAGTCGTCCAAGTAGCTTTAAAAAAAAAATCTCAGAGTTTGCAACATACGTATTAGCCAGCTGCATTTACATTGTCCTGTTTTATATACAAATGGTGCACCCCACTTGTAAGTCCTAACCATTTTTCCTTCCTACTTCCTCTATCTCTTGCATATGAAAGCACAGTTTTTAGGTAATTGTCTTATCCCTTGCTGCATCTCCCTCCTGATGAGCTAACAAACACAGAATCCCAACCAAGCGGTAAGAGAAATGAGAAGTGAGATTATTTTTAAAGGCTTCTCTATCGCCTGTGCTTTCAGATTGTCTAGAATAGTTGTAGACTGTAGGAATAGAAAGGTTTTACGGCTGAAATTGTATGCACCCTTGCATGCACGTATATAATTGTGTGTGTGTGAATGCTTTTGTTTTTATATTCAAAAACATCATTTCCATTTAAAGAAGCATTAGAGCATCCAAGTTCATATCTGTTGATGAAAAAGTGACATTTCATGTGGGTTCACCTTCATTCCTTCCCTTGCTTCTCATTTGGATCACTCCTGCCTTTTTCCTCCACCTAATGTCACCTATTTCCTGCCTGTTTCTCTTATCTTCTTCTTCCCTTTTTCCTCATTTGCCCTTTGTACTCTCCAATTACAGCTTTCTTTTCTATAAGTAATGCTGGTTTGGGTTGTTTTATTTAAAAGCATTTTTTAAATGTTTATTTTGGGGTGGGTGGGTAGGGCACAGGCAGAGAGAGAGAGGGAGACACAGAATCCAAAGCAGGATCCAGGCTCTGAGCTGTCTGCACAGAGCTTGACACAGGGCTCGAACCCATGAGCCGTGAGACCATGACCTGAAATGAAGTCAGACGCTTAACCGAGTGAGCCACCCGGGCGCCCCAGGTTATTTTAAATCATCTAATGAGATGGTTGTCTGGTTTTTAAAAGGAGCATTACATTATCTATTAGTTACACATATTATTATGCTGTGTCTCATTTTTGTTTTATTATTTTATACATGGAACAGAGACTATTTGGAGCCTTTGGGATAACATTCCAGCATATAAAAATATACAGAACATAATTTGGCAAATTGACTCACTCCGAGGACATTTACGAATATAATGCCATCATCAGATAGAAATTTCTGTTGCTGGAATCCTGTAGCCGGCAAATGGGTTTTCTATGCTTGGTAAGCAGACTCCTCAAAAATATGAAATTAGTTATCTTTCCCTCCCCTGCAAAAGTTCCAACTTATAACTTAAAAGGAAGGAAAAGAAAAAAACAACCAATCAAACAAAAACTTACTTGCAGTAGGTCTGAGAATGAGAAGATTAATGACCAAAGGGCTTGGGTCAAATAGTCATAGGACTAGATTTTTTAATCTTTTGGGACTCTACTTTCCAGGAATGACTTTTTCCCAATTGTAATTGAACGGTAAGAGAGAAGGAACACAATTGTCTCTTAACCACAGAACTAGGGAGGTCTTAAGCTGATGTCACTTGCTGAAGAGCTGTAGAACAGTGTCTGGCTCATAGTACTGGCTTAAGACTTGTATGACAATGAATGATGAGGTGTAATGGGTTTGAGAAACTATATTTAGCTTTTGGCTTGAAAAACAAGCTGCATAAGAAGTCTGAGAATTTGCCCTGATTATTTGTATTGCAGGCAATTTCTTTATTATAGATTTCCTTTAAATGCTGAGGCATGGCAAAATGTATATTTACAAACTATCAATTACTTTCAAAGTTTTGGCAGTAGAGAAGCTCTGGTTAAGAGCCAGTGTCTAGAGACACAATGGACAGAACCAATGGAGGATGGTGATGGGGAGTAGAAAATCTATGTTCTAATCCCACTTCTGCTAAGTACATTTGGACTATTATAGGACAAATTACTTAGCATTTATGAATTTACATTTTATTATCTCTTCATTTATATTGTATTTAATAATCTGTGATAGAATATTAAACCACGGTAAAAAAAAGCCATTCAAGTATTTAAAAAATGGCTTGTAATGTTAAGTTGATAAGCATAGCTAATGTGTAAAGTCCTTAACACATTATTTATTTAAAGTTCTTTGGAGTTCTTAGGATACAGTAACTTGCTTGGCTTAGCAGTGAGTGAACATACGTACACTCAACCTATTCTTTCTATAAATATATGTTGCTTATCTTGTGGGATCTGGTATGGTATCAAATAAGCAAAATAAATAGATCCAGTTTGTACATGGTCTGTCAGGGAGCTCACAGTCAAGGTAAGGAGGTAGACATTAATCAAATAGTCATACAGATAAGTATCACCATCTGTGCTAAGTACCAGGGAAGAGAATACAGTGCTATATAAGGGTATAGAGGAAACTGATCTAGAAGGGAAAAGTGAGAGAACGTTAAACCTGAGGTTTGGGATGAATGCTTTTTATTTTGTATTTAAGGCATTGTACACTGTATTTATGTTTCCCTTTTAATGCATTATTAGCAATTCTGCCTGGTGTTACAGGTTGTAGCATGTACAGATATTTCTTGAATTTCACAGAGCTCAATGTGAAGTTACAATAGTATATTTCTTAGGAAACAGGAACAATGACATAGACATGATTTAAAAATATTTCTGTGAAGATACGAACATTCTTGTATCTGAGTCAAGAAAGAAAGTAAACGAGGACTATCATAATATTCATCGGCCTCTTAAAAAGCATGGGCTAATTACAGATAGCTATGCCGCAAAAATCCTGATGATTGCGAAGCGAGGCAACCAAAATTTCTGGATCAGAATTCGAAGGCTTGTGCTGTAACCTAATTATGGTTCCTGAGTCTCTCTGTAATAAAACTTATGTCCATGGTGCTTAGAGGTTCAGTACCTTCTTCCTTGCCTCTTCCCTGTGCCTACCTCAGGGATGCTTGGTGACTGTCAAGGCTCTGTTAGGCCAACCTTCTGTTACTGATGTTTCTTTTATTCAGACCAATTATAAGTAGCTTCTTGCATCACATCTATGACTTGTCATTTACCTTCTGGTTTAAGTGTCTGTTTCTTCTCTTCCGGGGCAATTGGTATCTCTTGGGCCTAGTTGATGATAAAGCATCTCAACGTTTGCACATAAAAATAGTTTTCCTGTAACTCACAGGATGTGACTGAAGCATATAACCCATGTATTGTATGGAGCCAGTGCCCTTTATTGGAAAAAACAAACCCCGCCTTCAACGTTAACTCCAGTACAGAACAGACTTTCTTGTTGTATATAGGATTTATTATGGAGGTGTTAAAAATTCAGTCACAGGCAGATTAACTTTCTCAGCCATTGGCGCACTCCCTTATCATCGCTACTATCCTGACTCTACCTGAAATTAAAATACTTTGTAAAGACATGTTGAGCTACAAGCATTTTTCATTACCTTTTTTTCGAAAATGGTCGGAACTTTTTTAGTCTTCAGACTTTAGTCTTTTAGAAGTAGCCGTATTCTTTTCACATTTATCCTTTTCATTGTTTCCGTTCCTGCTCTGATTTCAGCCTTAATATGTGTAATTCTTATAATAGAACTTGTTTTTATACTCATCCTCTGTCTCACCATTTTCTCTTTGATCTTTTCCCACATGTGTGTTCTGTATATCACGGTCAGTATTCTGCAGTGGGCATTCTGCTCTTCACTTCCTTGGATGCACATTTCATTGTGCTATTGCATTTTGTCTTTCTTGCAATTCTTTTGTTGATTCCTCTTGATTCTTTTTGAATCTCTGCCTGTGATTCAACCCAGTCTATTTTCATTGTTCTCTGTCATCTCATAGAGACCATGTCTGCCATCATTTGTAGATACCAAGTATCATTTTTTGTTTTTTTTTAATGTTTATTTTTAAGAGAGAGGGAGAGAGAGAGAGAGAGAGAGAAAGCAAGCAAGCAAGCAAACAAGCAAGCAAGAAAAACAGAATCCAGAGCAGGCTCCTAGCTCCAAGCTGTCAGGACAGAGCCTGACATGGGGTTCAAACTCACAAACCATGAGATCATGACCTGAGCCAAAGTCGGATGCTTAATCAACTGAGCCACTCAGGTGCTCCCCAAATATCATTTTCTAAACTTTTATTTGGTTCCTCATAGAAAATCTTTTTTAGAGATAGTTTTCCATGAAGCCTCAAGACGGTGCTCTTATTTTTCTTGTGCTGCAGAATGTTTTCAGAGGTCCCGTTTTTCTCTTTGTTTTCTCCTTGTACAAGGAGTGGTCTGTCCAGACTCCATATTTGTAGGACTCTTTAGTGATTCTCACTGCCCACCTGGGTACTGTCAGTTTTACCCCTTCATACTTAGAACCTGTTAGCCAGTCTCAGGTACATATCCCTGACCCAGACCCAACCTGTGTCCCTGGTCTGTCAGGCATTCACTTGCTGGCCTGGGAAGAGACTGTGTTTTCTGCCTCTGACAGAAAATTAGAGGGACCTGCAATACTTCTTTATACAAAGAAGATACAAAGACCAGATACCAGCCTGTGCTCCTCTCTCGACTCTTCTTGGTTCTGTTTTCCAGTGTGTTTCCTGAGAAACCATTGGGCCTAAGTGGTAATGCTGGGTGGGAATTTTCCTCTAGCCCAGTCTCTGCTGGGTTTTGAAGGCGAGGAACTGGAGAAGTGGGGGAGTGGTGGGAATGGAGGTATCAGTTTTCCTTCAATAAGGGACAGAACTTTCTGGTCTCTGCATCCTAGACTTAGAGGCAGATATTTGAAGAGAGAGTCAGAACTGTTCCAGCCTTCTTTGAGTCCAGCAGAATGGTGAAAGGTGGGGGCTCAGGAGATGGCCCAAATTCAAATACAGGTCCCGCTTCTTGCTTAAGTTCTCTTGGCCTCAGTTTTCTTATGTATAAACCTATGCTAAAGACGATTTATGAAAATTTGTTGGCTGTTGTGTAAAGCATGGGAAGACTGGCTGGAGCGTATTAAGGGGTTTATAAATGTTAGCTGTTGTTCATGAACGTACAGTTTTCCTGAGGTGGAGCGTATGCTCCAGAGCATTTAAAAAGGTGTATTTCAGTTCCCATTGGAACTAAACTCCTTCCTGCCCCCACCGAATCCCTCTTCTCTACCTTTCAGCATATGGCCATCTCTTTCCTCTAAATCACCATGGCCAGTTTTTCTGGTTTTGTGTATTTTAACGAATATCTCAAAAATTCGCAGATTTGGATAATGGTATAATGAGCTCTTTGTTCTGCCATTGTATTAACCCACCAGCCTTCCTAACGAATTCCAACCCAAGGTAATAATTAAATGATATAATTTTCATTTGTAAAAATCTGTAATGCTTGCAGAATGTGGTACCATTTTGGCATCTTGAATACACTTCAAAATCATGTTTTTAAGAGAGAGTTACACAGGTCATTTCTACAAAACAGATTCTCTGGTACACATGATTGGTTCCCTCAACCAGCCTACTATATTTACTCTAAATAATGTGTAGCTATTTTATACTATAAACCAGTAGTTTACCAAATATGTTCTCTTTTTAAAAATAGATTTTTAGATAAAAGTGTTTGAAAAAGGAAAAAAAAATGTTGTTAATGATTGATGCTTTTAACCTGCTCTTTAAGGAAATGAATAAGAAAAGTTAGCCACGTAGGAAAAGCTGATTCATCTTGATGTAATGTTCAAATGACCTATAACACTGGCTACTCTATAAACTCTGCAGTATTTCTCAGCTGTAATGTGTTCAGGCTTATGTTTTTTTTTAAATAACATTATTAGTTCTCCGTACTTAAAGCTCCTTAGAGCCAAATATTTCCATCTCTTCATCTAATAAGGAGTTTATATATTTCAAGTTTATATAAACCCCTCTTTTCTTTCTGCTGTTGTGGAAAATCCCTTCTTGCAGCCTCTAGCTTCTGCCCAAAGAAGTGCCACATTGATTCTTGTCACCATATGAAAACCTTAGGAATACAGCTCTGTGTTTTGCCTTCAGTTTCTGCATGTTTGTGAGAGTTTTGCCATTTACACGTTGTCTTTTGCGACGCTACAGTTTGACTGGGTTGAATGAGAAAACTGCAATTTTATGTGAATGGTCATTTGGGGATACAAAGCTTGCATCAGAAAATCAAGCCTGAATCCATGGCCAAGGTAGTCCTTTGATTTCTGATTCTGTTGTATGGCCTCAGCAAGACTCCGGCACTGCACTGGAGGGTCCCATTGTGTCCCAGAGAGGGCCGTGGGGACAGCTTGCCTCTACCCCACAGCCACCTCCCTTATCCTGCATATTAAGCCCGTGATTACAGCAGACACGGCATTTGTCTCCAGCTTTTGTGGAATGATGTCATCGCATGCATGTCAAACAGGGGATTAGCATGAAGGGAGAAGTCTTACTGACATTTTTATTTTCATCAAGAAGAATTTGGTTTTACTTCATTTTGTTAACTGGACCTGTTGTCTGGCTTCATAGGAGAAAATTTCAAGTAGAAAAAAAGAACAGGGAAACCTTGAGAACGTAGAAGCAGACATGTACTGGCTACAGGGATGGAAATGTGCATGGTCGCACCGCTCTGTCAATTAGTGAAAGAGTCCGGGACACAAAGCATGCCTGGGAAATCTGCTTCTTTTCTTACAAAAGCAGAATATCATTCTTCTCAAAGCCCTTAATGGCCTGGGCCCTGCTACAGAAAATGTCCCTGAAAAATAAAGCAAAGACTCTGGCCACTGCTGGGTAGAAAGGATGTGCAGGCGGTTGGTCCTGTCAACCCGAAATGGTATGGATTGAGTATTTCTTAAGGTTTCATTGCTTATGTATGTCTGAGGGTAGAGCTGTTAATTTCCTTCCTATATGAAAATAAAATCAGGAAGAGAAGCCTGATGTCAAAGATGCTTTGAGCCCAGAGCTGAATCCATGGAAGAACGTAATTTTTATCCATCATTTCCAGCTCCTTCCACAAAAATAAACATAGGAGGAAAATTAAAGTTAGACTTGAGGAACGGGAGTCCTGTCTTCTTTTGGAGCAATCTGCCAATAACTGTATCAGAAAAGCTGGGTTCAAATACCAGCTCTGCCTTTTACTTACTTGTGCCTTTGGGAAACTGAATGGATCTGCGTCTCCGTTTGTTCATGTGTACAATGGAGTTAACTAGTAATAATGCCGTACCTTATAGGTTGTGCTTGGTACCTACTGGTATTTGTTTTTCATCTCCAAAAATGAATTCCTTTTAGAGAACAAGATAGTGTTCTGAGGTGACCTTATTACTCCAGTGAGTAAAGGGGGCAGCCTCCTCTTTTTCTTTTTCTCCCCCTCTTCTCTCAGGGTCTTGCAGACAGACTCTCACTAGTCCAGATTCCCTCCCTGCACCCTAAACATGGGATCTAGGAGATTGAGGCTATCTGGAATAGACAGGCTCTGGAATTTCAATCTTTTTTAATTTTGCCAAAGCATTGGAAGCATTTTTAAAAGTTCCTGCAGATTTTCTTGGGAGATTTTCAAACCCTTATGATGTTTCCCACTTCTCTATATTTGGACATCAGAATTTTCTTAGCATCCAGTTTCTCTGGAACAGAGTCGTCCTGTGAAGGAGGATGAATCCAATCCAAATCAGGCCTTCTTGCCAGGTGATAATTTTCCATCCAGATTGCCCTGGGGCCTTTCCATTTTCATTTTTGTTTGCCTCGAAAGGCAACTGGTGAGCTATTTCTCTTTCCTCGTTTGACTTTTCAGGTCTGATTACCTAGCTGATTGTTGCTTATCAGAATGATATTTTAGAATAGGTTTATGAATTGCACTTGGTTTTGGGGTGTAGCACAACTGGATTTGACCAGAGGTCTTCAGTTGCAGTTCTTCAAGGTCAGTGTGTTCGGTTGTCTGGTTGGAAGGAAACCGGGGTATGCCAAGCTCTGTGAGTGTTCTAGAAAGGACAAGACCATCCAAATCACATGTCCTGTTACCTTTGTGTGGAATGAGAGAAAGGAGAAGGCAGTGTGACTCGTGCTGAGTACTTACCTGCCTTGTAAAGTTCCAGTTACTGACATACACACACCCATGTGCATGCCCTCTCTCTGAAAGTCCCCTGAGTTTATAGAACATTGCCATTGTTTCCTTCATGCCTACCTCCAAGTGCTCCTTGGACTATTGGAAGTACAGGACAGCTCTCTTATCACAAGTTACCTGAATATAAATGGAATTCATAGAAAAAACAGATTGCAAACAGGAAATCAGCAATTGCTTATAGAAGCTGATATTGTTGTCTGTAGATGGCCAGATGCTTTTTTCCCAGCTGGCTGATGGGGCGATTGAGTCATGTTCCCAGTGCCTCAACTTGCCCTCTCTAAGCTCTCAACATGACACTGTCATCTAAGATTGCCCTCATCTGCGAGTTTAGCTTAAAATCTGTTCTCCCTGCCATGCCCACTTCAGAGCCTCCTAGACTTCAGAGCCTGGATGGTAGGAAAATGGAGACCTTCTCAGTTGCTTTTCATTGGGAGACGTAATTGTTTTATTCCTACTGTGTGTTCAGATTGTGCTCCACATCAGACCTGGCCTTATT
Organism: Hyaena hyaena; assembly: GCF_003009895.1. Taxonomy (NCBI): domain Eukaryota; kingdom Metazoa; phylum Chordata; class Mammalia; order Carnivora; family Hyaenidae; genus Hyaena; species Hyaena hyaena. The sequence goes on along the minus strand of NW_024081188.1, from coordinate 2,912 downwards.
TTTGTTCTCTCTACTTGAGTGTTGGCCAACCACTCCCTTCCCTTCCAATTAGAGTACGTTCTTGAATTGTTTTGCATTCTCCCCTGAGTATAAACTACAAACTTGTAAATTTCGTCAATTAAATCCAAGTCAGCCTACACAAAAACTCTTGTCTGGAGGTTGCTTAGATGAATGAATAATATAGGAGACTTTTTCTTTGACAAGGATAATATAAAATTTATTTTGTTAAAGTTTATGAAATCAGTTTTGAATGTTTTACATTTGGTCATTATAAACTGTAGAGAGATTCAGATTGTTGGATCTTCTTTCACCCAATGGACTGAGTGCCTTCACTGTTACCAAAACTATAGTTAGGGCACACCAAATCAGCAGGTTTACTGGAGTGATTGACGCTTCTGTTTACAGCAGAACTTTCAAGGGCTGAGTAATAATTCACAGAACCAAAAGTCGTTCGATTCATTTATTAGGATGGGCTTTTACAAAGCAGCTGTTCCATTTATCTTCCTGGGGATGTCAGGCCATTTGGTGATAGATCCCGTAGCTTGGCTGTTGACCTCCATGGATTTGAGTGAAATCAATGACCTGTCTTGGCCCTGTTACTGTACTTAGTTGATCATCTTGACAGCTTGTTTCTGTAGAACCTTTGAGTGGATTGTATTTGCTAGATCAGTTTATTAGAGGCATGCAGGCAACAGATGTGTTCCATAACTGTTACTTTATGTAAGCCACACATTAAACCATATTTTCTAGTTGAATTACATGGAAACCCTCTGAACTTGAACCATCTTCATCCAGAATTAAGTAGCAGCAGCTTTTCTAATTTATCTGGCTAAGTTAAATGTCTGTTGATTTTAAATGAGCTACAACTGGAACATACCAGTGTGTAGGAGAAACTCTGCTTTGAATAGGTGTCTTTCTAAAAATGCCTTTTATAAAAATAAATAATAAGACTGCCTCTCTCCATTCATCTAATTGTTAAATTTGGGTTTTCAATGATTCTAATTCCTTAATACCTGTGTTCACAAATGGCGTTGAAACAATTCAGAACTAAACCTTCCTTTCTCCTAATGTGTAATGTGCTTTTTTTGTACAGTTAAGAGAAGTAACCTTAAAAAAACTTAAATGTGAACAAAGATTCTTAGTCATAAGATCCGTGTGTATGAAATATCATAAATAACTCCATTTAACCATTTGTCTTTTGTTTCCAACACCGTAATATAATCAGCTTGGAAAAAAATATTAACTCTGCATCCCACCTTGGAAATATGAAGAATTAATCAATTTTCTATCTTGTTTTGTTACCAGCAGGTAGCATGAGTTATTGCTATGCTAGTGACAGGGTAAAAACTAATGCATCTTGTCACTTTAAATTTCATATATTTAAAATTGATTCCCAATATTTTTACTCCAGGCAAAAGTTTAACATCTTTATTATATAAAGAGCCCTTATAAATAAATTGTGAAACCTTGACATTTCAGTAGAGAAATGGGTACAGATATGAACATTCAGTTTACACACAGACACGCGCGCGCGCGCGCACACACACACACACACATCCACACTGTGGGAAGGGAGGGGGTCTGGGAGAGAGTGGGAGAGAAAAATGGCCAGTAAACCAAAACATAAAAAATTTCAAAATGTAAATTAAGAAATACAAATGAACCAAACAAGATAAAAATGTTTATATACCAGTTTCAAGGCTTTAAAAAAATGATACTACTTCTTATTGGCGAAGAGAACAAGATAGATACCTTCATATTCTGCTATTTGGATATAAACCTTTCTGGAACAGACTTTTCCAATATATATTGGAATTCCAATAAGAGTCTTAACAGTGCTCACACACTGACCCAGTAATTCCCTACCGGGAATATATTCTGTATAAGTAAGTGAAGATAAAAAAGATGCTTACTACCACATTATTTATATCTGTGAAAAAGTAGAAGTCCCCCAATATTTTCAATAATAGTGGATGGTGTAATGAATAATAACTCATAAGTAGGATGTAATATTTGGCCACATTATAAAGCTTATATATAAAGAGTCTTTACTGATGTATAATGTTGAGTGAAAAAGGCAGGATATATAAAGGTATTTTTCACATTAAGCACAGTTGTGTTCCGAAAGAATTTTTGTACCTTGATAGACTAAATACACCCGCATTCTAATATGGGTTATCACTGAGTAGTAGGTCCACAAAGCATTTTAGTTTTCTTCCTTATCTTTTTCTGTAATATTTTACATTTTATACAGTGGGCACATGTTATTTTACAGTCGGAAAAAAGTATAAACATTTTCAAAAATCATATAAGCCTAGCATTGGAGACATGAATCACGATTGCTTTTGTATTTCTCATGAAAACAGGATTGAATAGTAAGTTATATGTTTGGGGAAAATAGAGCTCATTTGAGTCAGAGGTTGGAAAGCTCTTATGCATACTAACCTCAGAAACCTCAAAGTAGTATGTAGTGGAGTAATGACATGGCACGAAAAGCCACAGATGTCACTTGGAGTTAAGGAGGTTAGAGTAGATACATAGAACAGCCAGCTGAGACAAAAATTCACTAATCTCTTATCTTCAGCTCTGGTAGCCTCTAGGGTCATTCCGTGCCTCCATATTTAATCTGTATCAAAGTGCACTGCACTGGGGCTGGGACCCTGAAGCCTGAATTCTTGTTCTGGCTGCTCTACTAATACATTTTGTACTTACCCTGGGCAGGTCACCAAAGTTTCTGGATTCCGAGCTTTCTTCCACTGCTGGATGTTTATTCTTTTTTTTTTTTTTTTTTTTTTTTTTTTTTTTTGTTCTGTTGCTTTTTTGAGACTCACAAGGTGGTGGTGGTGGGGTGTCTGTGGTGTCTGAGTGAGGCTGAGGAAGATCGAGGCTTCTTCTGGGTCACACCCTTGGAT
>NW_024081187.1:1232080-1331627 GCF_003009895.1 Hyaena hyaena | reverse complement strand
ACTTTGGGGATGAGCACTGAGTGTTATGTAGAAACTAATTTGACAATAAACTATTTGTAAAAAAAATAAATAAATAAATAAATAAATAAATAAATAAATAAAAAAAAATTATACAATAAACTGAATTATTTATGTGCTAAAAAAAAAAAATAAGATTCTCTCTTTAGCTTTCATTTTTTGTCATTTTTATTATAATATGTCTTTGGGCAAATCTCTTTAGGTTCATCTTGTTCAGTATTCTGTGCTACCTGGACCTGATATTTGTTTCCTTCCTCAGATTAGGAACGTTGGCATCTGTGAGAGGCACTTCACCTTGCCCTCAATTTAAAAAATTCTTTGTTTTTCTTTTTTATGTTCTGGTTGGGTTATTTCCACTATTCTGGTATCCAGATGGCTGGTTCATTCTATAATATCTAATCTGGTGTTGTTTCCTTCTAGTATGTTTTTCATTTCAGTTTTTGTATTCTTCAGCTTGCCGGGGCTATCCTTTCCTGGGTCTTGGACGGAGGCCATACACTAGGGAGAACCTTCCATGGGATCCTCTGCAGTCAGGAACTTAACGTCTGCCAGGGTTAGATCTGGATCCTTCATCTGGCAGAGACCAGAATGTCACAGCTGGTTTTGGAACCTATTCCAGTTTAGCCAATTGCACTCAGAGAGGACCAAGGGAGGTATGTAGGGAGGATGTATTTTTAAAGTCCTGGCAACTTTTCAGGATTATTTGTGGAGACTCCCCAAGGTGGGGATCAGGAAAGAAAATGTGTTTTGTTTTGTTTCTGTTGTGTTTTCATGAGTTCTAAATCTTGTTTACCTATCCCCTTTTCAAAAGTAGTTTAAGTGTAAGCTGAAAAAAGTGCTTGGAGGTTTGCCTGGGCTGATGAGAGTTGGTACAAGTTGTCGTGTGTGTTTGTATAGGGAGGTGAGAAGACCATCCGCCAAAGAGGAAGTCATTAAATAATATGGATATGTGGGCATTTTAAAACTGAAGTCATCTAGTTTTATTTTTTTTTAATGGATTAAAAAAATAGCTGCTTTAGGAAAATTAAAAGTTTTTATCTGGTAATTTCCAGATTAATGCAGATGAAAAGTAAGATATGCACTAGACTAAATTGGAAGCATTTTGTTAATCCGTATTTGCAGAGCCTTCAAAATGTTCATTTTGTAGCTATGGCTAAGATGCATGAGGTTTCCTCTTTGGGATGGTCCCTGACCTCCTTCCGTGATGAAGGTGAACTCTCTTGTCAATGTAAACTGTATTAGATGTTAATGAAATAAAGCTTTGAGTTTGAGAAATAAAGATATATTTAACCCCCTCCCCCCCAAAAAAGGTAAATTACTTACCTTTTTCATTGTGTTCCCCCCTCCCTGGGGTTATGTCTTATTCTTTCATTTGGAACATATTCCTCTGTATCTTAATTTTGTTTGACTTTTTGTGTTTGCTTCTATGAATCAAGTAGAACAGCCTCTTCTTCTGGTATTGAAACAGTGGCCTTGTGTAGGAACATCCCGTGTATAGTGTCAGAGGCCGGCTCTGGCAGGTCCAGGGATCCCTGAAGGATGGACAGTGTCAGCGAGGGAGGGAGTGAGAGAGCCCCAAGATCCTTTCTGATCACCAGGCAGTCATCTCTGTCCTGTCAGTTTTGGTGTCTTTATTTATAGGTCAAAGGTTAACATGGCATCAGAAAATGGAATTTTTACAATGGATAATTCTCTGTGATAAGGTGTTTTTGTAAATGTACAGAAACAGGTTTTACAGAAGTATTCTTGCAGAACTGCCCCAATTATAGTGAGGTTGAATAACTAAGAAAATAACAGGGTGTTCACATTTTAATAACACTAAGATTAAGTCATAGGTTTGTAGATACTCTTATCCATCCTCAACACAGCTGCCAGGGTAAGGGAAGGTGTTTGTGCAATGTAGGCCTTAGGGAAGGGGCTGCTAGACATCACCAGTTAGCAAAGGTATATGTGGTAACTTATGTTCTTCTCTTATCTGTTCCTTCTCTCTAAGTTAGGCTCTTTGTCTCTGGGCAACACTTGATTTTACAGTTATATGCTTTATGGCACCGGAGAGCCAACTGTACCTTTAAAGAGGTTAGCTCATTTCCAATACATAGAATAACCTCTTTGAGGGCATTTACCTTTGTGTCTAGTTTTATGATTTCTTGAATAGCTAGGGCATGAGAGACATTTTTGGTTAGCTGATTTACATGTTGAGCTGCATGAACACCTTGGACTAATGCAATGGTAGAAAAAGAATTGTACATGTAAAGGTCAATCTTTTATGAGTAAGGGTCATTAGCCTGTTTATGAGTAACGGTCATTGGCTCAAGGGAAAGTATGGAGGGAAACAGGACCTGCTGGAGACACAATGTCTGTTCCCATAATTGAAATAAGAAGTTCCCACAATAAGTTCCTTCACAAGGTGCAGTCATCATACCAGGGCCACAATAAGGGGACAAGTCACTCCCAATATTGATCAACAAGGCACCTTAGGGGTCAGTGCTCAAGCAGAAATAATTGAGTGGGGGTGGATATTGGTCGTCATCTGATTGGCAAGAGACCATGGAAACTTGTTTTAACCTCACCAGGAGTTTTCGCGACTAGTGGGCTCAGAATGGCTCCCAACATTTTTGGTTTCCAAACACACGTATTGGTTTATGCCATTTTCCTTTTATTGTTCATTTTTAATCAGACTGTTTTAAAATAATAGAAAATGATCCATACAATACATATTTTTGAAATTTGTTGAGACTACTTGTGAGCCAATACATGGTAAATGTATAGTTGAAAGGAATATGTCTTATATTTTGTGCACAATTTTTGTGATTTTACCTTAGATCAATATTACTGAACTATAGACAGTCCCGAGATAGCTGTAAGCAGAAAAATTACAAAATCTCTCATTACTAATAAGGAGCAGGAAAGTCAACCCATGAGCCAGATGAATTTGGTCTTCTGGACACAGACCAAGCCTATTTTGGTGATTGTAGGCTTCATAAGAAGACCAATGTTTATTGTCTTCTAAATCTAATAGATGCTCACAAGAATTAAATCTTCTCCTACAATACAATTAGATGAGATTCTAAAGACAAAGACCTGTATATTATCTTTTCTAATAAATGCTAATATTTTGTATCTAGGGGAAAAAAATCCAAGTTTTAAATGATTACACGTTATACTTAGTGAGAAGTAAATGTTCTGTCAGCCAGTCCAGACACTGATATTGACCACTTCTGGATGGACAACTGAATGATGAAATGTCCACATACAGAATAACAATATTACACAATGATGTCTGCTTCCTGAAAGCAGGAAGAAACAAGTCAAGTTTTGATATATTTTTAGTGACTGCCATTTTTCACCAGAAAGGCAGAGCTTCTGCACTAATCATTGCCAGCTGGCAGTATCATCCTGGACTAAGTTCATCTGGAAATAAAACACATGCTCAAATTTTTACCTGAACAGGAGATTGTAATGGGTTGAATTGTGTCCCCTTCAAAATTCATATGCTGAAATCCTAATCCCCACTACCTCCAATGTTATGATCTTTTTTGAAACAGAATAACTACAGATGTAATAATTTAAGATGAGATCATATTGGAGTAGGATGGGCCCAATTCAATATACCTAGAGTTCTTTAAAAAAAAAAAGAGAGAGAGAGAGAATACCACGTAAAAAGACAGAGACATGGGAAGATGAAGAATTAGAATGATGCATCTACAAGCCAAGGAACACCAAAGATTGCCAGAAAACCACCAGAAGCTAGGAACAGGAAAAAAAAGGATTCCCCTACAGATTGCAGAGAGAACATGGTCTGCTAATAACTTAGGACTTAGGACTTCCAGCTTCCTTGAACGAAGACAATAAATGTCTGTTGTTCCAAGCTACCCAGATTGTGGTACTTTGTTGCATCAGCCATGGGAATATAATATAGAAATGTCTGCAGATCCTTCTTAGTGAACCTAATAAGGAGTTTCTAACAGGATCACAACACAGGCACAACTGTAGACAATTCAAAATAATATTTTTTAATTAAAAAAGGATAAAAATCGAATTGGAAAACACTGAGTATCAGAATAAAACTGAAAATATAGAATCTATTTGCCCTCATATCCAATGCTCATCCCTGAAAAGTCAATGTCTAAAACAAAATTTCAGCATTTTTAAATGCCTAAATTAAATATAATAGAATGAAAATTAGCAAACCATTAGTCTGTCTGATATGTGCCTTTCTTAAAAGCTCTTCAAAATTTCTAAAAATGCATTAAGCATGTGTTGTGCTCTTACTAAATCTTAAATAACCAGATGAGACAATATATATATATGTATATGTAAATCACATGAACCTTGAGGAAGGTTAACTAGCTTTTCCTTTGACAATCAAGTTTATGATTTATTTTATTCCATCTAGTAATGAGGTTGAGCAATGGATAATTACTAGTATGGAAGATTTCAGCAATTACTTTTTCAAAGGAAGAAAATAAAATTTAGAAATAGGAAATGACTATTACAACACACTTAGCAATAACATTCCTTTTTAGTAGTGTATAAAAACATGCACATCATTAACCCATGCTATGATAACATTTCAATGAATTGAACTCATTACTTTGGACTAATCTTTCAAGATTATGGACTGCCCATTATCAGCTTAGTGGCTTTTTAAAATGTATAATTACATATGCTCATAACGACAGAGTTCAAATGTTATCAGTTTAGTTTTATTTTTGCTCTCTTGCCTACTGAATGGTGGGAAAGAAACTTTACTGTTTTAAAATATTTTAAATGGCAATTTCATTCTTTACAGTAAATCCATACAGTTAAAATTCCTTACAATACAAAAAAAATAGTATTTAACATATTTTGTGAAATTGGTTGTGTTCCAGGACACCCCTTCCACCACTATCACCAGCCTTTGCCCAAACCAGCCATCCTACCAAGGCAGCCTATGTGCCATGTGCCTGGAAAGACCTTGGCTTGCACCTAATCCAGAAATCCCACCAACATATCCATGGTGTGGTGTGCCCCAGGACTCCAACAGGCTGCACACAATCCAGCTATCCCACCAAGGCAGACCCAGTGTTACCCACCTGGGACCCCCTCCCCAGCCCAACTTACACCTGCTCCAGATACAGCTATCCAGCCATGGAGGTGATGATATGGTTTATTCTAAGACCCCCTGGGTATTGCCTGCTCCAGCTCCAGCTATTCTGCAAAAGCCCGCAGGCAAATGTAGTCTATACCGTTGGGAGCTATTCTGAGCCCACTAGTCGCGAAAACTCCTGGTGAGGTTAAAACAAGTTTCCATGGTCTCTTGCCAATCAGATGACGACCAATATCCACCCCCACTCAATTATTTCTGCTTGAGCACTGACCCCTAAGGTGCCTTGTTGATCAATATTGGGAGTGACTTGTCCCCTTATTGTGGCCCTGGTATGATGACTGCACCTTGTGAAGGAACTTATTGTGGGAACTTCTTATTTCAATTATGGGAACAGACATTGTGTCTCCAGCAGGTCCTGTTTCCCTCCATACTTTCCCTTGAGCCAATGACCGTTACTCATAAACAGGCTAATGACCCTTACTCATAAAAGATTGACCTTTACATGTACAATTCTTTTTCTACCATTGCATTAGTCCAAGGTGTTCATGCAGCTCAACATGTAAATCAGCTAACCAAAAATGTCTCTCATGCCCTAGCTATTCAAGAAATCATAAAACTAGACACAAAGGTAAATGCCCTCAAAGAGGTTATTCTATGTATTGGAAATGAGCTAACCTCTTTAAAGGTACAGTTGGCTCTCCGGTGCCATAAAGCATATAACTGTAAAATCAAGTGTTGCCCAGAGACAAAGAGCCTAACTTAGAGAGAAGGAACAGATAAGAGAAGAACATAAGTTACCACATATACCTTTGCTAACTGGTGATGTCTAGCAGCCCCTTCCCTAAGGCCTACATTGCACAAACACCTTCCCTTACCCTGGCAGCTGTGTTGAGGATGGATAAGAGTATCTACAAACCTATGACTTAATCTTAGTGTTATTAAAATGTGAACACCCTGTTATTTTCTTAGTTATTCAACCTCACTATAATTGGGGCAGTTCTGCAAGAATACTTCTGTAAAACCTGTTTCTGTACATTTACAAAAACACCTTATCACAGAGAATTATCCATTGTAAAAATTCCATTTTCTGATGCCATGTTAACCTTTGACCTATAAATAAAGACACCAAAACTGACAGGACAGAGATGACTGCCTGGTGATCAGAAAGGATCTTGGGGCTCTCTCACTCCCTCCCTCGCTGACACTGTCCATCCTTCAGGGACCCCTGGACCTTCTGGAGCCGGCCTCCGGCATAAAATAATATATATGTATTCCCAAATAACTCCTGGGCTACAAACTTATCAGAATGGAACAGTAATAAAAGTAAATATCAAAACTTGTGGGGTATAGATAATGTGGTTTTCAGAGAAAGAATTTACTAGGCTATATTTTTCAATAGGCAAGATGTTGGATTGTCTTTTTAGTCTCTGTTCATTTTAGTCATGACTGAATCTGCTTCTCAGATTTTTACTTGGAGGCCAATTTGAGAAAACACATACTCAGTCTTCCATTTGAGGGCAAACTGATTAATCTCTCCTGTACTTTGTGGAAATTCTTTATAGATGTTTGCTTTAAGTTGTCTGTCAATCCTGACTTTTAGGTGGTGGTGTGTTTTCATCTTTCCTATGTCTTTGTAAGTACTTTAGTGAAAAATTAGGAGAGGCAGCATTAGGGGATTTTAACAGATGCCATTTTAAGTAAGAAATCCTGGGTGTTACTGTGCTTTTGAAGAGATGAAATTATGAGCAAGGTAAATTAGGGATTTACCTGTGCTATACTTTGATCAGATTCAGACAGAATTCAGGCAGATGTCAGGTTAGTTAATAATCACTACTTTACTTGCCACTGTGCTGGTTTTGTAATTCACGTATAGAAGGAGCCCTCCTTATTCTTTGCCTGAGTGATGTATACCCCAACAATATAATTTGCTCCTTCATTTTACTTGAAACATATATTCTTTATTTGCTTCTGTTCCTAGGTTTGCAGATTTTTTAACAGGCTTATTCACTAGATATTCCAGTAGGCTCTAAGACAATTTCAAATAACATTAAATAAAAGCTGAAAGTCTAAATGGAAATAGATCTAGATGAACAAACTGTCTCAAACTTTTGAATTAGAATTCTGGGATTGGGATTTTGGCATCTACAGTTTTAAAAAGTGGTTTTAATCCATGCCCTCATTGCAAAACAAAATCACTACTTCAATTTGTTATATATAGATTAGCAAATTAATTAATATAGTGAGTAGGTTCTCATTATATTACATCTGGTTTGATTTCTCAACCATGTATCACTGCAGTGCAATTTAAAAAAAAATTAGCTGTTTGACACAGCTTGGAGCAAATCCCACTCTGTCTCTTTGTGCCTTGGGCAAGTTACTTAGCTCTCTTTGAGTCTCACTTTTCTCATTGGGAAAAAGAGTACCATCATTTGTGACAAAGGATTTATTTAATGGGTTACAGTTTTGTTGTCTAGAAGTCTTGGATGGATCCTCAATGCTAAAGATAATAGGTGATGAGATCCCAGACACTGTAAATAGAATGATTTGCTAAGAAGTGGCCAAAGCCATCTTGAGACACAAAGGCCACATATAAAGAAAAGATCTGTGGGCTATATTGATCAGAATAAAAGATTTATTTGAAGGGGTTTGTTACCTTAGAAGGCATGACCCTGAATTCCTGTTTCAGTACATCCCATACAGATTGTCCCTGATGCTGTGACCTCATCCTGACAGGCTGTTTTTAAATGTTTCTGTCTGTACCTCCTGCATGTCAGCCCTGGCCATTAGGAGACTGTAAAATAGGAGCTTGTTTCCATTGTAACCCACCAACAGGGATGGGAGATACAAAGAACAGATTGAAAGATAACAGGAAGGAGGGGAAAAAAGACTATTTTTAGGCCGTACCCTACTGAACAAGCTTATTTAACACTAGTTATATATATTTAGCTCATATGACTCACTCTGTCAGATCTGGGTATGTCTATTATAACATCTCATTTGAGCACCCTTCTGTCCTATTAGCCAAAATCTAGCATCTTCTTCTTGAGGCTGCCAAGGAACCCTAAGATCTTATTTAGTTCAGAGTGGAAAAAGGGAGGAATTAATCTTCCACATGTTGAACAGAGAGAGATTTGGAATCTGACATCCCCTTCTGTCTTTGTTTCTCAAAGTTGGTGTGCTGCTGCCTGGCGCCAAGATTATAGGACTTTTTTAAACTTTGTACTCTGTGCTTAGCCATTATTCTCCAAAGCCCAGTGACTTCTCCTAATGTGTGCAAATGACCTAGTATCATGTCTGATACATGATAATCAGTCAGTAACTGCTAACTTCTTGAACAGCATTTATTGGGCTATGATGCATGTAGAGCTGTAAATGTATGTATTGATAGTATGGGATATACAACTGTACAGTTTAGAGTTTGGCCTGTAATAGGGGATCTCAATCCTTCTCATCTAGTTGATACGATTGGCATTACTCAATGATGTAAGTTCTTTGGGACTAGTTATACAGAAGTGGCTATTTTTTTTAAGTTTATTTATTTTTGAGAGAGAGAGAGAGAGAGGGAGAGAGAGCGCAAGCAAGCGCATATATCTGCTGGGGGAAGGTAAAGAGAGGAGAGAGAGAATCCCAAGCAAGCTCCATGCTGTCAATACAGAGCCTGGTGTAGTGCTCTGTGCCATGAACCCTGAGATCATGATCTGAGCTGAAACCAGGGGTTGGACACTTACCTAACTGAGCCACCCAAGCACCCCTAGAAGTGGCTATTTGTTCACGGCCTTCTGATGTTAGAATTACCAAGGTTCCATCCCAGCCTTATTTATTCCTCCTTCCCTCCCTCCCTCCCTCCCTTCCTTTCTTCCTTCCCTTCTTCTTTTCTTTTACTCCGCACTCTCCTTTGGTCATCTCATGCATTTTTATGGCTTTCAGTACTGCTTCTAGGCAAATAACTCAAATTCTTATCTCCAGCTCAGTTTACAGTTTTGTGCCTCTGATGCTTATACCACAGTCTCTGCATTTTTCATATCTTACAGAAGCATCCCATATGTAATGTGTTCAAGGCTGAACCCCTGAGTTCCATCTCTCAAACATGCTCTATTTCCATTTAGTAATTGATACCACCTCCATTCTCAGCTTTGCTCACAAGAAAATACCCTTATAAAAACCACCATCATCCTTTTGCCTAGAATGCTCATCTTATTTCCTTCCTTGGCTACCTCCATTCATTTTCCACATAGCAACTGGAGTGATCTTTAAAAAAAGAAAAAGATTAACCACTCTGGCTTAAAACCCATTAGTGACTTTCAGTGGTACATAAAATAAAACCAAATAGCTTGACAGTGGCCTTAAGCCCTTGCATGATTTGATCTCTGTGTATTTATTCAACATGATCTCTCTTCATTCTTCCCCTTATGCATTTTCTCCAACTACTTTGTCTACTTTGCAAACACAAAGGCGTTAAGCTTATTTCCACCTCAAGGCCTTTCCACTTGCTTTACTTGCTGCCTGCATCACTCTTCTCTAACACCTGGACCCCCTGCCACCACATTCCCTAGTTCACCAGTCTGATAACTGTTTTTAAATGTAGTGTCACTTCTTCCTTCATGGAAGAAGTACCTTCTCTTGTACCTTCCCATTATTCTCTTTTATCATATCCACTTCTTTCCTTTTAGAAGTTATTGCACTTTTTAAATTATGTATGTTTGCTTGTTTAGTGCTGATCTCCCCTACTAGATAAGTGAGTTGCATAATGATAGTGACCCTGTCTGTTTTATTTACTGTTGAATAAGCAGAATGTGAAACAATGCCTGACATAAATTGCTAAGCGGATGAGTTAATGAAGAGAGTGTGCATGGAGGTAGGAGTAGGAGATGCAGGTTTTTTTTTTCTATGCTTATAAGAGTGAGAAAGGATTAAGCTACAAGATGTTAGTTTGCCTCTACAGTTTATGGAGGCATCTTCTTTTTTTTTTTTCCTTCTTGTTGCTCACTTGCTTTTTTCTATGACAGGGAATTCCTGTAATCTGCAGTTTCTCTTTCTGATAGTTATATTCATCACCACTACCATCAATTCTGCTATTTGTCTTACTGTTTCTTCCCCTTCTTTCAAGTTGGATAAAGTGTTCTTGCTGAAGCCCCAGAAATAGAAAGCATAGTTGAAATTATGTAGTATTGTTTTATGCTGATGAAATGGCAAAGAGATAAGGATAAAGCAATTAAAGCCTAGAGTGGTGATTCTCAAGCTTTAATATCGAAGTGTTCCACAGGGTGTTTGTTAATAGATGTCTTTTGTTGGAGTCTATCCTTAAAGTGTTTGATTCAGTAGATCTAGGTTGGTATAGGAATTTGAAATTGTGACAATGTCCCCTGGTATGTTATGGTGGGATTTAGTGAGAGGTGGGAATGGGAATCCTCCCAGAGATGAAATTTGCATTAGTTTTATTTTCTTCATTGGGAAAAGTTGTCTTTGTGTGATGGTAAAGCTGGGAACTTGAAAACTTGCTGAAATTATGGAGCACTGTCTCCCTTAAGAGGATAGGTGGAGGGTATTTTGCAGTCACTGGGAGCTGCCCTGACTATCCTGGGAGAAAGGAGTTTCTAGACCTGGATCAAAGTGCAGCACACCTGGGAAGTTAGGGAAAGGGAGGCTTTAGAACTCTGAAATGGAAGGTGCCAGACGGTGTCTGGATCCAGGACTTTGGACATGGGTTTGCACCCCCAAATATGTCTGGAGAAATAAACTAAAAGGCTAACACTGGTAGTATAGCACCTTGTGCTTCAGTCTGGAAGGGTGAGAAGGTTGTTTTTGAGCATGACAGTGGGTATGTGCCTTTGCCTCAAGTGCTGCCAGTGAGCTCTGAATCAGCACCCGCGGTGGCTCTAGAGCAGAGGACACAGCCTCTGCTATTTTGTACTGGACTCAGTCTTCAGTAGCGGCTTTATGATGTGGTAGGATCTCACCTCCATGGAGCTTATGTCCTTAAGGGCCGTCCCTATCATTGCTGGCTCATACCTGTTCGATGACAACTGAATGAACTGTAACAGAAGGGGCTTGGGCGCTACCCTCAAAGATGCTCAACTGTGAGGATGCAGGATGCCCAGCATCTCAGCACCTATTCCTGCCAAATGAACTCAAGACTTTGTCCAGATTCTGTGCTTCAGACAGGGTTTGCTAGGATCCTTCCTAACACTCAGAGCATTGAGTCAGAAAGGAACTGGATTAAACTGTGGAGGCCTGACTCCTACCATCTTACCAAGATATTTGTGAACAATAAGGGAATCCCGGGCTATAATAGAGAGGTAATGGGAATGATGGAGGGGACAGATTGGGCTTCTTGACCTCCTGCTGTTACTCAGTGAGTCATCATCTGGGGATGTGTAGGTTGCATTTTATACTATGTTGGGGCACCCTAGTTATAAGCAGGCAGACTCAGCAGGTGTTTACTTACTATGATTCAAGGTAAACTATGAAATTCTCACTACGAAACAATATATATTTCAGAGATATCTGATATCATTGTTAATGCCTAGAGACACAGAATTTTAGAGTTGAAGGATATTTAGAAATGATGTAGAACAGGGGTGCTTGGGGGGCTCAGTGAGTTGTGTCAGCCTCTTGATTTGGCTCATGGTTCTTGAAATCGAGACCTGGGTTGTCTGTGCTGTCAGTGCAGAGCCTGCTTGGGATTCTCTCTCTTCCTCTCTCTCTCTCTGCCCCTCCCCTGCTCGTGCACATGCTCTCGCTCTCTCTCCCTCTCTCTTAAAAATAAATAAACTTAAAAGTAAAAAGAAATTATGTAGAGCAGCTTATGGCCCAATAAGATTCTCTTTATTATACCCTTTCTATTATATCTCTCAGTTGAATACTTCCAGTGATAGGAAATTGAGAACCTTGTAGGCTATTTCATTAATTTGCTTTTAATTTTATCAGAATTTGATAATATGCTTTAATATCTGATAGTTTACACTTCCCTTGATTATTTTTGTGTTCAAATTGGTCTTGGGGGCTGTTTTTTTCTGGATAATTTATAATCTTACAGCTAAGCTTCAAAATCATTTTGTGAAGTCCTAAGTTTGTACATTAATTTAGGGAGATTTGAAATCTTTATAATGTTCTCTTTTTCATTTAAGAACATGGTTGTGTCTGTCCATTTGTTCAAGTCTTATCTATCTCTCCCAATAAAGTTTTGTAGTGTTCTTTATATAAGTTCTGGGGATTTCTTGTTAGTTTTGTATATCTTTCTGTTAGTGGGATGTTTTTCTATCTTGCTTTCTAATTAGTTATTGCAATAATATATGAAAGCTATTAGAATTCAAGTATTTATATTTAGTAATTTATGAATTCCAGTAATATTCCAGTTAATTTTCATGTACTATCTGGATAGAATAGCAAAATATTTTAAAATAGTGGTCATGTTATCTTTTTCAAAAGTGAAGAGTTTCCAGCTTTGTTGCCTTGGCCAGAACTTTTGAAACAATTAAAATAAGGAGTTATCTTTCTGATAATATACCACTCACTTCTATTTTCTTTGCTGTTGCATTGGTTAAAATGTTCTCATGCCACATTGCAGCAGATTTGATCTGCCTTGTTCTGAAGTAGGTGAATTTTGGGATTCTTTTCGACTGTCTTACTGAGGCCTCTACCTATTTTATCTTTCTTTACAAAATGTTCAAAATTACCTGAATTATTATCGCTACTCACAAAACAGTAAAATGACAGCAAATTAACTTTGGAAAGGAGAACAAATCAACTGTAATTCAACTACTCTTACATATTAACAATTAAAGTTGGGGAGATATTTCTTTTTTAGAATTGCAGAAAACTTCTTACAAATACAAGACTTCTTGTGTTATCCAAGTTATCTAATTTGGAAAACTGTAGTTCACTTAGGGTACACAGAAAAGGGGTGATATATTATAGTGATATTACATTTTTATCTAAAAATTGAGAGATAATTATAGATAGGAATACCTACCTCATACTTAAAATCACATTGTTTAAATACTATAAAACTACTTTAAAGTATCTTGAATTTATTTTAAAAAATATTTTTATAAACTATATTTTTATAAAATGATCACAATTAATAATTTATAGCAGAAAAAATTAGTGTAAGTATTCTCAAGTTTATTATGATGTGCCTATACAGACTGACATTTTGATTGTTACTTTAAAATTTTTATGTTTGTATGTCATTGTCTCAGGTTGTATGCTGGTTTATGTGTTTATCTGTAAATATACAATAATATAGTAATATATTACTATAATATATAATATATTTATATTATTATAATATAATAATATAGAACATATAGTAATGGTGTCTCAAGCACAGCTGAATAAAGAAATCCACTAACTTTAGAGCTCAAGAGATGGGGAGACTCTGGAATTTTTCTTTCTTTCTTTTTTTTTTTTTTAATGTTTTATTTATTTCTAGGAGAGAGAGAGAGAGACAGCGTGAGCAGGGGAGGGTCAGAGAGAGAGGGAGTCACAGACTGAAACAGGCTCCAGGCTCTGAGCTGGCAGTCAGCACAGAGCCCGACGCAGGGCGTGAACCCACGAACCGCGAGATCATGACCGAAAGTCGGACGCTTAACCGGCTAAGCCACCCAAGCTCCCCTTTTCTTTCTTTCTTGATAGATGCATTCATCCTGTCTGAGTCCTGCAATGTCTCCAGGCTAACAGTATAGGATATATAGACTTTAACTGTGGATGGGAGAATGCAGATTATATCAGTTTTGATGTAA
Source organism: Hyaena hyaena (assembly GCF_003009895.1). Classification (NCBI taxonomy): domain Eukaryota; kingdom Metazoa; phylum Chordata; class Mammalia; order Carnivora; family Hyaenidae; genus Hyaena; species Hyaena hyaena. Next base: position 1,317,776 of record NW_024081187.1, on the reverse strand, counting down.
TGGTATGAGTTCATGAATAAGGAAGATAAGGGATGTTTTGTGGTACTGAAAGATCATTATCTGTTTATTTTAACCACATATACTATTCCCAGATATTTTTTTATGGATATTCAGTTCCTACTTATAATTTTTTCTTACTTTTCCTTTTCATTTGTCTTATCTCTGAAGTTTAGATAAATATATCAAGGTGGGGCGGACTTTATGTTTTATTTTGGGTCTGATGCATGCTTGCTTTTGTCATTACTGTGATTACTATTATTGCCACCATATAATTTTAGTACTAGATCTTTCTTACTCTGTAAAACTAATTATTTTTATACCAGTTCTGCCTACTATGTTGGATTACAACCCACAAAATACACATGAATAGTACAATTGCAGGCTTACCCTTAGAAATAAATAAATAGTGTCTACATAGAAAAGAAATGGTCATAGCACCCAGAAAGCATGAGTTTTAAAGCTGTTCAGCTATTCGTGGAAAGTTCTCTTCACTCTTTCCTAATCTCTAGCTGATACCTTTAAAAAATTTCTATAATAAAAGCTTAAATTTCTTTTGATTTAAGGTGATAATTTATATAAAAGTAAATTCCTGTGCTATCATATAATTGTGACAAATTTAGGTTAACTCTGTTAAAATAACATTTATTAATCACCCCTGTATGTTATGAACCAGAGGTCCTGTAACTATGCCCTATAAATGCTCCTGTAAATGAACTGGCATCTAAGCTCTTGGGAAACTCTAGATGGTGATTTCGAATACTAGGCCCTAACAATTCTCATATATAATGTGATAATTCTGTGCAAGAGGGAAAGGATTCTAAAAGAATAAGTTTTAATTTACAAGTAGGTTCTCATTAAATATTTTTTGTAATACTAGCTGTCCTTTCAATTTGATGAGCTGCTTTTCATTAAAGAAAGAAATGATTATTTAATACTTTAAAATACCTGGAATTTATTGGTTTTTACTCTGCAATACTTTACATAAAATGTTTGTACTTTTTAATTATATCAGTTATATGGTATGTATAATATACTTACTGTAATATTATGTATATATATGATATACTTACTATATCATATTTATTGTAATAATTCTAGAAATTTTCATCAGAGTGTAATGGAGACCACAAAATCACCAATAGCTCTGTTACTCAAAATAGTCATGATAAATATTTTGGCATAGATCTTTCAATTAATTTTTTAATGCATATTCTACACATATATTGATAATTTAAATGAAATTAGGAACATGATATACTATATTCTGTTTTTCACTGAAGCAATTAGTCATTTATTCATTAAGATGCATAGGGGCACATGTACCTCCAATGTTCATAGCAGCACTCTCAACAATAGCCAAAACATGGAAAGAGCTTATGTGTCCATAAACAGATGAATGGATCAAGAAGATGTGGTTTATCTATACAATGGAATACTTCATGGCAATGAGAAAGAATAAAATCTGTCCATTTGTAGCAACATGGATGGAACTTGAGGGTGTTATGGTAAGCAAAATAAGTCAGGCAGAGGACAGATACCATGTGTTTGCACGCATAGGAGGATTAGGAGGAACTTAACGGAGGACTATGGGGGAGAAGAAGGAGAAAAATAGTGGGGGAGAGGGAGGGAGGCAAACCATGAGAGACTCTTGAATGCCAAGAACAAGCTGAGGGCTGACGGGGGTGGGGGCTAGGGGCAGGGGGGTGATGGGCATGGAGGAGGGCACTTGTGGGGATGAGCACTGGGTGTTATATGGAAACCAACATGACAGTAAACTATTTAAAAACATTTACTAAATATTTATTAAAAATCATCATGAGTTTAGATATTCTTCTACCACATTTTTAATAGCTACATGGTATTCTATTTTCTGGAAGCATGGTGCAATAATCAAGTACTGTTGTTATTTTTGGTGATCACACGTTGGGCCACCATAAATATTGCTGAGTGATTTTCTGAAGTTGGAATTCTTTTTAACTGTTAAGGCGTGTGCTTATTTTAAAGGTAATAACTTATGTAGCCAAAAAGCTCTTCTGGAAAGTTGTATTAAGTTATATTGTATGAAGTGGTATGTGAAAGTGTCCATTTCCCATTACTCTAGTCAACACTGTCAAAAAATAATAATAATTTCCCTTTTGTGTGTGTGTGTGTGTGTATGTGTGTGTAAAAACAGGGTTGATCATTTTTATTTTTTCATGTTTAATGCATTTAATATTTTCTTTTAGTGATTTACTTGATCATATTTTTTTGTCTTTTTTTAAGTTGAGTTATTCTTCACTCTACTGTGTGAAATTTCCTGTAATGTTAAGAATAATAATAGCCCTCTAGAGGTGCCTGGGTGGTTCAGTCAGTTAAGTGTCTGACTCTTGATTTTGGCTCAGATTGTGATCTCACAATTTGTGAGTTTAAGTCCTACATCAGGCTCTGTGCTGATAGTGCTGAACCTGCTTGGGAATGATTCTCTCTCTCTCTCTCTAGTCCATCCCGTGCTTGCATGTATGCTCTCTCTTTCTCTGTCTCTCAAAAATAAATAAACCTAAAAAATGAAGAAGAATGGCTTTCTAGCTGTCTTATACATGGCTTTAATTTTTTCAGTTTATATGCTTTTGGCTTTTAATATTTATGAATACAAGTTACTTTTTGCGAGCAAAATCTATTATCTTCTTTAATTATGTTTTCTGCATTTGTATTTATGCTTTAAAAAGACTTTCTTATCATGAGATCAGAATCATTGTAACTAATATTTTCTTGTAGTACTTTTTTATTTCATTGTACGTTTTATTTTTTAATGTACTGGAAATTTATTTTGGTGTATGTACAAGAATATTTCTTGAGTCCATGGTATGACTAAAGAATACATTTCTGTTGACTTCATGTATGAATGAATGCTAGCAGGATTAAGTAAAGACCTCTGGGTTCAAATTTTTCATCCAAAATTCTGCAAGAATTGTTTCATTGTGTCTTATTCTTTAATAAAGATGACCTGCTTTTCCCTTTTTTCTTTTTAACATCAAATCTATTCTTTTTCCTCATTGGGTATATATGAATCATTATTCTTAAAAGTGAAAAATTTATCAAGGTATTTTCAGATGTTGGCCTATATTCATTGTTCTGTTTCAATTATGGAGTTATTTCAAATATGTAGACTTATATGTGTTTTCTATAAGTTTAGGGAAGTTTTCCTGTATTATAACTTTTTGTACTATTTTGCTTCCATTTTTTTTTTCTTCCCTCATCAGTATCTCTGATTATATGTACTGGTAAGTCACTTCCCTACATATCTACTATTTTCTCTTTATGATTAAAAAATTTTTTTACTGTGTATTTATTTTTGAAGGAAAGAGAGACAGAACATGAGCAGAGGAGGGGCAGGGAGAGAGGGAGACACAGAATCTGAAATGGGCTCCAGGCTCTGAGCTGTCAGAGCAGAGACCTATACGGGGCTTGAACTCACGAACCATGAGATGACCTGATCCGAAGTCGGTTGCTTAACTGACTGAGCCACCCAGGCACCCCTCTCTATGACTTTTAATCTCTTAATTTCTGCATATAGGTAAAATTCTAAAGTTTTTTTCTAATTAGACTTTCTGCAATGTTGATTCTGATCTTTAGTGCTTTTAAGACATTCAGTTGAAATTGAGTGACTGATTTTGTGTTTTTAAAATTTTTATCTCATCTGTATCTTCTGCCTCTCAGTAAGATAGCCTTTCAGTTTAGACTTTAAAAAACAATTTTAATAGTTTATTTTTATGTTTGAGACAGAGAAAGACAGAGCATTAGCGGGGGAGGGTCAGAGAGAGAGGGAGACACAGAATCCATAACAGGCTTCAGCCTCTAAGCTGCCAGCACAGAACCTGATGTGGGGCTCGAACCCACGAACTGCGAGATCATGACCTGAGCCAAAGTTGGATGCTTAACTGACTCAGCCACCCAGGTGCCCCTAGACTTTTTTTTTCTAATCAGTTAATCTTTTTTTTTCCTCTCTGCAGTCATTTACCGTTTTAAAAAATTGAGGTCATGAGGAAGACGTATGCTTCTGTTTTCTGTGATGTGTGTTTATCTTTTTATTTTATATTATCAAATATTTTTATTTACTCCCCTCTTCCCCCTGTCTTTAAAAAGGAGAGGTATATCCAGGGCCAACATATGCTCCAAATGTTCAATAATAATACAATGTGTATAACAGTGATATCTCAACTTCATACCAACAAAGAGATGTACTTAATCTAAGTCTCAGAGAATATAGAGAAACTGAGGTTTGTCTTTCTTTCATTGACTATCCATTTTAGCATATCCTGGCATGGAATCAGTACCTTCAGAATGGTTCAGAGTGTACAGACCTCAACACTGAATGAAGGATAACATTATACCAGTATTATGGTAAGCCCATGAATGTGGTGTAAACTCAGCACTACAATGCCATGTATTTTAGAAAGGGATATACCTGCACATATAAGACCTAACTTCTAAGTTGGTCACATTATACTCAGTGGTGAAAAATGAAGACCTTTTCCTCAGATCAGGAACAAGACAAGGATGTTTGTTCACTCTCACTACTTTTATTCAACAGAGTACTAAAGTTCTATTCACAGCAATTAGATAAGAAAAGTAAATAGTAGGAATCTATACAGTAAGATTATAGATCTTACTATAAGATCTATAATAAGATAGATTATTATATAGGAATCTATTCAGTAAGGTAGAAATTACACTGTCGCTACTTGCAGACTGTATGATACTATGCATAGAAACTCCTAAAGACTGCACAAAAAATTTATTAGAAGTAATTGATAAATGCAGCAAAGTTGCAAGGTATAAAATTAATACCCAGAAATTGGTAGTTTCTATACCCTAAGAGCAAAGTAGCAGAAAGAGAAATTAAGAAAACAATCCATTTATATTTGGACCAAATAGAATAAAATATGTAGAAATAAACTTTAACCAAGGAGATGAAATACTTGTACTCTGAAAACTGTAAAACATTGATAAAAAGAATTAAAGATGACACAAATAAATGGAAAGATATTTTATGCTCATGGATTGGAAGAATTAATATTGTTAAGATGCCCATACTACCCAAAGCTATCTACAGATTCAATGAAATCCCTTTCAAAATCCCAGCAGCATTTTTCACAGAATTAGAGCACATAATACTGTAATTTGGGTGGAACCACAGAAGGTCCCAAATAACCAAATCAGTTTTGAGAAAGAAGAGCAAGGCTGGAGGTATCAAAATTCTAGATTTCAAAATATATTACATAACTTGTAGTAATCAAAACAGAATGGTACTGGCACAAGAATAGACACAGAGATAAATAGAACAGAACAGAGATCTCAGAAATAAACTCTTGCATATATGGTTAGTTAATCTATGACAAAGGAGAAGGAGGTATACAATTGGGAAAAGATAATATCTTTAACAAATGGTGTTGGGAAAACTGGACACCTCTATATAAAAGAATGAAACTGGATCATTTTCTTACATCATACACAAAAATAAACTCAAAATGGATTAAAGACCTAAATGTGAGACCTAAAACATAAAACTCCTAGAACATGGGCAGTCATTACCATTGGCCATAGCATTTTCTAGAAATGTCTTCTGAGGCAAGGGAAATATAATAAAAAATAAACTACTGGGATTATATAAAAATAAAAAAAACTTTTGCACATGAAGGAAGCACTTTACAAAACAAAAAGGCAACCTACTGAATGGGAGAAGATATTTGCAAATGATATATTCAATAAGAGGTGTTATGTATATATAAAATGTATATTTATATAAAATATAACATAGAAAAAGGTATACCTTATATACAGTATACATATACATATATATATATATATATCCAAGTATATAACGAAATACAACTCAATATCAGAAACCCAAGTAATCTAATTAACAATGGGCAGAAGACATGAATAGACACTTTGCCAAAGAAGACAGAGATGGCCAACAGACACATGAAAAGATGCTCAACATCACTAAACATCAGGAAAATGGAAATCAGGACCACAATGAGATATCACCTTATACCTTTCAGAATGGCTAAAATCAAAAAGATAAGAAATAACAAGTGTTGGTGAGGATGTCGAGAAAAAGGAACTTCTATGCACTATTGGTAAGAGTATAAATTGGTATAGCCACAATGGAAAACCATCTGGAGGGTCCTTAAAATATTAAAAATAGAACTACCATATAATCCAATAATTCCATTACTAGGTGTTTTACTAGGTGTTTACCCAGTGAAAATACTAATTCAAAAACATATATGTACTTTACATTAATATTACAGCATTATTTGTAATAGCCAAGATATGGAAGCAACCTATGAGTTCATTGATAGATGAATTGATAAGGAAGATGGGAGACTCTCTCTCACACACACACACACACACACACACACACAATGGAATATTAAGCAGCTACTAAAAGGACAGAATCTTGCCATTTGTGATAACATGGATGTACGTAGAGGGTGTTTTTCTAAGCCAGAGAAAGACAAAATATAATTTCACTTACATATGGAATCTAAAAGATAAAAGGAATAAACAAAAGGCAGAATTAGACCTATAAATACAGAGAAAAAACTGATGGTTGCCAGAGGGAGGTGATTAGGGGGATGGGAAAAATGGGTGAAGGGGAGTGAGAGATACAGGCTTCCAGTTATGGAATGAATAAGTCTCAGGAATAAGAAGTACAGTATAGGGAATACAGTTTTCGGTATCATAATAGTATCGGATGGTGACAGTTGGTAGCTATACTTGTGGTGATCATAATATAAAGTGTAGAGTCATGAAATCACTGTGTTTTATACCTGAAACTAGTGTATTATTGTGTGTTGACTATACTCAAAAACATTAAAGAAAGAATTATTAAACAATAATCTCTAGGATAAGACTGCAGGATCATTGATGATCTTTCCATGTTGAGAAAATCCTTGGTTGTAATAGACTTTCGCATGTGCCAACTGTTTTAAAGTATGCATTTGCCATTCCTAATTGGAATTAGGTCAGTTATTCCAAGCTAAACAATCTTGTATAGCAGGGGTGGGCAAACTACAGTCGATGGCCAAATCCAGCTCAGCACCTAATTTTGTAAATAAAATTTTATTGGAACACAGAAAGCAAACCAAAATATCCCAAGGGCTTAACAATATTCATTTGCCCTTTCTCTGTTTCATAAAATTATATCTAATTTAAAAAGTGTTTGTAGAGTTGCTTGGGTGGCTTAGGTAAGTGTCCACCTCGTGATTTCAGCTCAGGTCATGATCTAATGGTGCATTAGATAGAGGCCCATGTCAGGTTCTGAGCTGACAGTGTGGAACCTACTTGGGATTCTCTCTCTCTCTCTCTCTCTCTCTCTCCTCCTCCTCTCTCTCTCTCTCTCTCTTTCTCTGCCCCTCGCCCCTCTCGCACATTCTTTCTCTGTCTCTCTCTCAAAATAAATAAGTAAACTTAAAAAAAAAAAGTATTTGTAGCCTAACGGACAGCATATTATAGTGGGAAAAAATACACAAACTTAGGATCTTGGCCACTTGAATCCACTAATAGCTCATAATTGATTTATTTCAATTATTTGATGTAGAATACATCTCAAACTTTAATTCAATGAAATAGAAAAATATTTTTTATAAATTATTTAAATCACATGAAAACTTTCAAGAAATGTATCCTCTTTTGTGAGCTAGTTTTTAAGAAACCAGTGTGTAATCTGTAATTCAGTTGAGTTACCTAAAATGATTCAAAGAGACAATATTTGAGTTTATTGTATATGTTTAGATCAAAAGCTAAATTTTATACTTTTTTAATGTTATTCTTGAGAGAGAGAGAGAAACAGAGCATGAGTAGGAGAGGGACAGAAAGAGAGAGAGAGGGAGGCACAGAATCTGAAGCAGGCTTCAGCCTCTGAATCGTCAGCACAGTGCCCCAGGCAGGGCTTGAACTCAGAAACCACAAGATCATGACATGAGCCAAAACGACCAACTGCCCCAATAGTAAAAGCTAGATTTTCGAATCACTACATGCATTAACAGATTTTCTAGGCATATACTAATTTGAAGGGTTCACTCATAATCTGATATAATACTTAGCTGAAGTTAGGCACCTTATTAAATATTTTAGGAACAGAATAGTATGGATAATCTTTGTTAAATAGTGGTATTATTCAGCCTTGATGAATCCAAGTATATAAGTGACCCAAAGTAGAGCAGTATTTAGGGATAAATGACCCAAAGTAGAGCAGTATTTAGGGATCTTTCAAAAATCATTTATAAACTAATGTAAATACTTGTAAAGATTCTTACATTATAAAAGTGATAAAGCTGGAGACCTTTGTTTCCCAATCTACATAAGACAATAGACACAAACCTGTCTGTCTGGGAGCCTATTTTGAGGTAGATCTTACTGATAATAGATAGTGAGGCAGGGTCAGATTCATCAGGGAGACCTGTCTTTTAGGGGTTTGTATTTAACTAAAGGTATCTGGTCATAAAACCCCAAATTCTTTATTCTGATAGGAAAAGCTCATAACAGGAGAGGCAGGAAATGTTCTTGAGCCATTTACAGGAACAAAACGACATGGATCTTGTGTGTGTGGTATGTGTATGTATGTTTGGAGGAAGATGTCTCAGATTAAAGAGTCATTATAATTGGGGTATCTTGTATAGATGCTTCCTATGTTACCATGTGCAGCTGTAGCATGAAGATGGGAAGTGAGAATGTCATTTTCCAGTACATCAGCCATCAGCCAACCTAGAGTTTGAAAGAGCCCAGAGTAGATGGAGCTTTGAATCCCCAGGGAGGTAACTGGTTTGTAGTTATGGTTGAAGACAATGAGTTAGCACTGTCCTAGTTCAGTCCACTGGAGGAAAAGACAACTGATTAGACTGGAAAAGGATTTGCAAAACATTTTACTTTCAGTATTTATCTCAGAAATTTATTTTAAATTTAATTAGTATGATTTTGCTAGGCTTTGTATGTAACTGCATAATCATAGCCAAAGTCACTTTAGAGTTGTAAAAAGGACTTCAGGTTTGTTAAATGGGAAAAAAGAATGTAAGGTGTCCATCTGAAATCTTTCTTTATAAATAGTGGTTTTTTTGTTTTTGTTTTTATTTCTGATAGAGACAGCATGAGCAGGGGAGGGTCAGAGAGAGAGGGAAACACAGAATCTGAAACAGGCTCCAGACTCTGAGCTAGCTGTCAGCACAGATCCCGACACGGGGCTTGAACCCACGAACTGTGAGATCATAACCTGAGCCGAAGTCGGACGCTTAACCGACTGAGCCACCCAGGCACCCCTATAAATAGTGTTATGGCTTAAAGAATAAGGTGAATTTTCTCACTTTAAAGACAAATAACTGGGCTATATTTTATTTAAACCATGTTCATATTATCTAAAAATTGAGAATGATTAAAATATTTGAACTAGAAAAGCATAGTTTTTTGTTTATTAATTTGACCAATGGCAGCCAAGCACTCATCTTGATTTTCCTTCCTCCTCCCCTCCTTTTTTTTACTCCATTGGTCTTTGTGTAATGGACCAAATCATACCTCTCTGTTATAGATCCAGAGAGCTGTTTGTCTTTGAATAAGTCTATTCAGAAAAGACATCAGGCATTTCCTTTCTCAAATTTTAAAATAAAGAGCGCCAGTATTTCCAGAGTGAATTTTGAGGTGTATGACTCTGAAAATTGCAAGTTAAGAAGCACATTAGCAATTATTTCTGAATTGCACCAAAAATTATGGACCACTTCAAAACAGATTGTTGATATTCTGATGTCACAATAGGTGCAACAAAAGTCCTTTGCAATAGAGATTTTTGTTTATGACTGTATCCATGCCCTGTATCCCTTTTCTGCAACATCATTGCTTTTTTCCTTTTTAACTATTTATTAAAAATAATTCCCTAGGATATAATATGGTCTGCTGCTTAGAACAGGTTAACAAAAGTGGAAAATTATATTTTTATTTCTGATCTTTGCCCATAGCAATTTAGTAGCAAGTTTAGTATCTGGGTCTCACGATTACAAAAAAAAAATAAGTTTAATTATTCTTTATCCTTGAAGATACCTAATTATCAGTAGGAAAGACTTGATGCTATTTAGCAATCTTCAGATCAAAGCAGTATAAACACCCATCATTTTAACAGCATACAAGTATAAAATCTAAGAAATTATCTTTAGTGTAAGGTTAGTCTCCCTACTCTTCATGATTTTGCTCAAATTGTATGGGTAACCTAGATACTGAAGCTGAGATATACATCCCTTTGAGGGTAAGGAAATTATTTCCTTTGCCTTTTGTTTCGTTTTCTGCATAAAAGGAATTGCAGATAGTTTGTAGATGAAAGGTTTTATTTATCCAAGGATTCCTTTGAACTCAAACTTTTTTGCTGAAGTTATTCAGAAGGTTGTGTATGGGGAAAAAAGTCACACTGTAACTGGAAAGTAGTCATTGTCAATAGCACTTAGCTAGAGGGTAGTACGATGGACAAAACATGGACCTTAAAGTGGAAATGAAGTGCTTGCTTTGATGAATAGTTATCAGTAGCTTAATTGGGTATTTCATCATGTGCTGTGATGGGCCATAGGTTATTTATCATGTTTATGTGTTCTCTCACTTATTTGTGAGTCTTCATACAAATGAAAGACTTCTGAGTAAGTCTCTTTCAAAGGAGAATTCAAGTTGGTTGGACTTTGAACACTGTAATCAATTGTTTAGCCCATAAATATGTGCAAATACAGGTATTTTACTTTACCTTTTGTTTTTGATCTCCCATTTTCTTTCATCAGTTAGCCCTTTGGAGCTAGAAAACCCCTGTGATTGCTTCTGCCTCAGCCTCTCACGATCATTCTGCTCTATCTACTTCTGTTAGTGATTATATTAGCTCAACGGCATTTAACTACAGTTTTCATGGTCGATTATTAATGAAAGTTTCATTTTATCTGTAGTATTACTTTGCCAACAAAACTGCTGTGAAGTTAATTACCTGGCAGTTTTTTAAAGGATAAAATTGAAAGAAATGGCTTTTGCTGTTAAATTGTCATGCAGACCTACTTTTGTCATTACAGGATAACAACAGATCCCTTTGATAACTAAGGCAGGTAGGTCAGCTGCTCTCTCTTGTTCAAATGGTTGATAAAATATTCACAAAACCACAATCTGGCAGGGTCTGGAACCTATGGCTCTGCAATTTGGATGACATTTGATTATGTCCTTTGTAGACTGTTCATGTTCTTTGAACTTGGTTGAAAAAAATGTTTATGTTTCAACCTGCTGAGCTCCTCACATTTGAAAGAGAATAAGTGGCTTCTACAAATCAAGGCACCCCAGGCAGCAAAGACTTGTCTCACAAACAATGGCTGAGAGACACCTGGCTGCAGGCACATCAAGAGGCTGCATTGCTAAGCCATCTGAATTGTGGAGAATGGATGTTCAGCAAATGACAGTCCCTAAAAAGCCAGTGTACTTGTAGGCTAAATATTCCTATCTGTCTTCACTCATTTAAAAAATTATCCTCTATAAAAATATTGAAGTAATAGTTTTAAGATTTTTTTTTTAAAGATTTTTATTTATTTCTAGGAGAGAGAGAGAAAGATAGCGTGAGCAGGGGAGGGTCAGAGAGAGAGGGAGTCACAGACTGAAACAGGCTCCAGGCTCTGAGCTGGCAGTCAGCACAGAGCCCGACGCGGGGCTCGAACCCACTAACCGCGAGATCATGACCTAAGCGAAAGTCGGCCGCTTAACCGACTAAGCCACCCAGGCGCCCCAATAGTTTTAAGATTTTTAAAAGCTTTTATTTTAATCATCTGATGCTCAGCATGACAAGCGCACTGCTTAATTCTCATCACCTATTTCACCTATCCCCGCATCCACCTCCCTTTAGTAACCCTCAGTTCTCTATAGTTAAGAGTCTGTTTCTCAGTTTCTTTCTCTTTTTCCCTTTATTCATTTGTCTCTTAAATTCCACATGTGAGTGAAATCATATGGTATTTTTCTTTCTCTGACTGACTTACTTTGCTTAACATTGTACTCTCTAGCTCCATCTATGTCCTTGCAAATTGCAAGGTTTCTTTCTTTTTTATGGCTGAATAATACTCCATTGCATATATACCACATCTAATGTATCCATCCATTAATCGATGGATATTAGGACTGCTGCCATATCTTGGTTGTTGTTAATAGTTCTGCTATAAGCATAGTATGTGTCCCTTTGAATTAGTGTTTTTGTATTCTTTGGGTAAATACCCAGTAGTGCAATTGCTGGATCATAAGGTCATTCTATTTAAAAAAAAAATTTAAAGCATATTTATCTTGGGAGAGACAGAGACAATGAGCAGGGGAGGGGTAGAGAGAGGGTGACAGAGGATCTGAAGCAGGCGCCACGCTGACAACTGACAGTGGAGAGCCTGATGCGGGGCTCAAACTTGCGAGCTGTGAGATCATGACGTGAGCCACCTAGGCACTCCTGGCCATTCTATTTTTAATTTTTTGGGAACCTCCATACTGATTTCCAGAGTATCTGCACCAGTTTGCATTCCCACAAACAGTGTAAGAGGGTTTCCCTTTCTCTGCATCCTTGCCAACACCTGTTATTGCTTGTGTTGATTTTAGCCATTCTGACAGGTGTGAGGTGATATCTCATTGTAGTTTTGATTTTCATATCCCTAATGGTAAATGATGATGAGCAACTTTTCATGTGTCTGCTGGCCATCTGTATGTCTTCTTTGGAGAAATTCTGTTCATATTATCAGTCCATTAGATTATTTGGGTTTTGGGGGATTGAGTTTTATAGGTTCTTATGTATTTGGTTATTAATCCTCAATCAGATATGCCATTTGTAAATAACGTCTCTCATCCCATAGGTTGCCTTTTAGTTTTGTTGATTGTTTCAGGAAGTGAGAGCTATGCATTGGAAGGGTATGGGTGGGGGGAGTGATGAAGAGAGGATTAACACAGATGTTTGCTCTTCATGAGGAAAGTATATTATCCTTTGACCTTTTCTCAGGAGACTGAATATAGATTGGTATGCTTTTAATTCACTTTTGTTTGTTGGACATACCTTAATCTATTTTCCAAGTAGAATGTGAATAATTATTTGAGCCCTCTTCTAGAATTTATTGTGATAGTGGGACCTATGCCTACTTATCAACTCTGCCCTGGTGTGGCCCTACAATAGATTATCACTCTTCTGGGAAAGGACAGGTGAGATATCTCTGTCACTTGCTCTAAACATTTTCTCTTTGTCTTTGGTGTAGGATTTTTAGGATAATGTGTATTTTTAAAGCACACTTAAAATTTCTTTAATGTTTAATACTTTCTTTAACTACAGACTTTGCTGTCTTATTTGATGTTCATTCTGATGCCCTAAACAGTGTAATTGACTTTTACCTCTAATAATAAATTCGCTGAGAAATGGTTTGTTGAATTACTTTCATTTTATTTTTAGATACAGCATTTTGGTCAGTTTTGATGCAAGCATGACCACAAGCTCCACTTCTTTTTTTTTTCTAGAAATTTGGAATTTACAAATCATACTAATTTTTCCCAGTTCCTTGAAACTGATCTTAGATAAAATAAGCCCATAGGCTGCTTTTTTAATATTATGAATATCTTAAATCTTACTGCTTTTTGTTTAGAAATAACCTTCTCTGGGGTGCTTGGGTAGCTCAGTTGGTTAAGTGTCTGTCTCTTGATCTCAGCTCAGGTCTTGATCTTAGGGTTGTGAGTCCAAGCCTTGCACTGGGCTCCATACTGGAGATGGAGTGTACTTAAAAAAAATAAAAATAAAAATAAAAGTAATCCTCTCTGTTTTTTTCCCCAGGAAATTATTTAGTTACTCTCTAAGATAGATTTCTTTTGCAACTGTTTTCATTTGGAAGATGGATTATTAAACCTTTGTAGCGAATGCATATTTAGATATTTGAATGGATCCAATTAATGAGAATTGTTGTATTTTGAATGTATTAAAGGTGAGTCCATTAATCCAAATGAGAAAAAAAGTGACTGTCGTTAATTTTGGAATTATATGTAAACTGTACTATTGAAAGAGATACACTGAAGAAAACCTCCTTTTATCTCTGGTGAATTTGAATATATATGTAAATATAATCCATAAGAGGTAAGAAAACACTAGTTTTCTTCAGTGTGTTAGACACACACACACACACACACACACACATAACCGAAGTTACTAAAATTTTTTGAGAAGTTTGTAATTTAGACTTTTATTTGGTTGTGTCTATACATGCAGATATGCATGTTTACAGTGCAACTTACTTTAATAATTTCATAATTTGTCTCCTAGTAAAATACCACTTTCTGTTTCAGAAATTACCTTGGTCTTTTAAGAAAGGATATAGAGAAAATAGTGGGGTTTTTTGTATTTTATCCTCAAAGCTTATCCAAAAGCTTTAGGATTCTCACACAAAGTAGTAAGCATTTACTCAGAAAGTAAATCCAAAGAAAAGAGGATTTATATGGACCAACTAACCAAGCATGGAGTGAATTTCCAAATTCACAGAGTAAAAAGGTTTATTAAAATAATGTCATCTCATCACTTTGAGACTGTGCTTTTGAACTAGCCAGTGGCCCGCCTTTAGGTGATTCCAGACAGTGGTTCATTTTCTTTTAGTTAATAGGAATGAATAAATAGAGAAAGAAGTATTTCTAGCTAATATTTAATCTCTTGATGCTGGCATGTACTATCATGTTGCATAACTATGCTTCTATTAGTGGTTAAAGTATTTGTTTTGTTACATTTAAATTATAAAAATAATTTCAGTCCATAACCATTTAAAGTGGATCCTAGCTGAGCTTAAATCGACAATAATAAGCATCTTACTGTTTGCTGAGCCAGTTTGCTGGTGACCTATAAAGACATCTATTAGCATACATTGATATGCCAAAAAATTGTTTTAGGTAAGAGCAGAAATAATTTATTTTTAATTGCAGGAGCACCTCAGGCTGAGATGGGGGAAATATCAACAATGGAGGAAGCAGAATGGCTACAGCCCATTTGGAGTTTTGAGCCCTGAGTGTGGCAGAGGAAAAAGCTGAAGGAACTGCTTTCATGAGAAATGCCATGATACGTGCATGATACTTATGAGAGGGTCTAGGCTGCTCCAAGGACAGTGATAGAGTATGTGAGAGCAACTTCTTCCCAACCTCAGTAATGGGCACTTTGGCTTGGACACAGACATTTCACAGGGTAAATGAAACAATGGCAGTGAATAGCGATTTTCATGCTGGAAGGCAACCCCCAGAAGGAAAAGTTGAGACAGATAATAGCAGATTTATTCTTTGTCTTTCAGGGACTCCCAGAAATCCTGGGCAGGGGATCGTTCCAGGGACTGGATTTCTTCCTTCATGACTCAGTAGTAATATTAACCCAGTGGATTTTGGATGTCTACTCTTAATGTACTAATATCTGCTGGAGACATCCACATTGTCTTTATGGTGTTTCATAATTACTGTGATTTTCCTTTTTAATGAAAGGTGTATCTAATTACAAAAATAAAATAAATAAAAACCTCCACAATACCTGACTGATATTCACTAACACAGTTTTGCTCTTACAGTCTGAGTTCACTACAAACTTCTGAATTGTCTTTGTGCATATTAATGAATTTAATACTTAGATGAATAATGAGGGAGAACATGTAGTTCAGAAGCAGTCAACATTATTTAAACACAACCTATAAATTGTATCTATATTTGTTGAGAAAGATTGCATTCTCAGTTTGAGAATTTAAGAATTAATTGCTAAACTCTCAGATAGCTTATTTGATAGTAAAATTAGGATTCCAATTCTATTTATATTTATTTATTGTTAGAAAATAGCATTAAATGTTTTTAAGCGACCGCCTCTTGATTTTGGCTCAGGTCATGATATCATGGTTCTTGGATTTGAGCCCCCATGTCCTCACTGAGCATGGAGCATGCTTGAGATTCTCTCTCCCTGTCTCTCTGCCCCCTCCCACTCATACTTTCTCTCTCTTTCAAAATAAAGTTTTAAGAAAAGAACATAGCAGTAAACTAAAGCATACTTTATTTTAGTATGTATGCTGGAAATTGAAGATGTGTTAGCTAGACAATGACTGGTTTTTAACATACCCTATGCTAAGTTATTTCACTCTAAAACTTCAGATTGGGGAATATGATTGCTATACAATGGGATGTTGTAATTCAATATTAATATATTTATTTCTGTTTCATGCCTCTGCTCTATTTTATAGTGATTTGAGGCTGTGTAGCTGAGAAAAATTTCCATTGTTGTCCAAAAATGTATTAAAGAACTGTTTACTTTATTTGCATTCTTTCACTGCTGAAACAATAGCATACTCTTCTACTTATTGACTGAAAGATACTGAACAAGTCATTTATTTTCTTTTTGTCTCAGTTTTGTCTTACCCTGTAAAGGGTGTATAAGAGAAGCCCTAATAATGATATGTTCAGGAACTGAGATATGGTGCATCCCAGCATCTGGTTTTTGGGCATTGTCCTTCCTTTTTACAATGCACTTCTTATAAACAGCTAAGTCTTGGTCTTAAATTCCGGCTTGTGGTCTTTTTCTACCCAGTGTTCTAGGCTTGTAATTCTGTTGTGTTCATATCATAATTCTGTATATTTACACTTGCCACTGTTAATGATATGGGAAATGTATATTTTTTTCATTTTTTATTTTATTTTAGAGAGAAAGAGACAGTGTGAGTGGGGGAGAAGGGCAGAGGGAGGGGGAGAGAGAGGAAGATACAGAGAGAGAGAGAGAAAGAGAGAGAATCTTAAGCATGCTCCATGCTCAGTGTGGAGCCCAATGTGGGACTTGATCCTGTGACCCTGGGATCATGACCTGAGCCAAAATCAAGAGTTGGACACTTAGCTGACTAAGCCACTCAGGTGCCCCAACACATTAAAAAAAAAAAAATCAGTTGCTCTTCATTTTTCAAACTCTTTAGGGCATGAAGATTACTAAAATACCAAAATCACTGTGCATTGATCATATAAGACAATTGAATGACAAAAATTTTTACGTGAGGTCACTCCCTATAGTAGATTTGTCCTTTTAAATGTTAATTTCTATATAATATCAAAAAAAAGAAGGAAGAAGAGACTAAAAATGCACATATAGAGTAAAATTGTAGTCATAAATCTATTGAAGTTACCTAAGTTATTTGGAAGCTAATTATGACTGTGTGCAAAGTAAATGATGTGAGAACTGAATTAATGAAGACTAGCTACCTCCCACAAGCTAATGAGCCATGCTCTATACCAATAGTGACACAAATTGAAAAATTAAACCTCTTGGTAGAGAGAAAAAAGGAGCAGCACAAGTTAAGAATAATATAGAAGGCCAAAGAACTTCCCAAAGGCCCTTTAGTCAATTATTGGCTTTGCTTGCTTTTGTATGATGTGAAATATAGAGCATAAAATCCTTGAAATTCCCTTATCTTTTGCCCCCTACCCTCATAGGAATTCATACACACTATATTTTGCTGTAGCCCCACAGAGTCAATATAGTGCTAGTGTTCAAATGCATTACCATTTCTCAGATGCTGGCACTTAATATATAAATTCAACAGGAATATATATTTATATATTTTACAGGTTTATATATATTATATATGTATATTTACATATAATGCAACTTACTCTGAAATAAATCTAAAAGATTAGCAGAATAGATCTTCCACATTTTTAAACATAAAGAGAAGTCCGTATCAAGAAAAGTAGAAGGGTCAGAGATGCATTTGGGAATCAGATCTCTGATGTGGTAACCACAGATGCAAAGGATATCACAGGCACAGAGATCCTCCCTGAGTGAAGGGATCAAGCTCCACCTCAGGCATCCCTGACCTGGGAGATCTACACTGGGGAGACCAACCTCCATAATTTCTGGTTTTCATAATTAGAAGGGTTTAATTGCAGAAGAGCTGGAGTATTATGGGAAACTGAGGCTCTGTTAGAGGGCCAGCATGGTATATCACTAGATCCTAGATATACCATGTGCTGGCACTGAGGTTGCAGTTTGAAAAGCACCTCAGTTAAATGTAAAGGAGAATATTGACTAATTTTAGGTTATGTGCCAGAGGATCTGGTACCTGTAGGAACTTTCTCCAGGAATGGAATTCCAACAGATGCTATTTTCCTCCACACTTTAGCCTCATTGACACTAGTTCCGACACTCTTCATTTACCTTGCTAGCATCATTCACCTTGTCTGACATTCCCCTGCATATCTTCCCATCCTGTCAGGTGCTTCTCCCATTTGCCAATTGTGTTAGGCAACCTTGGTCAGGACTGGCATCCCTTCAGAGCAGCTACCATCCTGCCATACCTGGTGGACAGCTCTGGCCAGGAATGGTGCTCCTTCTAAGTGACTCCAGCCCTGAAGAGGAGGGGGACCTGTTACACCCACCAGCACACCTGCAGCAGTTGTGACTGGGCATCTCAGCCAGTTATGCTGGGGACTAACCATACTCACCAGCGTGCCTGCAGTAGTTACCACCTGACCTCCCAGCCAGCTTCACCAGGAGCAAACTCCCCAACAAGCTGTCAGTAGCTACAGTGGGGCCTCTTAGTTAGCTGAACTGGGAGCCAGTCCTGTGCACCAGTGTTCCTGCATTAGTCATGGCCAGTCGTTGTTGACAGCTGGGCTGAGGGCCAGTCCCACCCACTGGCTTACCTGCAGCAGTTGCAGTCCAGTCATAACAGAAGGGTGCATGCAGCCCACAAGGGGACACCCTTGGAACACCTGGTTCTGGTAACTGGAGGGTATTGCACTACTGACCCCCCACAGAACACCTTCTACATAAGGCAACTACTTTCAAGGCCAGGTGATATAGCTGGTCAACCTAGTATATAGAAACAAACACAGAGGATCAGACAAAATGAGGAGACAGAGGAATATGTTCCAAATGAAAAAACAAAGAAAACCTCAGGAAAAAAAGTAAATGAAATGGAGAAGAAATCTACCAATAAAGAGTTCAAAGTAATGGTTATAAAGATACTCATTGGACTTGAGAGAAGAGTGGATGAAATCTGTGAGAACTTCAAAAGAAATAGAAAATATAAAAAAGAACCAGAGATGAAGGATATGATAACTGAAATGACAAATATGCTAGAGAGAATCAACAGCAAATTAGAGGATGTGCAAGGGATCAGTAATATGGAAGTCAGGGTTGTGGAAAGCAACTAAGCTGGACAGCAAAAAGAAAAAAAAATAAGAAAATTCTGTGATATCATCAAGCATAAAAATACTTGAATTATAGGAATCCCAAAAGAAGAGTGAGAAAAGAGGAAGAAAGCTTATTTGAAGAAATACCAGCTGAAAACTTTCCTAATCTAGAAGGAAACAGACATTGAGGTTTAGGTAGTACAGAGAGCCCCTAACCAGATGAACCTAAAGAAGCCCACACCAAGATACATAATACTTAAAAAGGCTAAAAGTTATGATAAAGGATTTTAAAAGCAGCAAGAGAAAAGAAAACAGTTATATACAAAGGAAACCTATAAGGCTATGAGGTGATTTTTTAGCAGAAACTTTGCAGACCAGAAAGGAGTGACAGGATGTAATAGCGTGCTGAAAGAAAAAAACCTGCAACCAAAAATACTCTACCCATAAAGTCATCATTCAGAAAAGGAGAGATAAAGACTTTTCCGAACAAATAAAAGCTAAAGGAGTTTATTACCCCTAAAATAGCCTTACAATAAATGTTAAAGAGGCTTTTTTTTTCATATAAAAATTTAATGTATAACCATCCTATATTTATACAAATACCATGTGATTTCACTTACATGTGAAATCTAAAAACCAAAGCAAACAAACAAACAAAATGGAAACAGATTCATAGATACAAGAAACAAACTATTGGTTACCAGAGCAGGGAGGGGTTGAGGCATCAGGCACAATAGTAAAGGCGATTAAGAGGTACAAACTTCCAGCTACAAAATAAATGAGTCATAAGACTGTTATGTACATCATAGGAAATACAGTCAGTAATATTGTAATAACTTGGTATGGTGATTTATCGTAATTAGGGGGATTATGGTAATCATGGGGAATATTTTATAATGTATAAAAATATTTTTTAATATAGTTGTTTTTATAGTTGTTTAATATAGTTTTTAATATAGTGGACTATATATATATATATATATATATATTTACAAATAGTTTATTGTCAAATTAGTTTCTACATAACACCCAGTGCTCATCCCCACAAGTGTCCTCCTCCATGCCCATCCCCCCTCCCCCCTACATCCATCAGTTCTCAGTTTTTGTCAGCATTCAAGAGTCTCTTATGGTTTGCCTCTCTCCCTTTCCCCCACCATTTCCCCCCTTCTTCTCCCCCTTGTTCCTCTGTTAAGTTCCTCCTAATCCTCCTATACGTGCAAACATATGGTATTTGTCCTTCTCTGCCTGACTTATTTCACTCAGCATAACACCCTCAAGGTCCATCCATGTTGCTACAGAAGATCGATTCAAGTTACGTCTGAGGGGAGTCCTCTGAGCCTCTTGTATTTCAACACTTCCTTCCTTCCCCAGGTTGGGGAAGTTCTCTGCTATGATTTGTTCCAGGACTCCTTCAGCACCTTTCCCCCTCTCTTCCTCTTCTGGGATTCCTATGATACGGATATTGTTGCATTTGACCGTGTAGCTGAGCTCTCAAACTCTTCTTTCATGTTCCTGGATCAGTTTGTCTCTTTTTTTGTCAGCTTCTTGTTTTTCTATAATGGTGTCTTCTAAATCACTTATTCTCCTTTCTGCCTCTTCAATCCGTGCATTGGAGGCCCCTAATTTATTATGGATCTCATTTATCGCATTTTTTAATTCTTCGTGCCTATTTTTATTTTCCATTCTGTCTGTAGCCATAGTTTCTTTGATGTCCCCTATGTTTTTTTCAAGCCCAGCTATTAATTTTACCATTATTATTCTAAAATCTTGTTCAGTTATGCTGCTGATATCTGTTTTGAGCAGTTCATTAGCTGTCATTTCTTCTTGGAGTTTCTTTGGAGGAGAGGTCTTTCGTTTCGTCATTTTAGTTAGCTTTCCGGCTCTTGTTGGTTTTAAAGACCTGTTATCTCTCTGTATCTATGAGCACTACTATATCCAAGAAGACTCTTTGTCCAGAGCCTATCCTTTCAGAGAGTGTTTTTTGAATGGTATCTCTTGGTCTCTCTTGGTGGGACCTTGGTTATTTTATTTTCCTATTCGTAGTGATATTTGGGACTCTCCACCCTGTGTACTCTGGCTTGTTTCTTGAGGTAGCCCTGGAAAAGAAATCAGACAAACACACAGGGAGCAGGAGCACACAAATGCACAGGCTAATTCAACTAGCATGCAAAGCGAGAGGGAAAACGAAAAAGTTAAGAGAAAAGACGGAGGAGGGAGGGCGAATAATATGGAGTAGAAAATACATAAAAGGGTCAAAAACGGAGAAAAGAAAAGGAAAAAAGAAGAAAACCGATGGACAAAGAACGGTTTAAAGCATATAACCGGATTTCCCAGCTACAGTTAAATAGCCGTGTGTATGCAGTGCTGGTTGAGGAGCATAGAGAAAGAGAGAGAAAGCAGGGCGGGATGAGACACAATTGGAAATAGAATGAACAGGCAGAAGGGATAAGAAGCTTTTTTCAAAGAGGTAAAGGGTAGAATATGGTTGGATAGGTGAGAGAAGGGTGCTGGAATTATCCAGAGAAACTATATAGTCTAATTACTCCTGAGAGAAAGAGACGAAAAGGTCGGGAGGTGTAGAATTTACAACTACAGAATGGGCTAAATTTGATTGTTTAAGTACGCCGGTGACCAGAGGTAATCAGGTCAGTGTTCTGCGGAAAAAAAAAAACAACAAAAACAAAAATAAAAACAAAAAACCACAAAAAAACAAAAAAACAGAACCAACACACACACAAAAAAAGGGGGGGGAAGGGAGGAGGGCAGCTCTCAAGCAGGGATGGGTGTGGTGTGATCCAATGAGTCAGGCGGGAGTTCTGCCTGGAGGTTGTAGGGAGGAGAGTGGTGGCGCTCCACCTCGCTTTTATAGGCGTGTAAACTTCCTGAGCCAGGGGCTCAGGCAAAGTTTGTTGTGCTTTTCAACCCAGGCAAGTCCCAGCCTCCAAATCCTAGGCCAAGCACCCTGCTGAAATTGCCTCAGGCGATCCCCTGGCTTTCCCCTCAGGGTGATTCCAATCTTCCAGGCTAGCTCTGGGGGTGGAGCCAGAAGCCTCTGCTCCTTTCTCCTCCGGGTGGGGCTGGGGGGTCTGGGCGGGGCGGGGGGGGGGGGGGGGTTTGGGGGGGGGGCTTTGTCTGCTGGCGCGCTGAGCCCGCTGAAGTGAGGAGATCAAGTTCCCTCTGCGTCTCAATCACCCAAAACACGAACTCGAGGTCACATCTGCCAGTTTTTAGCGCCTTGCCTTCCCTCTAGAGTTCCAGCCAGCTAGGAGCACGGATGCCGGTGCCTGCGTGCCTCCTCAGGGGTCCAAGCCCGCCTCGAGGGTAATGGCTGCAGGCGCAACCTCTCCCAGCCAGCCAGGAGCCAGCATAAAGAAGCAAATCGCGACCGCAGCCCCTCCTGGGCGACTTGGAGCGTGGAGAGGCCTGACGCGCAGGTATTTTGTGCGCAAAGATTTTCTACACCCCGAGCAGAGGTTTTACCCCCCGAGCGGAGGTTTTTCTGTTTCGGACTCTCTTTTTCCCCTCTCACTCCCCACAGAGGGGGTGGCCCGTCTCTCCAGTCTCCAATCCAGGCCTGATTTTTACTTCCCCAGTTCGCACTCACGTTAGAAGGCTTTCTCAGTGGGGTCTGTGTCCTTTCTCTCCCAATCTCTTGGGTGTGGTATGGTTTCCTATGGCTTCAGATCTTTTCCGTGTGATGCCTGGGGGCGAGTGCAGGTATGGAGCTCCCTACTTCTCCGCCATCTTGCCCCTCCCTCTATAGTGGACCTAAAGGGACTTTTTTAAGTGGAAAGAAGAGACCATAACTGAAAGTAAGAAAATTATGAAAGGAATAGACGTCATAGGTAAAAGCAAATATATAGCAAATGTAGTAGGTTAATCACTTATAAAGCCAGTATGGAGGTTAAAACACAAAAGTAGTAAAATCACTTATATCTACAAATATATCAAGAGATACACAAAATATAATATATTAAATATGAATATATACATATAAGGTGGGGGGGAGTAAAAATTTAGTGCTTTTAGAATGTATTAGAACTTAAGTGACCATCAACTTAATATAGACTGCTATACACATAAGATGCTATATGTGGATCCAATAGTAACTAAGTTAAAAACCTATTACACATACACAAAAAATAAAGAGAAAGGAATTCAAGCATAACACTAAAGTCACCAAATCACAAGGGTAAGCAAAAGCAGAAGAAAGGAACAGAGAACTACAAAAACAACCAGGAAACAATTAATAAGACAGCAGCTGTACATATGTATCAATATTTACTTTAAGTATAAAGAACTAAATACTCTAATCCAAAGACGCAGGAGGAGTGAATGGATAAAAAAATAAGAGCCCTTTCTATGCTATCTATAAGAGACTCCTTTCAGACCTAAAGACACATGGAGACAAAGTGAAGGGATAGAAAAATATATACTATCAAATGGAAGTAAAAGAAAAGCTGAGGTGACAATATTTATATCAGTAAAAATAAACTTTAAATCAAAGATTGTAACAAGAAAAAAAATGTATCATTATATAATGATAAAGTGATCCATCCACCAGGAGGATGTAATTATTTTAAATATCTATGCACCCAACATAGGACCACCTAAATATATAAAACAAATACTAACAGCCATAAAGGAAAGAAATTGATGATAATAAAATAATAGTAAGGGAATTTAACACCCCCCCCTTACTTCAATGGGTAGATCATCCATACAGAAATCTATGAGGAAATAGTGACTTTGAATGACACATTAGACCAGATGTACTTAGCTGATACATATAGAACATTTCATACAGAAACAGCAGAATACACATTTTTTTTTCAAGTGCACATAGAACATTCTCTAAGATAAAACAAATGCTAGGCCATAAAACCTGTCTCAATAAATTTAAGAAGAGTAAAAATATATCTAGCATCTTTTCTGACCACAAAGATAGGAAACTAGAAACCAAGTACAAGGAAAAAACACAAACACATTGAGGCTAAACAAATTGCTACTAAAAATTAATGGGTAAATTTGATTTTAATCAAAGAGGAAATAAAAACAAACACCTTGAGACAAGTGAAAATGAAAACAACAGTTTAAAGTAGAACACAGGAAAAGCAGCTCTAAGACAAAGCTCATAGTAATACAGGCTTAATGCAAGAAACAAGAAAAATCTCAAATAAATAATTTAATCTTACACCTAAAGGAATTAGAAAAAGAAAAACTAAGACCAAAGTTAGTAGAAGGATAAAAATAATAAATATCAGAGTGGAAATACATGAAATAGAGACTAAAAAGCCATACAAAGAACAATGAAATTAAGAACTGATTCTTGGAAAAACTCAACAAAATAAATAAACCTATGGCTATATTCATCAAGAAAAAAAGAGGACTCAAAGTTAGAAATGAAAGAGAAGTTACAATAGACACCACAGAAATACAAAGGATTATGAGACTACTACACAAAATTATACAATAATGAATTGGACAACCTACAAGAAATGGATAAATTCCAAAAAACCATGCAATCTTCCAATATGGAATAAAAAAGAAATAGAAGAT
Source organism: Hyaena hyaena (assembly GCF_003009895.1). Classification (NCBI taxonomy): domain Eukaryota; kingdom Metazoa; phylum Chordata; class Mammalia; order Carnivora; family Hyaenidae; genus Hyaena; species Hyaena hyaena. The sequence continues at coordinate 1,293,041 of NW_024081187.1, read as the reverse complement.
TCTAGCAGACTGATTACTAGTAATGAAATTGAATTGTTAATCAAAAAATTCCAAGTAAACAAAATTCCAGATGGCTTCACAGGTGAATTTAACCAAAAATTTAAATAAACTTAATACACAGCCTTTCATACTATTCTGAAAAACAGAAGATAAAAATTAATTTCCAAATTGATTTTACAGGACCAGCATTACCCTGATAGCAAAACCAGATATAGGCAGTATAAGGAAAGAAAATTATAGATCAATATTCCTGATGAATATAGATGCAAAAACCTCAACAAAATATTAGCAAACTGAATTCAACGATACATGAAAAAGATCATTCACCACAATCAGTGGAATTTATTTCAAGGGTGCAAGAATGGTTCAATATCTGTAAATTAGTCCATGTGATACACTACATTAATAAATTGAAGGAAGAAAATTATATGATCATCTCAATGGATGCAAGAAAAGCACTTGACAAAATTCAGCATCCATTCATAACAGAAGTCATTAACAAAGTGGATATCGAGGGAATGTACAAAAATTTGTTGCAATTTACATACTAATAATGAACTATCAGAAAGAGAAATAAGGAAACAATCCCATTTATAATTACATCAAAAGGAATAAAATACCTAGGAACAATTTTAACCAAAGAAGTGAAAGACCTGTACTCTAAAAGCTATGATATTGATGAAAGTAATTAAAAATGATGCAAAAAATCCCAAATGATATACCATCTTTAAGGATTAGAATAACTAATATTGCTAAAATGTACATACTGCCCAATGCAAGCTACAGAATCAGTTCAATACCAATAGTATTTTTCACAGCACTCTAAAACATGATCCTAAAATTGTGTGGAACTACCAGAAAACCTGAATACCCAAAACAATCTTGAAAAGAACAAAGCTGGAGAGGTATCAGTATCCCAGAATTCAGTCTTTATTACAACATTATAGTAGTCAAAACAGTGTGATACTTGCACAAAAATAGACACATAGATCAATGGACCATAATAGCTCAGAAATGAATTCATACTTATATATGGTCAATTAATCTACAGCCAAGGAGGCAAGAATATACCATGGGAAAAGACAGTCTCTCAAATAAACTTTATTGCAAAAATTGGATAGCTACATGCAAAAGAATGAAACTATACCATTTTCTTGCATCATATATAAAAATAAACTGAAAATGGATTAAAGAGCTAAATGTAAGAACTGAAACCATACAACTCCTAAAAGAAAATATAGGTAATAGTCTTTGGACATTGGCCTTATCAATATTTTTCTGGATCTGTCTAGGTAAGGGGAACAAAAGCAAAAATAAATAATTGAGACTACATCAAAATAAAAGGATTTTGCACAACAAAGTAAACTGCCAATAGAATGAAAAGGCAACCTGCTGAATAGGAGAGGATTTTTGCAAATACTGTATCTGACAAAGGGTCAATGTCCAAAATCTATAAAGAACTTCTACAACTCAACACCAAAAAAAAAAAAATCTGATTTAAAAAATGGGCAGAGAGCCCGAAGAGACATTTTTGCAAAGATATACTGAAGGCCAGAGATAATGAAAAGATGCTCACCATCACTCATTATCATGAAATTGCATGTCAAAGCCACAAATACATACTACCTCATACCAGTCAGAATGGCTAGTATTAAAAAGATAACAAGTATCAGGTGTTGGAGGGGATATGGAGAAAAGGTGCATCTGTTGTGGAAAACAGTATGGAGGTTCCTCAAAAAATTAAAAATAGAAATACCATATCATCCAATCATTCTACTTCTAGGTATTTACTCAAAGAAAATAAAACTACTAATTTGAAAAGATAAGCATTTCTATGTTTATTGCAGAATTATTTTCAATAGCCAAGATATGGAAGCAACCTAAGTGCCAATCAGTAGATGGATAGATAAAGATGTGGTATATATACACAGTGGAATACTACTCAACCATAAAAAAGAATAAGATCTTGCCATCTGTGACCATAGGGATAGACCTGGAAGGCATGATGCTAAGTGCAATAAATCAGGGAAAGCCAAAGTATATAATTTCATTTACGTGGAATCTAAAAAATAAAACAAATGAAGAAATAAACAAAAAATGGAAACAGACTCATAAATGCAGAGAACAAACTAGTGGTTGTCAGAGGGGAAGAATGTGGAGGAAAAATAAAAAAATGAGTGAAGGGGATTCAAAGGTACAAACTTCCAGTTATAAAATAAGTCATATGGATGAAAAGTACAGCATAGGGAATATAGTCAATAATATAATAACTTTATATGGATATAGATGGTAACTATATTTATCATGGTGAGCATTGTGTAATATATAGAATGTGGAGAACATTCTTGCCAATTTATGTTATTCTTTTCTTTCTGATAATTACATTTTTAGGAAAACTTGTGACATAAGAAAGTACATAATTAAATTAATAAGGGCAAGTGTGTAGAAGGTTGCATTTATAAACTGTAGTTTCAGTTTCAGATTTCCAGTAGTACATTTCAGTAACAAAGACATCGCTATAACTGTGCATACATGCTACCTAAACACTACTCAATCAATTCAGTATTTGATTACATCCATTTTTTGCTGTTATCAACATAGTGCTTTTTAAACAATCTTATCTTCTTTATCTCCTGTGGTTAAGAGAAACAAAGCATCAAGCCACTCAAAAGGTTTAGGCCTTTAGTGTTTGATGTCAGTTCTGAATTTTTATCATCCATGACACCTGGAATGGAGATAGAATGCAAGTTTTTTTTTTTTTTTTTTTTTTTACCCTAATTAATACTTCACTAATAGCTCCATGGTGAGTTGTCAAAATTCTTGCTCTGGGGTGCCTGGGTTGCTCAGTCAGTTAAACCTCTAATTCTTGATTTTGGATCAGGTCATGATCTCACAGTTCGTGAGTTTGAGCCCTACATTGGAGTCTGCACTGAGCATGGGGCCTGCTTAGGATTCTTTCTTTCTCCCTCTCTCTCTCTACCCCACCCTGCTTGTGCACTCACTCTCTCAAAATAAATAAATAAACATTTAAAAATCCTTGCTCTAACTCAGGAGAAACATGGATACAATATGCTTCTAAATTGAGTACATTCTGTCAGTTACTGTTAATTTAGTTTATCTTCAGGGAATATTGGGAATTTTCTCTAAAAGCTGAGCTATTCATGATTTCATTAAGTGCAGGAAAGGGAGAAGTGAACTGCTTCTTAAGGGTAATCTATAAGCTATACGTCATCTACCACAGTACTTGAAATGGACAGGTGTGTCATAAGCAGTGGGCATATGTGGCATGCATTGTTATTGTCTTCTAGTGTTTATACACAGGTAATGGGTTTGATGTAACAAAGTTATCAAGAACTTTATATATGCCAGAAATTGATTTTAGCAATTTATTTATATTAACAACACTATGAGGTAGGTAGTAAAATTATCCCCACTTGCAGATGAGAAAACCAAGGTAAAAGTAAGTTAAATTATTAAACCAGGGATACATTGCTAGTAAGTGATGCCATCTGGTTCTAGAGCTCACATTTTTAACTAATATGAAGTATTCCATCCCTTTATATAAAATAATCTAACTCATTTGGAGGAGATATATTTAATAAGGTCAAAAGACAAACAGTAGTATATTGGGCCCAACTCAACCTTGGAGATAAAATAGTTTCTGGAATAATTGAACATTAGTCTTAAAATGAGAAGATATCAATTTTGATCATATCTCATCCACTTAATGGTTGTGCGAACTTGTTTAAGACACTTCAGATAAGCATTTCAACTAATGGTGTAAGAATTGTATATAGTTAATTGCATGATAATCCATAGAGAAATCCTAAGTGTTTATTACCAGTTATAAAATAGAGCACTACACTATAAATTGGAAGCCAAATCTAAATCTTTTCTTGCACTAGTTGGTTATGGTTGGATAACTCCTTAAAATTCTGTCTTATTTCTCCATTTATAAAATAAAAACAAATTTTTAATTTTATCCTTTAAAATTATCACAAGAATGTTGGAAGGAAAAACAAGAAAGTATATGAAAGTGCTTTGAAAGGCATCCTATAAATCCTAACAGGTGGCATTGCTACTAATAGAGAGAAAAAATATGAAGTCCTAAATGATATTTAAATATTTCTTAGGGTTCCTTTTGTTTTTAGTTAAGTTGGTATGAAGAAAAGTTGGTGGTTATTGAAATCATAGAACTCTTTTTTGAGTGGGAGGCTATATGATCTGTTTTATATATTCTTTTCTTTACCATTTATATTATTTTTCTGAAGTTTCAAAATAGAAAGCCAGCAATAATAATGTTTTAAAACATTTTAATGTATATACCATATGTATTTATACACATATGGATACATAGATATTTTCACCTTTGGAAGTTGATTTGATTAAGCCCTACCTTTTATGACTGACAATAATATAATTTGTTGTCTTTAACCATTATTCTCAAGGTGGGAATAGAACCAAGTCTTCTGAAAGAGAATGCAGGGTATTTTCTGTAGTCCATAGTAGTATCTACCTTTTCTACCAATGTTCTGACATACTATTTTCTTTCTTTGATCTTATCTTTTCTTTTTACTTCTTCTCATTTAGTTGAGTCTTTTTTTCATCTTCGAATTTCTTCTCTCCCTTATTGACATAATAATTTCCAAGTCAGAAATTTTTAAAATGCAGTAAAAATTAAGAAAATGAAATAATTTCCATCCCATTCAAATATTAGGTTAAAAATACTTTATATTTTACTGTATTTATTTAAATATATAGCTACCACAAAGAGCCCAGGCTAGGCTTCTTATGTACTTAGGGACATCTGTCACTGTGAGCCAAGTAGTGTTTTACTCATGATAGATATTGCAAGTGCTCTAGTTTAGATGTTTATTAAGAAGTACATAGAATACACATGCCAGCTTCCAAATACGTAGACTGCTTATGGACATTAACTTCTGAGGAAATCATGGTCTTCACCAAACCTGTATGCTTTTCCCATGACCATGAACAATGAACCGTTTCATTGAGTCCATATGTCTAAATACGGCTAGAGAGGTTATTTTGTTTAACCCTATTTCTTAGAACCCAAAGGGATGATTGGATTTGACATGCTCTTACATCTAGACTACTGATAGAGATAATGAAAATACTATATTTCTTTCCAGTTCTAAAGGAAGTTTGTATAGGAGTTATATGAAGATAGATATACACCTTCTTTGGATTATTTTCCTTATTATTTTAAAAGTGTAAATTAGTACTATTTATTAGTACTTATTATATAAGTAATAAATTAATTTTAATCAATAGTTTATTTCTTATAATTTCACTTTAAAATATAAATTCAAAATGAATTAAGGACCTAAATGTAAAACAGGAAGCCATCAAAATCCTAGAGGAGAAAACAGGCAACAACCTTTTTGACCTTGGCCACAGTAACTTCTTACTTGACATGTCTCTGGAAGCAAGGCAAACAAAAGCAAAAATGAACTATTGGTACCTCATCAAGATGAAAAGCTTCTGTACAGTAAACAAAATAGCAGAACTAGAAGGCAACTGATGAAATGGGAGAAGATATTTTCTAATGACATATTGGCTAAAGGATTAGTATTCAAAATCTATAAAGAATGTACCAATCTCAACACCCAAGAAATAAATAACCCAGTGAAGAAATGGGCAGAAGACATGAATAGACACTTTTCCAAAGAAGACATCCAGATGGCCAACAGACACATGAAAAGATGGTCAACATCATGCATCATCAGGGAAATGCAAATCAAAACCACAATGAGATACCACTTCACACCTGTCAGAATGGCTAAAATTAACAACTCAGGAAACAACAGATGTTGGCAAGGATGCGGAGAGGAGAACACTTTTGTACTGCTGACAGGAATGCAAACTGGTGCAGCCATTCTGGAAAACAATATGGAGGTTCCTCAAAAAATTAAAAATAGAACTACCTTGTTACCCAGCAGTTGCACTACTAGGTATTTATCCAAAGGATATAAAAATGCTGATTCAAAAGGGCATACACATCCCCAAATTCATAGCAGCACTACCAACAATAGCCAGATTATGGAAAGAAGCCAAATATCCATCAAGGAATGGATAAAGAAGATGTGATGTGTATATATATATATGTACATACATATATACATATACATACAGTGGGTATTCTTGGTGATCCAAAAAAATGAAATCTTCCCATTTGCAACGATGTGGATGGAACTAGAGTATATTATGCGAAGTGAAATAAGTCAGTCAGAGAAAGACAAATATCATATGACTTCACTCATATGAGGAATTTAAGATACAAGAGATGAACATAGGGGAAGGGAAGCAAAAATAAGATAAAAACAGAGAGGGAGGCAAACCGTAAGAGACTTTTAAACACAGAGAACAAACTGAAGTTTGCTGGAAGGGTTGTGGATGGGGAGACGGGCTAAATGGACAATGGGCATTAAGGAGGGCACTTGTTGGGATGACCACTCGGTGTTATACATTAGTGATGAATCACTAAATTCTACTCCTGAAACCATTACTATACTATATGTTAACTAGCTTGAATTTAAATAAAATTTCAAAAAGAAGAAAAAAATATAACCATGATAAACAGGGATAGATAGAGTATGATTAAGGACTGGATGGGTTGATATAGACCCATATGCCAAATTGCATGTTGGTACTACAGGAAATCCTTGAAACTCAAGGAAAATATAGGACCAACAAAATGAAATAAAAATTTACCTAGTGAGTAATTTATTGAGCTCATGTCTCTGGTAAGCATTGTTAGGGCAGGTAAGTCAGGCCTTTCTGAATTACTTATTTGGCTTCATTATCAGTGAGTGAATATTAAATAGGATGGGCCAAGGTTCTTACCCTGTAAGACAATTCTTGTTAGGTTTGCATTTAGTTTCATAAACAGGCCTGGCATGACAGACACTGATAGAAAATCTACTTTTGAGTAAGGCTTCTTAAGAAGAAAACTGCTTGTGGCTTAGCTAAACTTTTGAAAGGGAAATGATATTAGCAGTGCTTATCAGTTTGTTATGAAAATTTAATGGAACTTATGTTATAAAGTGAAATATTGGATGAACTTATGACAGGTTGTCTTTAATGACAGTTCAGGATACAAATAGTTTGTTCCAGAGACCATTTACCTAAGGCTTTTAAATTAAATTTTCTAAGTGCCTCCTCGCATGTTCAACTGTACATTCAAGGCAAACGTCATTCTACTTCAGGGAAATGAAACCACTTATAGTCATAAAATAATAGATTCAGATTAGCCTTTCAATAAAGGGGTGAGTATGCCAAAATTCTGAAGGGAATTACTGTAAATAAAAATCTTTATTAAGAGCTAAAGAGTGCAAATTGATTTTAAAGGCTGTTGTCCTTGCTGGCACATGATAAAATACAAAAATGATAATACAAAAATGCTATTTAGGAAGAAGAATACCCTGATGCAAGACAGAACTCTAGCCCTGCAGACAAGAAAACATGGCTCTCTGCCTTTCGTGAGGATGGTGTAGTGCATTCAAGTGATGGGTTATTTTAGTTGTAGGGCTCTGTGAGTGAGACCCAGGCATGAAGGCAAAGGGTCAGCAGTTCACTATTAGGTTTATTTCTTCCTTCAGACACATTGTTCTTGACTCCAGAAAGGACTTCTTGTTCACAAAAAGTTTGTACCCAAGTCAATTGGTCAATGTTTATTGCCCACAGAGTGTTTTTGGCAAATAGGGCTGGATCCAGGGAAACTTGGTTGTTAGTAATAGATGAAATTAGTATGCCTCTCTCAATAGTTTTATCTTTTTCCTCCTTTTTAATTCACTCTTCTTCTCCCATAAACATACACACAAGTACTCTTACTTTCTCTGTTCTTTCCTGTAATGGAATAATAGACGACTAAAGCTGACTTAAGGAGTTGATGACTCTAAGTCACATGCATTCCTCTCCATCCATTCCAGGGATACTGGCCTTTTAAAAGAGCAGGCAATCCTTTCCTCAAAAGAGACAAACAGGGGCTAATAGCAGTATACCCAGTTTGCATATTAGAAAATTGAGCTTGATGGAGAATAAATCACTTAATCGTGATCACACAGAAAGTTGCAGAACCAGAATTTGTACCCACATCCAGTTAACTCCCAGGCTGTTGAGCACTCTGGCAGCTAGATTGCAGGAAATTCTGTGTGTAGGAGTATGACGAAGAGTTCCTAGTCTCCCACACACTTATACTGTACACCTACCAAATTTGCCTGCATGTGAGAGTCATTCTTCTAGCCCTGGCCTTAAGGAGCTGCTCTGCATGCTAACTTATGGCTATTCCATACTGGCTTTACCTCACCCTTGGCCTTCCTTTAAATTTGCAGCAAGCCTTCATTGTTTTGATTTTGACTCCTCCACATTCCCTATTTCTTCTCATTATCTTAGATTGTTACACTCCTGGGGTAACCCATGCCCCAAATTGTGTCCCTCTGGTTTAATTATCCCCTCTCACCTGACTTCTGAGGCTTCAGAAATTCTGAGGGTGAAACTGAGGTCATAGAAGACGCTTTTGCATTAGTTGTTTGTTCTTATTAATGAAATTCAACATTTCAGTATCCAAGGAGAAAGTATGATATATAAGTAATTATAACTTGGGAATCTGTCTTTATTTTTCTCTACGTTGTTCACCTAAATCTGAGGCTTTAGTTATATTGGACAAGTCACAATAATGTCTAATGAAGGTTTCTTCCAGCACCGGAGGAAAAAAAAAGTCCTCTATAGAAGGAGTAACCTTATAAAAATGACTTCAGACTTTATTTACTGATGTATTAGAGTTCTCCAGAGAAATGGAACCAATAGAATGTATATACATTCTCCTTATATATAAAATCTCTTTTTATAAAGAGGTTGGTTATAAGGAATTAGCTCGTGTGATTTTGGAGGCTTACAAGCCTAAGATTTGGAGGGTAAGTTCAGCAAGCTAGAAACTCGGGAGAGCTGATGGTTTAGTTCCAGTCTGAGTCTGAAGACCTGCGAATCAGGAGAGCTAGTGTTGTAGGTTTCAGTTCAAAGGCTGGCAGGCTTGAGACCCAGGAAGAGCTGATATCTCAGTTTGAGTCCAAAGACTGGAAAAGACTGCCTGCTTAAGGCAGCCAGGTAGGAGGAGTTCCCTTCTGGACACGGGAGGGTTACCCATTTTCTTCTATGCAGGTCTTCAACCAATTGAATGAAGCCCACTGACATTAGGAAAAGTAATCTGCTTTACTCACTCAACCAATTTAAATGTTAATCTCATCCAATAACACCCTCACAGAAACACTCAAGGTAATGATTGGACAAATATCTGGGCATCCTGTGGCTCAGTCAAACTGATACATAAAATTAACCATCATAAGTAATGTGTCTACATATGAGTAATGTTTCTTCATTTCTATGTTCAGCCATTTCTCATAGCTAGATATAGAAAGAGCATTTGTCTTAGTTACCCAGGTTAATAGATTCAGTTATGCTTGTGGTCCTATTAATAGCGTCTTCTTTTTCTTGCAAAAGTCTAGGTGATATGAACATTCTACCTATACAGGGATTTGCCAGATTACACAATTTTTTTTTGTTTATGATATCTAGCTTAATTTTTTCATTTTCCTCTCCAGGTAAATCTACCAATATTTCTCCTGTCACATTTGTAGTTTTGACTCCACTCTTCTCTGAGTTTGTTGCTCTTATCTCTTCCTCTGTTTGTGATCGTGGACTTTCTTTCCTTCTTTCTCATCCTGCATGTACCTACTTATTTAATCAATGTCTGTGAACTTTAGGAGGCTGCCAAGGGATTGGTTTCCTCCATGTCTATTAATTAATGCCAGTTATAATTTGTCATATTCAATCAATGCTAGAAGAGTTTGAGAAGGTGAGATTAGCAAGCATATGACTCTTAACCAGATTTTTAAAATGTGTAATACTGATTTTATAGCTTTACTTATTACAGAAGAGCATCCACATCTGTCTTTTGTGGTAGTAGCTAAGCAGATTAGTGCACAGAACTAATGAAATCAATAGCATTGTCTCCTTTCCTAAGACTGTCCATTGTCCTGGCCTTATCTCTAGCCAAGGCCTGTGTCTCTAGTCCTCCGGTTCCTCAACCAGTGAAGATGCTGTTGTTTTTCACAGGGGACTTGGGTGAAAAAGAGGATCAACTTCGTTACTAACAAAACCAACTCATGGCATACATCTGGGGGAGGCGGATAGGGCTCAGCAGGACAATCTTCTCATGTTAAGGTCAGCAAGTTATTAAATATTCTCCATAGGGAGGTGATTGGACTAAATAATTAGTGAATCTAAAGTGCTTTAAACTGCTAATTATTATGCTTTGTGGGTCTCCTTTGCAGATGATCTGCAGTCAGTGAATCTATCATGAGGCAATAGGTTCGGGATAATATTCTCTCTCATTTATCTCCACTCCCCCATGAGTATTTATAATTATATCATGGATGGGTTTTAGTACTTTACAGCATTTACAAATGTAATCTACCATTGTGACTTCTTAAACTTTGGTACCTAAGAAAAACAGAGCAAGATAGCCAAGGAAACCTTTTAAGGAGAAAATGAAAGATTAGAAACACCAGGTAGCAGATTGCTCACACTATTAATCATGTGTCACCATACCAACATAAGAACTATGAGCTTGTGCTGTATAGGAAGAAAACCTGGAAATAGGCCGCAACCACTGATAAGTCTGTTATGGGCTACTTGTTCCAAAAGTTCAATTTAATCTCCTGTTGTAGCATGGAGATTTGAAAGGTAGAAAAGCAATTGCTCCTGTCTCTGAAAGATCAGGCTCTTCTCCATTCAAGAATTATGGCCAGCTCTAGAGATGATTTAAGAAGCTATCTGACATATACAGTATGTAAAATTGAATAATCCATAGTCAATCATGTCAGTATGGTTTTCAATAGATTTTAAATAATATATCTTTGTTAATAAGCTTGCTGTGTTTTGCAGCCCTGTCCCTGCTATGCAAACCACAAAGGAGCGTGGTAAAATTTAAATCTTTTGCACTCGTTCCAAAGTTGGTATGGAATTAATCAAAAGCACTTGACGGTATTACTTTTAAGTAAAGATCTTTTTGAATGCTGGTAGGAGAGAGGATGATGAAATTAAAAGTATGATGTAAAGCCTAGAAACTTCACCATATTCCTTTAGCCCTTTAGTACTCTACCGCTTTGCCATGTATGATTTCAAAAGGGAAAAAAGGGTGGGTAAGCTGGTGAATGAGTAAGCCCGTGAAAAATGACTGTACGTTTATGCTGGCCCAAGCCTGAGGAAAGCTCTGATTCTGTGTGCAGCATTAGAAGAGATGGACTCTTGGGGCACCTGGGTGGCATAGTGAAGCGTCCAACTTCAGCTCCGGTCGTGATCTCGTAGTTGGTGGGTTGGAGCCCTGCGTCAGGCTCTGTGCTGACAGCTCAGAGCCTGGAGCCTGCCTCAGATTCCTGGCTTTTCAGTCACTTTGAAATACAGAATAATCTTCTTTTTAGATATTAAGTAATCCTATGTAATCCAAGTAAAAAAAAATGATTTCATATACAATTTAAAGCTTCTTCCTTTGTGTTCACTCTGGTACCCACCAAGCCCAGGTCAGGTATAACCCAGGTTCTGTAGCCTACAGCAGTAGGTTCAGGGGGTGAGGCATGGGCTGTTTCATCGCTGAGTTTGTTTTGCTTTTTTCTCCACTTGTTAACTGTTGTTTCTGGTTCTGTGGGTGGGCAGTGAAAGGAACTAGAAGAAAAGGCCAAGATCCTAATTGATTGTTGCCATTAGAATCTGGCATCGAGGCCCTTACTGTGGCAGATATTTGAACACCAATTCTTCTTCTCAAAGGATGCTTTAGTGGACTTTACAGAATCCTCCCCCTCCTCCAACCTTCTCCTGGGACCTCTAGCCCTGTAGTTCTCTCTGAGGTGGACAGCATAATTTCTGGCTGTCCTGAGTGAACATCCACCCCTCAGTTCTTGCTCCTTGTATACTCTGAACATCCTTGTCCTGGTAGATTCAAAAGTCTGAAGCACAGATACTTTCTCTCAGCCACAGAGAAAACTCAGCACCTTTGTCCTGGCATCCTAATCTTGGACATGGAGCATGTGCAGCTTCAGCTCTATCTTTAATATTTGCGATCACAAACAATTAGAGTTTCCCTGCTTGGTTTTCAGGTGAGAAAATGCAGGTGAAGGTCTCAAGAGAATTCTCTTTAATATTCAGATTCAGTACTAACATTAAATGAACCTCTGAGTTTTTGTATCTGAATAAGCATGGGAGCTGGGGGCAGAGAGGGTAGAGAGAAGGGGTTTAGGGTATTGTCTCCTTTTGAATTCATAGCAGTTCAGGGACCACTATGCTAGAAGATAAAACAGTGCATTTAGATACTGATACCTATTTACACTGGATGACTTTGGATTTAAGGGAGGAAAATTTTCTTTCTATTTAACATTTAGAAATAAACACTAAGTGTTTATACATGTATGCACAGAATCATCACAAATACACTAGTAGTAAATGCAGACCGCTGCAAAAGTGTTTTGTAGTGGTGACTCAAGTACTACTGATGTCATCAGTAAAGTGATTTTCTATTTTAATAAATTTCTGAATAAAAATAAGTGTAGTCATCCTTCATTTATGTAAGAGCTGCATTCCTAGAAAATGAGGTACATTTCAAAACCATGCCAGATTTTTACTTCCAGCATGATTGAATTGTGGCAGTTGAAATCTCCTACCAAAAGCCAGATAAGGAGAAAGAAACTGTTCAAAAGCATCTCAGAAGTCACCAAGGGAGCCAGGACTGAAGGAGCCAAGGTCCTGGAGAGATGAGAACACACTCTGTACCATCTTCCCCTGTAGGATATTATTGGTTAACTCGGGAGCAGGGAGTAGTCAGAGGCTACGAAGCTGAGCACAAACTGACTACCAACAGGCCGAGAATCTAAGCAGGACTCTGAGGATTCTTACAGTAATTGAGGGACAAAAATTGGAGTTCCCCAGGCCCTCAGATGGGACCCTGAAAGACTATTGTAGAGAAATAACAGAAAGACACCAGGTCTTGTAAAGAAGTGAAACTCAACTTTGAAGTAACTGAATACCTAATTTAAATCCCCACCAAATGCTAAAATAAATCCTCTCTGAAGAAAAATAATATTCTGAGTTTCTACAAACTTCCAACCTAATGTTCAACATTCAATAAAAAATTACCTGGCATACTAACAGATGGAACCAAAAGAAAAAATAAACAATGGAAACAGACTTACAAGTGATACAGATGTTAAACACATATTTTAAAATAAAATAATGAAATCAAGAAAATAGGAGAAAAGATGTAAAATTTTATCAGAGAAGTATGCCCAACACACACACACACACACACACACACACACACACACAGAGGAATGTACAGACACACACACACACACACATATGTATTATTACTATTATAAAAACAAGTTCTAGGATTCAATAAATATAACCATAAGCAAACAGGTTTTACAACTATGTGAATGCCTGGTAGGTCTTTGAAAATCTTGTAAGATATGGAAATAATTGCTTATCATGTAGAACTGTTCTGAGCATTGTAGGCTATTTAGGGTCCCTGCTTGTCCAAATGCCAATAATACCTGAGAATCATGATGAAATAACCCCCACAAGTTTTCCAGATACACTCTGAGGGAAGTATTGTCCCTCTTTGAGAACTGTGGCTCAGTTGCTCAGTCTAGCCCCCCTGCCTTTTTTAATGTTTAATTTTGAGAGAGAGAGAGAGAGAGTATGAGCAGGGGAGGGGCAGAGATAGAAAGGGAGACACAGAAGTTGAAGGGGGCTCCAGGTTCTGAGCTGTCAGCACAGAGCCCCATGTGGGACTTAAACTCATGAACTGCAAGAACATGACCTGAGCCAAAGTCAGATGCTTAACCGACTGAATAACCTAGGCACCTGTGGATAGCCCCTTTTTATGGGGAGAGGTGCAGTCCAGAGAGCTGTGATTGCTATACAAATCCATACAGATTATACAGCTGGTTATTTGAAGAGATGAGGTTTGAACCTCGACTTCCTAACTCTTAATACAGTGCTCTTCTACAAATCTTCTGTTTCATTTAAGTATGAAGGTTCTTGGGAAAACTGGCTTTGATTTCTGTGTCAATCAGCAATTTGAATACAGCCCCCACCACACACACTCAGTTGAATGAGACAGGATACTTAAAAACCATTAATAACTGAAAACCATTAGTTGTTCTTAAAACTCCCTTTGTTATAATAATGCAAATTCTTTCCAAAATTTTGAAGTATGCTGGGACTTCTTGCTGAGAGTTTAAAGGTCTCAAAACACTTTACCCTGCTTCAGCTTAGGAGAATCAAAGGAATACTTCAAAGATCTCAAGTCTGAAAAATATCAGAAAGTCCTACTTGTAGAATAGTTCAAAGCAATCATAGGTGAATCATGAGGGATTTGTGTGAAAAGTTAGTATCCAAATATATTTTTCCTCTGAAGTTCACATAGGCTTCTAAATTCATTTGTATTAGCATTTTTATAAATTCTCTCACAACTCCACAGTTCTTCAGCATCCCCTAAAATCATAGCCTCTACTCCAACTTTAATGTTGAGCTAGGTGTCATGTCTCACAGACTTCTGAGATATCTGCTTTACATCCATTTGCTCTCTGCTTCTCTTGCATGTGGAAAATAGAGCTCATCTAAAAGATTTGATTTTATTCTACTTCTGTTTTTTACACTCAACCTCAGATTTGCATTTTTATCATTCCTGTCTCAAAACATGTTGGCATTGTTGTTGAGTTCTAATGGCTTTTTATTGGTAGTTCTCAAAAGTAGTGCATCATTATTTATTGCTCTGGGGAGCTTTGTAGGCAATCTCCACTGTATTTCTTGTTCTTTTTTTCCAGGCAGAATAGATACCTACTATCCACGAGTGAGATATATGTATGTCTTCATGTGTGTGTGTATGTGTACTTGTTTGTGTGTGTGTGTGTGTGTGTGTGACTAGTGCAAGAGACCGGGTAAAGAGCACCCATACTCACAAAAGGTAATTACACAGCCATTAATTCTGTTGATAGATGTACAAGAAGTGAAATGGCTCCATATGTATCAGAGCTTTAGTGAATTCCACCTCAATGAGTCCTTGTCAGGGACGCACTGTACCCTCAGTTTTTATTTGCTGCAACCCTGGGTGTGTCAGGAAAGCTTGAGAAATTGTGACCACCAGTTATCCACTTTCATCTCCTTGCCATTTAGCAATGTCCTCAGCAGTATTATATCTCTAAGATTTAATTTGTCTTCATTCTTCTACTCAACAAATATACTTGAACACTTGACACATATACCATTTAGGCTTATATTCAAATATTTTAGTCCTTGGCTTTTTATATGCTTTTTATATGCTTTTATATGTACAGCTTTTATATATGCTGTACAAATGTTATTTCAGTCCTAATTCTTAGCCCAAGTCCTTTTATGTAGCTATACCACTGGAGTGAACCACACATTCACAGCAATTAGATAGCTATTAGGAGTATTATAAAAGGTCTCTGACTTCCTTTCTGCACCACCCTCGTTTTTCCTCTTCATGTCTCCCAACACTTCTCTTAGCATCTCATGAGTGTGATTATTTTGTTGTCTTGGGATCATTTATTTGACTCAAAATTGTTACTAAAAATTCAAGCTTCTTATTTCAATGTGTGTTAGTATGAATTAGTCTGTACTTTCAGGAGAGCAAGTTTTAATGATGAGAAGGTATAAGAAGCTTGAAGATTCTGGCTCCTTTGAGGAAGAATACCTTTTCAGTAGAGAAGGAAGCACTGCTGTGGGAGGAAGCCAGGGGTAGCCAGACCATCCAGAATGGACCCTACTGATCCCAGCATAACCTGTGGTTGGTTTAGGGAGCTGTTGTTAGAACTGGGGTTCTCACTTTGTGTTGGGAGTTATCTCAGGGAAGAGAGAAATATGTGGTCTGACTTCTTTATTAGGTTGGCTAGACTTCCAGTGTGTGCTAGTTCAGGCTAAAGGAAATCACTTAGAATATCAGATTCAACAAGGTTTTAGTCTTTTCAGAATCCAGGGTGAAGGGTAGACACAGTCTGTGGAAAGTGAAGAGTGATACGTTTTTGCTTACTTTACTATATCCTTAAATTTTTAATTAATTATACTTTTCAATAGGATAGTGTTGAAAGTATAGACCCTAGAGTTAGGCAGCCTGGTTTCAATTCCTGACTGTGCCCCTAGCACAGTGTGACCTTCAACAGAGTAGCCCCATTGTACTCTGAAGCCCCTCTAAGCATTGCCTCTAAAATGGGGAATAATCACAGCATCCACCCCAGAAAGTAATTTTGAGGATGAAGTAAGAAAGTATATGGACAGCATTTAGCACAGTTTGTAAAATAATGATGGCTATTAATTATATTTAATTTTAATACTTTTCCTTTATGATTTCACTTAACTTCAAGATATAGTTGTTTAACATCCCCTTAGGTACTATTGCAAACATTTTCAATGGCTATTTGCTGTAGTATTTTCTTATTCTTTTCACAATCTGGTGTATGATAGCTGTTTTCTGGATTTATTGGTTCCAGTGAATTACTTGACCTTTCAGAGAACTTACTACCAATGGATTCTTAATTTGATGACATTGTACAGATGTGTTTTGTGTTTCAGTTATTTTGTTCATCCTATTTTCCTTAAAAGATACGAAAGTAGTGACAAAAGCACAGGCTGGGTTTTCAGTTGTCTGGCAAATCTTTTCTTCTGACTTTCAAATGCAACGCGTCTCAAATACTCTGACAAGTACACTCATCTTTTATTTCCACCAAAGTAGCTTTACAAGAGACCTCCTCCAGGAGCACTAGAGTGGCTCAGTCAGTTAAGCATCCAGCTCTTGATTTTGGCTCAGGTCATGATCTCACAGGTTCTGTGCTGATGTCATGGAGCCTGCTTGGGATTCTCTCTCTGCCCCTACCCTGTTTGTGTTTTTTCTTAAAATAAATAAACTTAAAATATTTAAAAAACCTCCATCCTCCAACCAGCTCTTTCATGCGCTAATTTGAGTTATTTATTTTTTAAAAGTTACTTGCTCTTCTTCCAAATACATCCATGTTTATTTACTGAGCCCTGGTCTCTGAACCCTCCTTAGCAAATCTGGTATGCATTTCCAAAATAAAGCTATTATTAAATGTGTTTGTGGTAGACCCTACTTGGTTTGGTTTCCTTGTTCATGGTAACTTCTCAGGTGGTCATGACTATGTTGCTGTTTTGTTCAGGTTGATAGACTCTACTCCTGGCTACAGTTAATCAACTTAGGCCAATAACAGTGTGTCTTCCTGGCCAACAAGTAATTATGCTATCCAAGAGATAGTGATAACATCCGAATCAGATCATTCTTGCCTGGGAACTTTGCAAACATGAGAAATTACTTTTCATTTTATTTTAAAATTTCCCTTATCAGTAGCAGTAAGATGTTAACTTAGAGCTGCCCTCAGTCGTACTTCCCAGCCCCCTGGTGACAGCTGGCCCCAAGAGAAGCAGAGATGAAATTTATAGAGGAAGAAAGAACATCTGGATGGCATTTGGGTCCTTGGAGCCAGCCGTGAAGCTAGATCCACACCTTGTCTTTGCACCCTGCAGATGTCCTGTTTCCGCTTAAGCTTAATTGAGCTGTTTATCTTGTGAAAGTAAAAAATTCTCACCAATACAATTCTTTTAATCTTTAGTCTTATAGTCAATAAAAGGGTCTTGATATTTTAAATTTAAATCTTATTAGCAATGTAAGAGTGAGAAATCCTATGCCAGCATTCAGCTCTTCTAGGACAGAGAGAATTTACAACTTTTGAGAAACCCTTTTACCATTAACTGTGTAAATGAAATGTGACAGTGATGTCGAAAAATGTGGCGAGCTTAATCATAGTGCGTCCTTGCTGAGGAGTCACATCAAGTAGCCTAGACCTAGATTCAAAGCCTGGTAGCAGATCATTGCATAGGTGATCTTGAGCATATCATTTGTGGTCTTTACTTTGTAAACATGAGCATTATAATGATCTCATAGTGTGGTCATGAGAAGTAAAAGACAATGAATGAAGCAGAACTTTCAATAGGCTTTCTTTCTAACAAACATATCTTCTATCATTCTTCTCTTGTTGTATTTGAGCTTCTGTTCAGGCTTCTTATTCTGCTGCAAAATATGTATGTATGGGTAGGGGCTGGGGGAGTGGTGAAGCTGATCTTGGCCGCAGACTACAAGAGCTTTTATATACCTGGTCTTTTGGTTTACAGAGATCTCTTAACTGTTATTTAAGCCATAAGTATCTGAACCAAAATAGTTGTCCTGATTCTTCTGTTCTAACATATTCCCGAAGACCTGCTTTCCACAACACTGTACAACTACTTCTTACACAAGTGATGTTTGACACAGAGACAGAACTGCTGCAAATGGGTCTTTCCTTAGCTGGAAACTTCTCTCAGGCAGTTTAATTCTTCTTCTTCTTATTTATTTATTTATTTATTTATTTATTTATTTATTTAAAGAGAAACAGGGTACAAACAGGAGAGGTGCAGAGAGAGAGCAAGAGAGAGAGAATCCCAAGTAGGCTCTACACCACCATTGCAGAGCCTGATTCTGGGCTCAAATCCAAAAACCATGGGGTCATGACCTGAGCCGAAATGATGCTTAAGTGAGCCACCCAGGCGCCCTCAAGCAGTTTAATTGTTAATCATCACGTTAGTTCATTTTGTAGTTTTGTTTTGTTGTTATTTGTCTCTAATACCAGCTCTAATTAAGGAGTTTCAATTTTCCTTGCCTTTTCAACAGCTAGAACTCTTTAGTCAGTAGGAAGATCCACCTACCTTCATCTGTCATCCGTTGCCCCAGACTTTGATTATTAGTAGTTTATGTTCAAAGGTGTGTTTCCCTTTGATGCTTTGGATCCATTAGGCTCTGGTACATTTTAAACACTAAATAAATGGTAAATTATTATAACTGTGATGCTCACTATATTTATAAGTGCTAAGATGCTAGAACAGCTGACATATATCACCTCACAGGGCACCAGATTCAGTTCTTTCTACTAACCTGATTGCTGGGTAGGTATTTTTCTTCATCATGCCATTTGTGTCTTACTTGATACAGTTCACTCAAGGAAGGATGGTCTTTTGTCACAGAGGAGGACCTTCATTGGATAAGAGTATGTGAATGAAGCCTTTATCCTACTGAAATAGCCAAACTAGATTTTGCAGTTCCTCAGCAATTGTATCTATGACAATAAAACTTAAAATCATTTCCTTGTTAGGCCTAAACCTGAATATAGACTGTAACACAGAAAGCTAGTAATAGGTGTATAAATAAATTCTCATGTGTTTTATGTTCTTGATAAGTAAGATTAATAGTGAGCTATAGTATTTCTCCTTGCAGACGTTTCTCATGTTCAAGAATTGCTTTATTGTTGCCTTTTGAAACAAGTTGAATATTTGGATGAATAGGCAACTGGTAAAATGTCCTTGCCCTAGTGCTAATAAACTTTGAAGAAGACTTTTCAGTTGCTTTGAAGGATATTTTTTCCTGCTGATAGCTTGTAAGTAATTCAAGTTGTAATTTCTGCTGGTTCTTGCTATCACTTTAGTAAGAAGGTGAAAAAATGAAACAATTGATGAGTCATCTATCAGAATAGATAGATGCAGCTATTCAGAGGAGAAGCAAAAGAGACCAAGAAGTGATTTTGCTGTTAATTTTACAGTTTGACCTGAAGTAATTATATACAAGGAAGAACTATGTTGGGTATTAGGGTGTCTCCTTTCCCAGACATACATCATCCTTGCCTTTCTAAGCCCTTTTTGAACTTACTCCTACTGGTGAAAAGTAAGTATTGGGTATCAATTACCTTAATAGTCACTGCTTTGTCTGTTGAGTTGAGGAATGTGTTATCTATGGTAGGAATTTAGAAAAGATGCTTCATGGTAAGCATTATTTTGTTTTTTTAATTTAAATTTTAGTTAACATACAGTGCAATATTGGTTTCAGGAGTAGAATATAGTGCTTCATCACTAATGTACAACACCCAGTGCTCATCAATAGTGCCTTCCTTAATATCCATCACCGATATAGCTCATCTCCCACCCATCTCCCTCTGTCAACCCTGTTTATTCTCTGTTGTTGAGTCTCTTGTGGTTTGTTTCCTTTTATCCTCCTCCTCCCCCCTTCCCATATGTTCATCTGTTTTGTTTCTTAATTCCACATATGAGTGAAATCATATGGTATTTGTCTTTCTCTAACAGGTTTACTTTGCTTAGTATAATATATTCTAGCTCCACTCATGTCATTGCAAATGGCAAGATTTCATTCTTTTGATGGGCCAAATAATATTCCATTATATTTTATTTGGAATATATATATTCCACATATATATTCCAATATTTCCCTATATATATACACTCCATATATATATATATATATATATCACACACACACATACACACATATACATACCACACCTTCTTTATCCATTCACCAGTTGATAGACATTTGCACCCTCTCTGTAATTTGGTTATTACTGATAGTACTATGAAATGTTTGTGATAGTACTATGAATACTAGTATGAAATGTTTGTGGAAGACTTAAAATCACTTTTTATTTCTTATAGTCGTGGTTTCTCAAGTACTCTGATGAATGACCATGTTATATTATAATAAGCTATTAGACAGTTTGAATAATAGTTTTCTTTAAATCATAGTATGTAAGTATTTTCTTGAAAGGATACTCTTGTGGTTTGACCTCTCAAATAGTTGTGATTGTTGTCTAATGAAACTTAATACAAAAGTATGAAAAAATGTACAAAGATTTCTTAGGTGTCCTGACCTGGGTTTCTAAGAAGATTGACTCATTGGCTAAAAGGGAGGATGCTTTTCTTTCTAGTTAAGAAAATGGTGATCTAAATGCAACTGGTTGGGGCGCCTGGGTGGCTCAGTCGGCTAAGCGTCCGACTTCAGCTCAGGTCATGATCTCATGGTTCGTGGGTTTGAGCCTTCTGTCAGGCTCTGTGCTGACAGCTAGCTCAGAGCCTGGAGACTGCTCTGGATTCTTTGACTCCCTCTCTCTCTGACCCTGCCCTGCTCACACAGCCTCTCTCTTTCTTGCTCTCTCTCTCTCAGAAATAAATAAAACATTAAAAAATAAAAAAGAAGCATTGTTCAAAAAAATAAATTCAACTGGTTGATTCTTGCCTCATGGGGAATTATAGCACAACTTTAATAAATTGCAGTAGCTTCCTGTGGCTGCTATAAAAATCACCACAAATTTGTGATTTAAAATATAAATTTATTCCCTGGGGGGCAGAAGTCTGAAATGAGTTTCATAAGGTCAAATCAGAGCTGCACTTCCTCATGAGGCTCCAGGGGAGAGTCTATATCTTGCATTGGAATCCAATTTCTTGTAGCTGCTGGCATTCCTTGGTTTGTGGCTGCATCGTTCCAATCTTTACCTCTGTGGTCCCACTGCCTTCTCTTCTGTGTGTAGTAAAATCTCCCTCTGCTTCTCTTTCATAAGAATATAATGATTGAATTTATAACCCACCCTAATAATCCAAGATAATTTCCCCATCTCAAGATCTTTGACTTGTTCACATCTTCATACCCCTTTTTCTGTCATGTAACACAGGTTCTAAGGATTAAAATGCAGATATCTTTGGGGAATCCATTATTCAGCCTGTCACTCAAATGTTACCAGGATATTTAATTTTTAACAGATAAATAACATGATCTAAATTACTAACAAATGCTTTTCAGGAATTAGCAATAGTTTTCTCTAAGAATATAGAGAATCCAAAGAGACAAATTTGGGAACTACTTGACTTATGAACCAGAGTGTTACAAAACACAATTAAAAATGAAACCTGCAGGGAGGAGTTAAGATAGCAGAGCAGAAAGGGAATCCTGGGCTTGTCTTATCCCTCGAACATAACTAGATCAACACCAAACCATTTTGAACACCTGGGAAATTGATCTGAGGATTAACAGGACAATTTGCATAATTTGAGGGAGAGAATACAGCAGGTACACAGTGCAGAGAGTTGAATTGGGGGAGAAGAGCCACAGTGCCACAGAGGAGAGGAAGCCATTTTTACAGAGAAGAGAGAGTGAAAAATTGAGCAGTGTGTAGGGTTTGTACAAGAAAGCACTGCTCCAGAAAGCAGCTAGAGAAAAAGTGCAGGGGACTCTACAAGAAAACTGTTCTCTAAAACCAGTGACAGGTAGGGGCGCCTGGGTGGCTTAGTCGGTTAAGCGTCCGACTTTCGCTTAGGTCATGATCTCGAGGTTCGTGGGTTCGAGCCCCTCGTCCGGCTCTGTGCTGACTGCTGGCTCAGAGCCTGGAGCCTATTTCGGAGTCTGTGTCTCCCTCTCTCTCTGACCCTCCCCTGCTCACGCTCTCTCTCTCTCTCTCTCTCCTAGAAATTAAAAAAAAAAAAATTAAATAAATAAATAAATAAAACCAGTGATAGGTAAAAAGGGGAAAATTTCAATACCACCAACTTTTTATAAACAGTAGAGTACAGAATACAAAGTTTCAGAGCTCATTGACTGGCAGTGCTCCAGCAAAGGAGGGTGGAGCCCCAGGGAGTGACCAGCATGGTCTAAGAATTCCCTGGGTCACACAGGGAGAAGTGGTTTTCCTGCATGGAGTGCATTTGGTAGAGGCAACACAGACTCTGCTGAGCAGAAGACCCACTGGGCACCATCAAGCCACCAGGTTCACCTGTAACAGGAACAAAGATACTGGCTGAGGGCAGCAAGCCCTGGCACTAGCTGTGTGTTGAGATATACCATAAACTCTGATCTGCTGCCACTGCCTGGTCATGTGACTGCTTCCTGAGACAAATTGGCACCAGCCACAGTGAGTTAAGACCTTCCTCCAGAGGATCATTATGAGTCTAAGCTGCAGGGGCCTCTGAAGTGTGGGGCTTTGAAACACAGCCCCACCTGAGATAAAACCTTGGAGGGAGGTGGTGCCTGAAAGGTGGACAGCTCAGACTTGGGGAACGTGGGGATCTGACAGAAATAGGAAACACAGGAAGGGTGACTGATCATGAATCTGTGAGTGTGCAAACTTCAAACTCCTGAGACTAGAGTGCAGGGTGAAGCCATTTTCACCATTAGCTCAACACTGATAGACCCCAGTGAGCTAAAAAGTGACACCAAATGGAGAACAGAACTGTTACACCAAGCCCTGCTACCTGGGCTCTCCACCCACATCTCTACTAGGGCAAGTTGGCCTGAGAATCACAGCAGCAAGCCATTCCCCCGGAGAAGCAGCACAAATCTCTTCCACTCTCTTAGTCTACTGATCTTAGAGTGGTACAAAGTTTCAGTTTTAGGGGAAACTGACTCTACTTCATTTAGGTTTTTTTGTTTGTTCATTCTTTTTCTTTTGCTTCTCTTTTTGTTTTTGTTGTTGGTTTCTTTTGTTTCTTGGCTACAGAAAGAGCAAAATTTTTTATTTTATTAACTTCAAAATTTCTTTTTAGTTTTTAATTTTTTTCTTTTCCCTTTTTTCCATCAAGCTTCTCTTAACAAGCAGACCATAACACACCTAGGATCCTTTTTTTAATTTTTCATTTTTATTTCACCTTATTATTATTCCTCCAAAATGACAAGAGGAATTCATCTCAGAAGAAAGAACAAGAAGAAATGACAGCAAGGGATTTAATCAATACAGATATAAGTAAGATGCCTGAACTGGGATTTATTTTATTTTATTTTTAAAAAATTTTTAAGCTTATTTACTTATTTATTTATTTGAGAGAGACAGAATGTGAGCAGGGTAAGAGCAGAGAGAGGGAGTCACAGAATCTCAAGCAGGCTCCAGGCTCTGAGCTGCCAGCACAGAACCCTACACAGGGCTCGAACCCATGAACCGTGAGATCATGACCTGAGCCAAAGTCAGACGCCCAACCGACTGAGCCATCCAGGCACCTCTGAACTAGAATTTAAAACTATGATTTTAGCGATACTAGCTAAACTTGAAAAAAAGCATAGAAGACACAACAGAATCCCTTTCTGCAGAGGAAAAATAACTAAAATCTGGTCAGGCTGAATTTAACAATGCTATCACAAGATGGAAACCAAATGGAGGCCATAAAAACAAAGATGGACAAGACAGAGGAGTGAATTAGGGATATAGAAAATAAAATTATGGAAAATAATGAAGCTTAAAAAAGAGGGAATCACAGCTCATGGATCATGAAGGCAGATTTAGAGAACTCAGCCACTTATTAAAACATAATAACATTCATATCATAGGAGTACCAGAGATGAAGAGAAAAAGAAGACGGTTTATGTGACCATAGTATAGCTAAAAACTTCCCTAATTTGAGAAAGGATACAGACATCAAAATCCAAGACGCACAGAGAACTTCCATCAAATTCAACAAAAGCTGGCCATCTCCAAGACATATCATAGTCAAATTCACAAAATAAACAGATAAGGAAAGAATCCTGAAAAAGGAAAAAACTCATTAACTTACAAGGTAAGACAGATAGGTTTCACAGCACAGAAACTTGTGAGGCCAGAAAGAAGTGGCAGGAAATATTCAACATGCTGAATGTGAAAAATATGTCACCTTTGTTAGGTCACAATGATAAAATGAGAAGAACAGACTTGCCTTGGGTCTTCTTGGGGCTTTCATTATGGTGGAGGGGCAGGAGGCACTAAATCAAATGGTCATAAAAATGCAAATTAAATTTTTGAATGATAAAAGACCTATTCTAGGAAAAGTTAGAGTACGTAATTGGATACTCAACCTAGTTGAAGGGAGGCATTCAAAGAAGGTTTCTATAAACAAGCAATATTTTTTATGGGTATTGAGGAATGAATGGGAAATTAGCAGGATGGGTTGGTGGGGATGAGGAGAGAACATTCTGTGCAAAAGCACATGTGCATATGTCCCGTGGTAAGAGGGATTATGGCATGTTCAAGGGATTTAAGTAAGACCAATGAGGTTGAAACAGGAAGTCATGTTGTGTGCAGTAATAGTGGTAGGTTAGGTCAGAATCAGATGATCTGTTTTAGGCATATTAGAGATTTAATCTTGCTAGAAAATTATAGGAAATTATTGGATACTCTAAGCAAAAGTATATGTGATCAGGTTTATGTTTTAAAAAGAATACTCTACTGTATAGAGATGAATTTGTAGGAAAGTAAGAATGGATGTGAGAAGCCTACTTAGAAGACTACTGTAAAAATAGAGATGAAAATGGATCATTCTATTCTTCCATATTCTTTGATTTTGTCCTTTTCTGGTTTTCAGCATTGTGCTTGGATCACACAGTACAAGATTTATGAATGAATAAATCCAGCTATGGCTTGGTGTAGGAGAAAAACTCAAACCAGCTATGCTGTATGTTTGTTGTTTATCACTGATCCCCATGCTCAATTTGAAAAACTTGAAAGTTCTATAGCATCATGAAAATACAGAAATCAAAATGTTCTAAATATAATAAATCATTCATTTGTGCATTAGGGAAGGAAGTTAGAGGAGTTCTAAGGATATAGGGCAGACATCCCATATTTCAATCCTTGTGGACCAGAAAGTGATTAAGCAAAATTAAAGGTCTGATTAAGACTGCAAAGGGTATTGAGATTCCTGAGGTTCTTGGTAATTATGCAATAGAAATTTAATCCAAATTGGCAGGAAATTAGTCTTTGAAGGATAAGAAGATGATAACTAGGTCACTTGACAATATGGTGTGAATATTTTGTCTGAGCTTATAAGAAGAGGTCATTCTCACTGCTTCATTAAGACTCAGATTTTCTATTAAAATGAAGATATTCTAAATATGTCAGGCTTTAGAAAAAGAAATGTAGGAATTACCAAGAGATACTCTCTAAATTGCAAGTGCTTGCTGTCCATCCAAGAGTTGAACTAATAGCCACAAAAATGTGAAGTAAATATTTCTGCTTTAGATTCTCTCAAATTTATACCAAAAGTATTTAAAATATTATGAGTTAAAATAAAGTTGAGGCATTAAGACTTTGAAAATATTCTCAGTTGGTTTCATGAGCTGGGCTCAATGAGGTCTGGGTACCACAGTCAAAATCTCTAGTGTGTCCCCCTCAATGAAGGCCAAATCTATTGTAGCAGCACAGCAAGGGCCTGCATTAATTAGCTTCTACAGGGAGACTAGTATTTTTCTTTCTTTTCTTTTTCTCTCTTTCTCTCTTTCTTTCTTTTTCTCTTTTTTTCTTTTCTTTTTTCTCTTCTCTTCTCTTCTCTTCTCTTCTCTTCTCTTCTCTTCTCTTCTCTTCACTTCTTTTCTTTTCTTTCAGTTTATTTTCAGAGATCAGATCCAGAGCCTAAGTTTATTCACTTGGAGAAGTAGATTTTAGGTTATAGAAGAAAAGATTAAAAACACAACCTTTGTTTCTTAAGTTCAACATATGAGTGAAATCATATGATATTTTTCTTTCTCTGACTGCTTTATTTCACTTAGCATAATACATTCTTGTTCCATCCACATCCTTTTAAATGGCAAGATTTCATTCTTTTTGATTACCAAGTAGTATTCTATTATATATATATTCCATATGTATATGGATGTATGTATGCCGCATCTTCTTTATCTATTCATCAGTTGATAGATATTTGGGCTCTTTCTATAATTTGGCTATTGTTGATAGTCCTGCTGTAGACATTGGAGTGCATGAGCCCCTTCAGATTAGCATTTTTGTATACTTTGGATAAATACCTAGTAGTGCAATTGCTGGGTTGTAGGGTAGCTCTATTTTTAATCTTTTGAGGAACTTCCATACTGTTTTCCAGAGTGACTGCACTAGTTTGTATTCCAACCAACAGTACAAAAGTATTCCTCTTTCTCCACATCCTTGTCAACATCTGTTGTTTTCTGAGTTATTTTAGCCATTCTGACAGGTGTGAGGTGGTATTTCATTATGGTTTTGACTTGTATTTCCCTATTCATGCATGATGTTGACAATCTTTTCATGTGTCTGTTAGCCATCTGTATGTCTTCTTTGGAAAAATCTATGTTCATGTCTTCTGCCCATTTCTTCACAGGACTATTTGTTTTTTGGGTACTGAGCTTGATAAGTTCTTTATAAATTTTGGACACTAACTTCTTTATACAATGTCATTTGCAAATATCTTCTCCCATTATGTCAGTTGCCCTTTGGCTTTGTTGATTGTTTTGTTCACTGTACAGAAGCTTTTTATCTCGTTGAGGTTCCAATAGTTCATTTTTGCTTTTATTTCCCTTTCCTCCAGAGACATATCTAGGAAGAAGTTGCTCTGGCAGAGGTCAAAGAGGTTGCTTCCTGTGTTCTGCACTAGGATTTTGATGGTTCCTTGTCTTACATTTAGGTCTTTCATCCTAATCTTGGGTCTTAGTCTTGGGTCTTTCATGATTTATTTTTGTGTATGGTGTAAGAAAGTGGTCTATTTTCATTCTTCTGCATGTTGCTATCCAGTTTCCCAGCACCATTTGCTGAACAAATGAACATAGGGGAAGGGAAAGAAAAATAAGATAAAAACAGAGAGTGAGGCAAACTGTAAGAGACTTTTGAATACAAAGAACAAACTGAGAGTTGTTGGAGGGGTAGTACATGGGGGGATGGGCTAAATGGGTGATGGACATTAAAGAGGGCACTTGTTGGGATGAGCACTGGGTGTTATATATAAGTGATGAATCACTAAATCCTACTCCTGAACTCCTGAAACCATTATTACACTATATGTTAACTAACTTGTATTTAAATGTTAAAAAATAATCAAATAAAAAAAATTAAATAAGCACTGACCCCCACACCCCCAAAAAGGACAGCCTTAAGTGAAAGGGTAATCTGATGACACAGGTTTTTATTGATTAGAGAGCCACTTTACCTTAGACCCAGTACAAATTCTGTGCTTCACAATGGAATTCCTCTCACCTTGTTGAGAAAGGAAATAACTAGCAAATAATATCCAGGACATTATTTCTGGGGTCCAGTAAATCAAGGATAATTATTTCTCTTACTAAAACCCATTTGTAGGACCCACAAAATTGTAATGTAGCAGATCAATATACAGGCTTTAGAGTCCTACACATGTGGGTCAGATCCTGGCTCTACCATTATTTACCACGAGACCTTGGTCACAGTACTAAATTTGTCTAGGCCTTATTTTCTTATCTCTAAGAAGGGGGTAATAATACTATTTACTTCATACAATTATTAGGGGAAGAAATGATCTCGTAAATATAAAGAACTTGGTACAGTGAATGGCACATAATAAATAAAAAGTTGTAGCAACTACAATTTTTAAAAAATTGTAGCAACTAATCTTATTAGAAGGCTTTTCAGATTATTTGTGATCTTTATCTAGTTTTCATCACAGAAACCAAAGAATGAAAAATTTTTGTAGAGTATTATGCCAGTTTTATAAATATAGTGAATGCTCTGCAAATCTAACACAAATTCTCAGAGATAGATAATTTTAGGGCAAACATTAGTTCAAAATTCACCCCTAAGAATTATTATAAACTTCAATAAAAAATTGTCTACCCTATTAAGACATTTACAGTATTCTCCCTACTATGAGAGCCATGGATGGAGAAGTGTTAATGACATACTGTATGACTTTTTCTTATATTCAGATATAGTTTATTCCTGGGAAAATATTAGCTGTTTAGGCAGACTCAGCAAAAGCTAGTGACTAAAGGGAATAAAACTAATGCATACATTAAATAGAATATCCTAGTATTTTCTTGATTTGTTCAAATGGGAGAAATCATGTAATTTTTTTGAAAAGTGCAATTTATATGAAAATGTAATTTCTAGGCATTCAGCAGCCCATTTACAGAGTAAGAAACTGTTGTCATAAATCCCCCCAAAATGCAATTTTACATTTTTGGGACTATTTATCAAAAGGAAATATTTTTCTGTAGGCACGATAGACAACTTATTATTATACATTTGGGGATTTTAAAGATTCATGTTTTGTTTTACAAACAGAGTGTTATTTCCAGCTGACTGCTTTGGGTTTCAGAACCAACATTATCATTAGCAAAGAAGCATACCAAGTTACATAAACAAAAATAAAATCAAGCTATATTTGAACAGCACCTCAGAGGAAGTTTCTCAAGAAGTCATTTAAGTAATTTAAAATGTTTTTTTGTTTCTGATGGTCTGATATTCTACATATAGATAAAGTTTAATTGCCCTTGGGTTATTATTTTTAAAGGAATCTCAAAACTAAATCTTAATCCCTTAACTTCTAAGTACCTCACAGTGTTTCCCTTGTGATCATCTGGTTTATATTCTCTTTGCTAATTAATCCTAGAGAAGTTCTTCTAAGCATTCCTACCTACTCTATATACAAGTATGTGCTATTGATGGTATATTGAAAGAACCATTTTATAGATTATGGGGGCTATCTGCCTCACCCACAGTTTTTTCTTTGAAAAATCTTCCTCCTCTATGTGATTGAACACTTAACAGCCATTTTTTATCACATGATCCCCACCCTCTCAATCAAGGCTCTGCTAATAAGATTCTTTTTCCTATTACTTGAGTTTCTGAGCCAGCAGCCAGTTGCAGTCTTCATTGGCTGAGTGTTTCATTTTGGGGAAGTACTCATCTATACTATCCTTAAAAAGAGGGAAACCTAGTTTTCAGAATGAGAGAAACAGTGGACAGATTACGCAGAGAAAAGCAAACTCAAGTTCATGAAGTCCCTATAAATCAAAGAGAGTAATTTTGTTTTCCAACACTTTCCAGTTGCTGGTTACAGACCCTCATGAGAACCACTTACCCATGAGTTTTATTAGATTTTCTTGTGTCCTTATGAAAAATTTTACTTGTTGAAGTAGCTTGTGTGAGTTTCTGTTATTTGCAACCGAAGAACCTCTATTCTACTAAGGAGGTAATTAAAATATGTGGCCTTGTATAGGGAAAAAAGTGATGGTCATGGTGGTGGAATTTTTTTCATATGAAATTGTGCAAGTCTGAATATAGACACCCTGTTAAAGCATTGAAAACTATTAGTAGCATAAGATATGAGCATGTGTAATTTTAGTAATTCCTATCCATTGGCAAAAAGTAAAACATGATTACTTCATAGGCCAGGAACACTTTTTTAGCATCTTTGAGGAAGAACTTTTAGGAATAATTTATAAAACCTGAAGAGAAAACTACCCAAGGATTTCCAAGAGTAATTTTTACAGTCAGGAATTTTTGCTTATTTAGACTCTTACTCCTTCCACGGTACGTATTATCAGAGAAAATTTAATAATTCTCCTAAAGTCATAGGATGCATGCATGTCATAACTGAGATCAGTTTCAAGAAAAATGTTCTCAGCTACTCTGCTGTTCTGCTTCCTGAAATGTCCTAAAATTTAGAGGTTGCCAAACTTAACTCTTCCAGAGAGTACATTTTGCAACTAGTGATATGTACAAAGGAAGAATATGAAAACAGAAACTTCTCATACTCTTTTATATACATCCTTTACTCCTTTTAGATGTTCATCTTCTACGTAGCTCTGCCCATTTTCAGGCTCAAGCCCACAAGACAATTTAAAATGCTGGGATATTATCATTATTTAGTAGCAGGCACCGACCAATCCCCCAACTTTTATTGCCCGTGCCAGGACTTTTCTGGTGATTTTGTAGGATTAGTAGTCATACTTGAGATTTTAGAATGTAGGATATTGGCATGGAGAATCTTCCAAAGAAAAGAGGCTTCCAGTGAAAGATATTTGCTTCTTTATATACTATTTAAGTAATGGCTAAGTCTCACTGTAGGTAAATGACCACCTTTGTCAGCTATCACAATTTAAAATTGGGCTCTAAACACCTAAAAGTTCTTATTACTTTAAATAAAGCTGATAGCATCGGATGATTCTAGTATAATTTTATTTTAAGTGTGTTTAGGTGGCTCTCTATAGTTGACAGTGACAAATGAGTATAGCTTAAGGCCCTTTTCATATGCATTGATCCATGCTAAAAAGACCAATACAGCTCTTATTGTAATATATTGTGAGTCTGAGAAACAATGGACAAATTTGTGATGAGTCAGTTACCTAACTATAGCAAAATACATTAGCCCTTTTTTGTGATGAATGTAACAATAAACACCATGGCTCCTATAATGACTACAAACATCTCTGATAGAATTACTATAATTTTCTTCACTTAGAGAAATCCCATGCCACGTGATTTGGGGTTATACATATAGTGCCAGAGATTAGTTTAGATGGAGAGATAACAAGCAGGTTGCTTAAGTTATTATTGCTTCTACAAGTCTAGCAGCAAAAAGGAACAACATTAGGAATAATTGATAGTGAAGGGATAAAGGAGATAAAAAGAGATGGACTGGGAAGAATTTAATGACTCTTTGTGGCTTTACATCTGTCACAGTTTTTGTGCTACATTAAAGTTTCATTATTTTCACATTTTGTGTTTTCATATTTTTCCATCCCCTTCTTTCTGCTAAATTTACCAAGTAATACGATGTAGATAATGGAGAACTATTTCTACAAATGTCACTGAATGTGTTACTGAAAATGAACAAAGTGTTTCACTGATGCATTTCCTTCAAAATACATTTTCAATTAGTAGCAGAGGGTTTGTGTACAAAACATGGTCTTTTAAAAATTATGTAGAAAAGAAACCATTGTATGAAAAAATGAAAGGCTTAAATCGTGAATATTTGTATTTTTGTGCAATTTTAGTGGACCAAATGGTTGTGTCAACTTTCTATTACAAACTTCACTTTCTTATAATATTTGATGTTTACCTAGAAGTGCACTCTATCTCTCAGTTCCTTGACCTTTTGCTTACCACAGGATACATTTTATAAGTAATTTCTGCTAGTTTCACCAATAAGTTAAACAGACTTTATGTGTAAATATCTGAGAGCATTGATTGAAATTATTTTCATAATCCTGTATTAGCATAATAATTTTTTAAAGTAATTCTTCACTCAGAGTTAAGAAATGAACCATGACTGTATTCCCTCTTCATAACTGATCATCATACAACCTCTTGCAAGAACTTGTATTTTTGGTGCTTTAATTGAGTAGAAGTGAAAAGATTTTTAATACTTGTGCTAAGCATAGACATTTCATGGAGGTGTGGAGCAGGGCTATAACTCAAGATGCCACTATTTTAACCCAACACTGAACTTCTGTACCAGTGCTGCAGAAAGACACAGTGAGGGCAAGGATCATATTTTCATTCACCATATATTTCTTTCACTCCCTATTTTGCTGTGAACACAACTATGCTTAGCTTTGGACATCATATAAGATAGAGTGTCTTCAGGTGATTATGGTCAGTCTTCCTGCATCTTCATTCTCCCCTCCTGTCTGGCATAGGGAATGTGCTTGTTAAATGTGTTTTGAATACCACATGTTTTGAATTCAACTCTGTTTGCTGGTCTTCATGCAAGAAATTCTAAAAGAGCACCAGCTACACAGTGTGCATGTTGTTGTCGCTAGTGAAAGTATAAGAATTCCCCTGATTCCACTGCCATTTTTATTACTGAACTAGATCAACATCTCTTCCTTACTTATCTATGTGTTATGGAATGAGAGATGGAGATACCGTCTTATGGAATTAAATGTTGGAAAAAGCTATGATATTGAGAGTTGAATTTGTCCTCATCAGGAAATATTGCTGAATTAACATCATCACTTGTAGTGTATTGTTCTATTTTGGGGTCACTTTTCATTTAGAGATTATTCTCATAATTTTTTGGACTGCAATAATGTTTTGTAATAAGCAGTTTAATTGTTAGCACCCAGTCTGCCTCCTTTAGAAAAACTAAGTTGTACACGATGCATTTATGATTATATGTGGGCAAGTTAAAGAACAGTTAATAATAGAAATGCTTTCATTCACATGTATTTGGAGTTTCATGTTGCATGATGTGAGAAAGAGTATTATATAATATCAAGACAGTTTGCTGTATTCATATACTTTAGCTCATTCAATAAAAACTTATTATAACACTTCTTTGTACTGCTTAGGTTTTGTGTAAGATGATAAAACTGTGGCTAGAGCTGCCAAGGTTTAAGTGTGCCCTGTAGCTACCACCTTCATGTACAATGGTCACAATCATGTGTAGCCATGCTTGAACTTTCTAGGCAGCTCTTGTTAATGAGGAGGAGATGTAAGCTTGGAGCTAGAAAACTTGAGTTCAAATCTAGGCTTTGACTCTTTATGGCTTTATAGTTTTGATTAAGCTCATTTTCTTTCTTGAGCCTCAATTTCTCCTCATGTCAAAAATAGACAAATTGTGTGAGATAATGCATGAAAGCATTTGTAAACCCCAGAGAGGTTCCCAGATTTAAAATGTTGGAATTATTATAAAATATGTAGGGAGGTATTATTATGGAGCAAATGAAAAGCACTTTCAATGAAAATGTCATGCCAGCAGGGACTTTGCCAGAATATCTTAGCCAGGGCTTCTTTGAAAGCTGGACTCAGATCCTTGATTGGCAGCAGCATGCTTGGAGCACTACATGGCCCTGCTTCACTGCTCCCACTGTGTTTTCACAAAGCTTGCTCATTGTTAATTAAACTGAGCCAAGAGTGTCAGCATTTATTAGGCTAGACTCTGGACAAGCATGGAACTGTGAAAGCAAAAAAGAATTTAAAATTTGAGAAAGGTTATTGAAACTACATAGGCTTTGAGATTTACATACCTTGCCTTCTTGTATATTATAATTTAAAATAGGCATCTGTACCCAAACAAGGAAAATGCAAGAAATGTCCAGCTTTGTAATGCTGATGGACATCTGGATCTTTTAGTGCCATTGAAGCATTTAGATTTTTATCCCCAAGAGGTTTGCAGTCTTCACTCAGCTGGAACAAGAGGGAAAGGATCTCAGAAATAACAATGTTATAGCTAGAATGTCTAGAGTCATTTTCATCTGGATGATGCATTTTACCTTCTACATCTTTAAAATAGAAAAAAAGAGACTTGTTCTTTTTTTGTAACTGAGTAGCATAGCTCACGTCTTGAAAAGCTATTGACAGACTCCAATTTCTCTGATATATTTAACCAGAAGGAGCTCTTGATGATGAGCGATCATTTACAGGTACTTTTAAAGGCAGGAGATAATGGAAGTGAGAATAAAGGGAGAAATTATTCCTATTCTTTACTGTGTCTTCCAGCTAAAAGATTTTTAGCCTTGTCTGAAGGAAACCTGCCTCATTCACCTGCCTGGTGATTATCGATAAATACTGACTTACATCTTTACCACACCAGCATTCAAGTGTCCTGTTTTTTCTTTATCTTTGAGAATACTTCCTTCTTTGAGTCATTAAAGTCAGATCTAAAAGGGTTTTCTCCCACTCTACTTTAAATAAGAGCATAGTCGATCTTAAGGAGTGTGTGTAGAAATAAATTGTACTTTGGTGCTTCTGTAATAACCGAAAGAAAAAAAAGTGGGATGGTGTCCTTGGAATTAAGGAGAGATTTTCTCACATTTACCAATATTTATATGGAACCAAATGATTCTTAAACAGATTAATACTAGTCAGTGACATATAAACATATCCCATTGTATCTGAAATTATGGCCAGGTACTCCTGTCTGTGTTACTGTGTGAAGGCATTACTATCAGTTACACAATTTTGCCTGTCAGCAGCTACAGTTTGTATAAATTTTCATGCATATTTCTCAGAAGATCTGTTGAGTATATAAAATGTATTTTTTAAATATTAGATTATTGTTTACTAGAAGTAAAAAGTTATAATGAGTGAATTGGTAGACATTAAAAGAGATTTAAAATAATCTCCTTTAAAAATAGAAACAAACACTACATGATTGTTTTATAGTTTTTGCTTAATTTTGTCAGAAATTAATTTGAGATAATTCTCTTACATTTGGTTTCCTACCATACATAGATCAAACAGGAGATCAGTTCTTTTCAGCATTTCTAAATTTCAACATGGTAAAATTTCATATTTCATTGTAATAATTTGTAAGTGTTCAACCTATTTATAACAATCAATGAGAGAAATAAAATGGATCTTATGAAGAAACATTCATTAATGGGCAAGTATATGGGGATTAGAAAAATCTGCCTGAATCACAAGGCAGAGATGGCATTTAGTATCCAAGTCCACTTCTAGACAGAATTAGCAAAGGCTGCAGTGAAGTTAAAGCCTGCTGGTTGCAAAATTGGAAATTGGTTTCCTGGGGCTTTCTGTAAACTCTTCATTACTTTACTCAATCATGGTTCATTAGCAAGTTAACAGACAGAAGACCAGTGTACATTGGGATATATGTAGAGCCAATCCTTCCATTTCCTTGAGCATCACTTAAAACTCGAATGTCACAGCAGATTAGACATTGCATCAAGCTGTATTTTCATACAATGCTGTACACGGTCAGCCCACAGATCATATCCACTTACATTGTTAAGTGTTTTTGGTTAATCACACATGTCATAGGGCAGCAAAGGTTTTAATTCAAAGTGACTCTGATGAAACAAAAAAA
Source organism: Hyaena hyaena (assembly GCF_003009895.1). Taxonomy (NCBI): domain Eukaryota; kingdom Metazoa; phylum Chordata; class Mammalia; order Carnivora; family Hyaenidae; genus Hyaena; species Hyaena hyaena. Next base: position 1,257,554 of record NW_024081187.1, on the reverse strand, counting down.
AAAAATCTCAAAAGACATCTGAAAGAGAAACAACTTGAAGAAACTCAGTTAAGAGATTTGACTAAAGTAGATTTAATGGTTCCCATTAACTTGGATCTAATTCACTGGAGGGGAAAAAAATCCATAGGGACATTAGGGCATTTAAATGTGCTTCTGAAAATGGTTGGACAAACTATCTCTTGGCTCATGAAATAGTTTTGCTCAACTTAAGCAAATGGCTTTGACTCTTAGCCCGAAATAATTCATTTTATGCAGTTCATATTGCAAGAATGTATTTTTGTAGCATTGTAACTCTTGGAAAGGCCTAACTAGGGAATGTACACAACTCCCTAGGACCCACTAGAAGTTATGGTATATTTCTGTCTCGGTCTCATAAGCATTTGTTTGTGTTACTCAGAGGATCTGTTATTAGTTGCTGTCTAGACTATCCATTACTCAAATACTGTGTGTATTTCGGATTCTGAGAGTATTTCATATTCAGGGAGTAGGCCTATCAGATGAGTTTAAGTGGGATGGATATTCAATTTAAGAAGGATTGGATTTACAAGACGTAAATGCCTACTCTGACCACTTTTATTCAACATAGAACTGGAAGTCCTAGCCAGAACAATTAGGCAAGATAAAGAAATAAAAGACATCCAAATTGGAAAGAAAGAAGTGAAAATGTTCTATTTGTAAATGATAATGGTAGTATATAGAGAAAACCATACAAACTCTGCCAAAACATTGTTAGAACTAATAAATTCAGTAAAGTTTCAGGATACAAAATTAATATACCAAGGTCAGTGCATTTCTATACACCAGTAATAAAACAGCAGAAAGAGAAATTAAGAAAAAACTCCCATTTGTAATTACATCAAAAAGAGTAAAATAGTTAGGAATAAATTTAACCAAGGAGATAAAAGACCTCAACATTTAAAACTGTAAGACATTGTGAATAGAAATGAAAGAATACTCAAATAAATGGAAACATATTTCGTACACATGGATTGGAAGAATTAACATTGTTAAAATGTCCATTCTACCCAAAGAAGTTTACAGATTCAGTGCAATCCCTTTCAAAATTCCAACAGCATTTTTTACAGAAATAGAACAAACAATTCTAAAATTTGTATGGAACCACAAAAGATGCCAAGTAGCCAAAGCAATCTTGAGAAAAAACAAAGCTGGAGGCATCGTGCTTCCTGATTTCAAACTCTACTGCTAAGCTATAGTGGTCAAAACAGCTAGTATCTACATAAAACACACATACAGATCAATAGAACAGAATAGAGTACCCATAAGTAAACCTAATTAATTTATAACAGAAGAGCCAAACATATACAATGGGGAAGAGACAGTCTCTTCAATAAAGAATGTTGGGAAAACTGGACAATCACACACAAAAGAATGCAAATGGACCACTTTCTAACACCATGCACAAAACACAACTCCAAGTGGATTAAAGACTTGAGCATAAGACCTGAAACCTTAAAACTTCTAGAAGAAAACGAGTAGTAAGCTCGTTGATATTGACCTTGGTGGCGACTTTTTTGGAGTGACTTTAAAAGCAAAGCCACAAAAACAAAAATAAACAAATGGGACTACATCAAACTAAAAACCTTTCTGTACAGCAAAGGAAACCACCGACAAAATGAAAAGTTACCCTAACTGAATAGGAAAAGATATTTACAAATCATATATCTCATAAGGGGTTAATATTCAAAGTATAAAAAGAACTGCTACAATACAGGAGCAAAAACAAACAAAAAAACAATCCAGTGAAAAAAAGGACAGAGGATCTGAATAGACACTTTTCCAAAGAATTTATACTGATGGCCAACTGTTACACGAAAAGATATACAATATTACTAATCATCAGAGAAATGGGAATCAAAACCACAATGGGCTATCACCTCATACCTTCAGAAAGAAAAGAGACAGCAAGTGTTGAGAGGATATGGAGAAGAAAGACTTGTGTGTACTGTCAGGGTGAAGTAAATTGGTACATCCTTATGGAAAAGAGTATGGAGGCTTCTCAAAAAATTAAAAATAGAACTACTATATTATCCAGCAGTCTTACTTCTGGGGTATGTCTAAAGGAAATGAAAATGGGATTTTTGAAGGAATTCTGCACTCTCATGTTCATTGTAGCATTATTCACAGCAGCCAAACTATAAAAACAACCTAAGTGTCCATCAGTAGATGAATGGATAAAGAAGATGTGATACACACACACACACACACATACACACACACACACACACAGGAATATTATTTAGCTATGACAAAGAAGGAAATCCTGCCATTTGCAACAACATGAATGGAGAGCATTATGCTAAGTGAAATAAGTCAGAGAAAGACACACATTTACACCTCTGTCCTAGACCTCAAATGTAAACTCCAAGGGGCGTCTGGGTGGCTCAGTTGGTCAAGCGTCCTACTTAAGCTCAGGTCACGAGATCATGGTTCGGGGGTTCCAGCTCCATGTTGGGCTCTGTGCTGACAGCTAGCTCAGAGCCTGGAGCCTGCTTCAGATTTTGTATCTCCCTCTCTCTCTCTGACCTTCCCCTGCTCATGCTCTCTCTCTCTCTCTCTCTCAGAAATAAATAAAACATTAAAAAATTTTTTAAAAACGTCATTCTTAAAAAAAAAAGTTCATTCTTTAGCCACAACTAACCAAGCAAAAGTGGTATTTACTTAATACTTTATACAGGAGGAAGAAAGAGGATATTGATTTATCTTGGCTTAAATTTTTTTTTTGATAGAGGAGTTTCCAGTTTTTTCCACTTTCTTTTCAGTTCTAGGTTTCTTACATTTATTTAACAATTTCTAGGTCAGCCTTCCCTTCATGTGTTCTTATTTGTTTTCATATAAAAGTAGACTTCTATGAAATGCAGTCTGTATGTGACAGGTGAGGGCCCGGATATCTGACCATCACAGTTCAGTATGGCCTGATAGATGCAAATATATTGACTAGAATGAGAGGTTCACCATCATTTTTAAAATCCTAGTAAAGTTTGATTTAATAATAAGCAACTGAACTATATGTTTATTTGTATTCAGGCTACAAAATTTCATTGTCTTTTTTCTTTCTTGACACTAAAATATGGATAAAACAAGTCCCTCTGTAGAAATTTATAGAGAAACCTTACTGTAAGGTAAAAATTGCTCTGTCCTTGGCCTCCAGAAAATTAGACTGATTTTGGTTTATTTTTAAAAAATTTTTAAAAATGGTTTTTACTTATTTTTGAGAGTCAGAGAAAGACAGCACAAGTAGGGGAAGGTCAGAGAGAGAGATACAGAATCTGAAACAGGATCCAGGCTCCGAGCTAGCTGTTAGCACAGAGCCTGACACAGGGCTTGAACCCACAAACTGTGAGATCATGACCTGAGCCAAAGTCAGATGCTTAACCGCTTAACCGACTGAGCCACCCAGGCGCCCCTGATTTTCGTTTAAATTACAAAGAGCAGATCTGACCCAGAAAGAGTCCATATTTGTGAGACATTTGGGAGTCTCAGAATACGTGGACCAGTTTGGGCTGTTAGATTTCTTTTGGCTTATGCCTAGTGGGACACATGGGTATTTTACACTGGCCTCACATTTTAGCCTCAGTTCTAAGAGAATGATATGGGTTCAGCAGGGAGAGAGTTTTGAATTGGCCTCAAGCCCTGCATTATTGGATGTATTTCCTTTATTTTGTTAGGCCTTAACTCTAAGAAAGATGCAGCATCACGATTGACTTTCTGTCCTTTTCTTTTTTTGCAGTCTTATCGGTGTGTAACTTGTTATTACTAATTGTCCTCTCCTTTACACTCTCTTACCCTAAGGGAATACCAGTAGCATTGCTAGGACTTGAAAATATTCCCAAATAGTAAACTATTACAAAACTATTACCAACAAATTTCCCTTGCAAAAATCAGACTAACTTTTTAAAGTTTATGCCTTTGGCGCTATTATTTTAGATCATAAACACTTTGCAAGCAAGAATCATGTAAGGTTTGGTTAATTTTTGTCCAGTGCCGTGTGATTAAACCTTAATATATATTGACTGTTTTTATCTGTAACATAATTTTGTTTACTCAAATGCATTATTTTCTTTTTAATTTCCTTAATACATCAGATTATGTATAATAGGAAACAAGTAGAAGTCAATAGGAAAACATATTTTCTTGCAATTAATTTTTGAAGAATTCGATTATATCAGTATTTGCCCTCTCTTTTTTAATTCATAGGTAAAGACAAATATTTTCTCCAGTAGCAAGGATACTACTTCATTGTCTTCAGCAGAATTTTCTCTCAGGTTGCCTTTTGGTTATTAGCTGCTTTGTTTATAATCATCTCAAGAAATACCATTCTTCTCCTTCAGAAGTGCACAGTCCTTGCCATACAACTCAGTGTCTGAGATAATTAAAGAATGTGAATACCATTGCCCTGAAGTTCCAAAACATAATAAATTTATCAGTGTTTATATTCCCTATTTGTGAGGCTGTGCCACACTTTGATATAGTCTGTTCTGATTTCTTCAGTGACAAACAGTTTACAGAGAAGTATTTTTGTTCTTTTTTTCTTTTTTTTTGAGAGGAGCTACCTAATGAAACATTTATCACCTTTGCAGTCAAATAAAAAACTTTCAATTAACAAGGCTGAAAAAATGGAAATTATAGGTGCTATATCCTGAGTAGGAAAGTGAGTGAAGTACAGATGTAGTTGAACTCATTGTGTAGGCATTAGTGATGATAATCTATTTCAAAGAGAAGAATCAAGCTGACATTAAGAGTAAAGGCTGGACTTTTTAACAGATGGTGTTGGGAGAACTGGACAGCAACATGCAGAAGAATGAAACTAGATCATTTTCTCACACCATGCACAAAAATAAACTCAAAATGGATAAAGGACCTGAACGTGAGACAGGAAACTATCAACACCCTAGAGGAGAAAGCAGGAAACAACCTCCTTGACCTCCACCGCAGCAACTTCTTACTTGACACATCCCCAAAAGCAAGGGAATCAAGAGCAAAAATAAACTGTTGGGACCTCATCAAGATTAAAAGCTTCTGCACAGCCAAGGAAACAACCCAGAAAATTAATAGGCAACCAACGGAATGGGAAAAGATAGTTGCAAATGACATATCAGATAAAGGGTTAATATCCAGAATCTATAAGGAACTCACCAAACTACATGCCCGAAAAACAAACAACCCAGTGAAGAAATGGGCAGAAGATATGAACAGACACTTCTCCAAAGAGGACATCCAGGTGGCCAACAGACACATGAAACGATGCTCAGCATCCCTCCTCATCAGGGAAATACAAATGAAAACCACACTGAGATACCACCTCACGCCAGTCAGAGTGGCTAAAATGAGCAAATCAGAGAACTCTAGATGCTGGCGAGGATGTGGAGAAACGGGCACCCTCCTACACTGTTGGTGGGAATGTAAACTGGTACAGCCCCTCTGGAAAACAGTGTGGAGGTTCCTCAGGAAACTAACAATAGAACTCCCCTAGGACCCAGCAATAGCACTGCTAGGAATTTACCCGAGGGATACAGAAATGCTGATGCATAGGAGCACATGTACCCCAATGTTCATAGCAGCACTCTCCACAATAGCTAAAACATGGAAAGAGCCTCAGTGTCCATCAATAGATGAATGGATCAAGAAGATGTGGTTTATCTATACCATGGAATACTACATGGCAATGAGAAAGGATGAAATCTGGCCATGTGTAGCAACATGGATGGACCTTGAGGGTGTTATGCTGAGCGAAATGAGTCAGGCAGAGAAGGACAAATATCATATGTTTGCATGTATAGGAGGATTAGGAGGAACTTGACGGAGGAACAAGGGGGAGAAGAAGGGGGGAAATGGTGGGGGAAAGGGAGAGAGGCAAACCATGAGAGACTCTTGAATGCTGACAAAAACTGAGGACTGATGGATGTGGGGGGGAGGGGGGTGATGGGCATGGAGGAGGACACTTGTGGGGATGAGCACTGAGTGTTATGTGGAAACTAATTTGACAATAAACTATTTGTGTAAAAAAAAAAAAGTAAAGGCTGGACTTGAGTCATCAGGGTGGAATGGAGAATAAAGTGAGAAGTCCTTCATATACAGTCTTTCCTGTGTGGGATGCAGAAAGGGATGAGAAATTCTACATATATTGCATCCTTTCTTTGTTTTAAGAGGGTCTGTATCTCAAGATGCATACAGTCAAAAACACTAAATTGTATTGTAATTTCTGAACTTTCTGGGTCCTATAAGTGCTTTTTTCCCTCACTATTAGTAGATGGGCATCTGTTACTTGTTTCAGCTCCCCAGTGACAGGAGAGCACTCTCCAGCGTGTCTGTAGAGTTCTCTTAGAATCAAGTAGGGGAACTGGAGGCAGAAACTGAATAGAGGAAGCACAAGTCCTGGTAAAGAAGGTGGCTTGGGGATGTAGAGGATTGAAGGTGGGAGTGGGTCACAGATAAAAGGTCCATTTCAGACTAAAGAGTAGAAGCAAGAATCATGAACTGTGGACTTGGATTAGGGTGAGCAGAAAGTGCACTGGACTGGGACCTAAGGACTTAGTTCTGGGCTTGATCTTGTGACAGTTTATTTATATGGCTTTAGTTACATCTTTTAACTTTATTGGTCCTTCATCTTGTCATCTGTAAAATGAATGGAAGTACCACATAGATTCTAAGTTCCATCACAATTGTAAAATCTGTGATTCTATGGTATGTCTTATACTGAGCCATCATACTGTCAAAAGGAATGAGGCTGCTCAGATAACATTAGAATTAAGTTGAAAATGAGCACTCTAGATCAATCCTTTTGACACTGATGGTTAGTTAGCAATTTAATAACCATAGTTAGCAAATGAATTCATGAAAAAGATAAAGTGAACATTCAACAAATACATTCTATTAAGAAACACTTTCTGTTTTATGTGCTGACAGTAGCAATAGATTAGAAAAGTTACTTAAAGAAGTAACTTGTGTATTTAAAAAAAGTTATTTAACAGAAGAATGCACTGCTTATAGATTTCATTTCCTTGCTATTATTAAAAAGCTATGCTTGCACATAAACAACACTGCTTAGAACAAAGGCTCTAAAAACTTTAAGTTTTACTTTCACCTGCAAAAGAAATTGTGTTGAAATCGTATTGAAATTCCATTGAATGTGAATATGGCACTTGTATACCATCTATGAAGGCATGCTTTGGAATGCAGACTATCTAGGCACAAATCTCCTAGCTTTTTTTTTTTTTTTTTAGCAAAATATGAATAGAGAGAAAACAGGAGTTACTCAGAGGAAAAATTGAAAGCCAACTTGTACTATATAGCACTGAGATAGCAGAAACAGCTGCACACCAGCTTAATCCTTGTGACAAGCCCAGAACTCTACAATAATGGCTGGCACAGTCTGATGAAATTGCCAAGGAGCCAGATGCCACAGCTGGGAACATTATCCTCGTGTTTCCAATGAAATTGATACAGCAAATGGTACTCCATTTTTAACTCCTTGCTATCTATATGAGCTTTCTGTAAGGAATTGAGATCTCTTATAAAGCGTAAGTTCTAAACAGTAATGAGGAGGATGAATGACAATGATAATAATTTTATTAGAAAAAGAAACTGAAGAAGATACTGCAAATATTATTGAAAGTAGAAAAGATGGAAAACAAGAAGTGAATTTTAAATGGCAAACTATAGAGGGTTAGAGGGGTTGTGACAATATCAGATTGGTAAATGTTCTAACAATTACAGGACTATTTACCTTTTCTCTAATGTAGATCGTAGTATTTTTGCCAGAGACAATGAGAAGGACAGTGGGAAATATTTGACCTAAAAAAATGATGAAGAACTTTTCATGATAACATGCTAAATAATACATAAATATTAACAATGACAATGTGTTTGACTCTGTATTAATAACTACATGTACCTCAAAGAATCTATAGTATAGTACAGTTTACGGTATAGTGTGTATTCAATGTATGATGTGATAATTTTTGCACAAAGTGCAAGACCTGTGGATTACTGGATGGCTTGAGTCTATGGTATACTCTTATCTATAAATATAGTATCTTTTATGTGATAGAATGACCACACCCACGTCCTCACTATAGTAAATTAAAACTCTAATTCCTGGAATATAGGAATGTATTACCTTACATTGCAAAAGGGACTTTGTAGATGTGATTAAGGGTGTGAAATTTGAGATGGGGAGTTACCCTAAATTATTTGGGTGGGCTCGATCTAATTAAATCTATACTTAAAAGAAGAAAACTTCTGTGGTTGGAACATAGAGATGAGATAGAAGGAGAGTTTGAAGTATGAGAGAGAGTCAACTCAGCATGGCTGGTTTGAAGGTGGAGTAAGGAGGCTGAGTCAAGGAATATAGGTGGCCTCTAGAAAAGGAGGATGGGCTTCAGCTGTAAGATAGGAGGGATCTCAGTCCCACAACCACAAGGAAATGAATTCTGCCAACCAACTGAATGAACAAGAAAACGAGTTCTTCTCTATACTGTCCAGAAGAGAATGTAGCCCTGGTAACACTTGGATTTTTGCCTTATGAGACCTGTGTAATACTTCCAGATGATATGTAAAATAATAAATTTGTATTGTTTTAAGCTGTAAAGTTTATAATAATTTGTTATTGAAGCAATGAAAAACAAGTGTAAGTTATTAAATGCATAGTAAGTTAAAAATACAAAGGTAAAGTAGCAATATGGATAGCAGTATGTTGAAATGATCAAGTCTCTGATTATCCACTGAGTAATGAAAAAGCATGCAACTTTTTTGAGACTATATAGATCTTAGTTGGACTGAGAAGATTTTATAGGAAACAGATTAAAACAGACTTGGAAGGATATGTAGACTTCGTTGAGAATAAAATGAAGTCTCTAAACATTATGTGTGGGAGAATGACAAAGAAAACTTTTATTTGTAGGAAAAGTATGAGATGTTTTTTGGAAGAAATGCATGTCTTGGTTGTTTATATGTAAGAATCATAAAACAATAGGAAAAGTGGATTTGGGAAAGACGTTAGAAGATGTTTGGGCTTTCTTATAATGCCAAAGTGAAGCTTGGCATTGTATGTATGTATGTATGTATGTATGTATGTACCAGTAGTGGATTATATCCTAAATGTATTTTGCGAACTTACTGAATTCATTTATTAGTTCTACTAGTTTTTTGGTGGAGCCTTTAAGGTTTTTTATATATAGTATCATGTCAACTGCACATGGTGAGAGTTTTACTTCTTCCTGACCAATTTGGATGTCTTTTCTTCCTTTTTGTTGTCTGATGGCTGTGGTTAGGACTTCTCGTACTATGGTGAATGAAATTGATGAGAGTGGAAATCCTTGTCTTATTCCTGACCTTTGGGGGAAAGCTCTCCTTTTTCATTAGTAAATACGCTGTTACCTGTGTATTTTTCATATATGGTCCTTAGTATGTTAAGATATGTTCCTTCTAAAAATATTTTTTGACCATTTTTATTATGAATAGATGATGTATTTTGTCAAACCCTTTTCTACATCTGTTGAAATGATCATATAGTTTTCATCTTTCTCTTGTTGATATGATGTATCACTTTGATTTGTGAATGCTGAACCACCCTTGTGTCCCAGGAATAAATGCCACTTGATCGTGGTGAATGCTTTTTTAAACATATTGTTGGATTCGGTTTGTTAACATTTTGTTGATGATTTTTGCACTTATGTTCATCAAAGATATTGGCCTATAGTTCTCTTTTTTTTGTAGTGTCTTTATCTGGTTTTTCTATCATGGTAATGTTGACCTTATAGAATAAATTTGGAAGCATTCTGTCCTCTTCTATTTTTTGGAATAGTTTGAAAAGAATAGGTATTATGTCTTCTTTAAATGTTTGGTAGAATTTACCTGTGAATCCTTCTGGTCCTGGACTTTTGTTTGTTGGGAGTTTTTTGACTATTGATTTAATTTCATTGCTGGTGATCAGTTGTTCCAAATTTCTTTTTGTCCTGATTTAGTTTGGGGAGGTTATATGTTTCTAGGAATTTATCCATTTCTTCTAGGTTGTCCAGTTTGTTGGCATATAATTTTTCATGGTATTCTCTTATAATCCTTTATATTTCTGTGAAGTGATTGTGATTTCTCCTCTTTCATTTCTTATTTTGTTTATTTGAGTACTCTGTGTGTGTGTGTGTGTGTGTGTGTGTGTGTGTATGTCTGTCTCTTTATTGATGATCTGTCTAAAGTGTTACCAATTTTGTTGATCTTTTTAAAGAACTGGCTCCTGGTTTCATTCATCTGTTATGTTGTTTCTTTTAGGTTCTATTTCATTTATTTATACTCTTTATTATTTCCTTCCTTCTACTGCTTTAGGGTTTTATTTGTTCTTTTTCCAACTCTCTAGGTGCAAGTTTAGGTGGTTTAATGGAGATTGTTCTTTCTTCTTGAGGTAAGCCTGCATTGCTGTAAAGTTTCCTCTTAAAACAGCTTTTGCTGCACCCTGAAAATTTTGGATTGTTGTGTTTTCATTTTCATTGGTCTGTGTATTTTTCCATTTCCTCTTTGATTTCTTTGTTGACTCATTCATTGTTCAGTAGCATATATTTAACTTCCATTTATTTGTGGTCTTTCCAGATTTTTTCTTGGCTTATTTCTACTTTCATAGCATTGTGGTTGAGAAAGATGCATGGTATGACTTCAATCTTTTTGAATTAGTTGAGACTTGTTTTGTGGCTTAATTTATATATAACCTGTTCTGGAGAATGTTCCATGTACAATTGAAAGGAACATGTAGCCATTTTGCAACAAAGTGGATGGAATTAGAGGGTATTATGCTGAGCAAAAGTAGAGAAAGACAAATATCATATGACTTCACTCTTTTGTGGAATTTAAGATATAAAACAGATGAACATAGGGAAAGGGAAGCAAAAATAACATAAAAACAAGGAAGGGGACAAAATATAAAAGACAAATATAGAGAACAAACTGAGGGTTGCTGGAGGGGGTGTGGATGGGGGATGGCCAAATGGGCAAGGAGCATTAAGGAAGATATTTGTTGGGATAAGCACTGGTTGAACTATATATTAAATAACTTGGATATAAATTTAAGAAACAGAAAAGAAAAGAAAAAAGGAAAAAAAAGGAAAGAATATGTTTTCTCTTGTTTTAGCATGGAATGTCCTGAATATAGCTGTTAAATCCATCTAGCCTTATGTGTCATTCACAATCACTCTTTCCTTGTTGATTTTCTGTTTGGACGATCTATCCATTGATAGTAGAGTGTTAAAATCCGCTACTATTATTGTATTATCATCAATTACTTCCTTTATGTTTATTATTAACTCTTTTATGTATTTGGGTGCTCCCATCTTAGTAGCATAAATTTTTACAATTGCTTTATCTTCTTGTTGGATTGTTCCCTTTGTTATATAGTGTTCTTATCTCTTGCTACAGTCTTTGTTTTAAGATCTATTTTGTCTGATATCAGTATTGTTACCCTGGATTTCTTTTCACTTCCCTTTGCATTATAAATGCTTTTCCATCCCTTCAGTTTCAATCTGCATGTGTCTTTAGGTCTGAAATGAGCCTTTCATAGGCTGGATATAGAATGGTTTTGCTTTTTTATCCATTATGTCATCCTATGCCTTTGATTGCAGTGGTTAGTCCATTTACATTCAAAATAATTATCAATGGGTATGTACTTATTGACATTTTTATACATGTTTAATGGTTGTTTATGTAGTTCTTTTTTTTCTTTTGCTCTCTTCTCTTACTGTTTTTTTTTAAGTTTATTCATTTATTTTGAGAGAGAGAGTGGGAGAAGGGGAGGGACAGAGAGAGAGAGAGAGAGAGGGAGAGAGCAAATCCCAAGTAGGTTACACACTGCCAGCACAGAGCCCAATGTGGGGCTCAAACCCATGAACCATGAGATCATGACCCAAGCTGAAACTAAGAGTCGGATGCTTAACCAACTGAATCACCCAGGTGCCCCTTCTCTTAAGTTTTATTTGGCTTTCTTAGTGATATACTTGGATTTATTTTTGTTTATTTTTTGCATATCCGGTACTGGTTTTTGATTTGTGGTTATCATTAGGTTTATATATAACTTCTTATGCATATAGCAGTCTATATTATAAAGTTGATGGTTGTATAAGTTTGAACCCATTGTAAAAGCATGAAGTTTTTACACCTCTTCCTACCATGTTTTTCATATATGTTGTCATGTTTTCCATCTGATTTTTTATAGATATGCTTGATTTTACTGTTTTTATGCTGTCTACTTCTTTTACTCCTGCTTATGGTTTTTCCTTTATACTCAAAGAATCCCCTTTAATGTTTCTTTTAAGACTAGTTTAGAGGTGATGAATTACTTTAAATTCTGTTTGTCTGACCAACTCTTTATTTTTCTTTCTATTCTGACTGATAGCCTTGCTGCATAGAGTATCCTTGGTAGCATGTTTGTTTTTTTTTCCCTTTCAGGACTTGGACTGTATCGTGCCACTCTTTTCTGTCCTGTGAATATTCTGTTGAAAATCAGCTGATAGCATTATGGAGTTTCCCTCGTATGTAACTATTTTCTTTTCATTTGCTGACTTTAAAATTCTCTCTTTAACACTACCTTTTGCCATTTTAAGTGCTATGTATCTTTGTCTGGACTTTCTTGTTTGTTTGTTTGTTTGTTTGTTTTTCAGGTGGGGGGGTTCTCTGTGCCTCCTGGATCTGAATTTTTGTTTCCTTCTCAATATTTGGTAAGTTTTCAGTATTATTTCTTCAAATATATTTTCTGCCCTGTTTCTTTTCTCTTCTCCTTCTGAGATCCCTATAATGTGAATGTTATGCTTGATTGTGTCACGATTTCCCTTAATTTATTCTCATTTTTTATTATTCTTTTTTCTTTCTCTTGTTCAGCTTAATTTCTATCTATTCTGTTTTCTAGGTCACTGATCCATTATTCTGCTTCCTCTCATCTACTATTTTTTCCATGTACTGTATTTTCACTTTCATTTACTGAGTTCTTCATTCTAACTTGTTCTTTTTTAATGTTTTCTGAGGGCCTCACTGAGATCTTTCTGAGATCAATTTTTATTGCCTTAAATTCTCTATTGGATATATTACTTATCTTCATTCAGTTTATTTATCTTGCTATTCTCTCTGGTCTTTTGGGGGATGTATTCCTCTGTCCCCACATTTTGCCTAACTCTGCGTCTGTTTGTATGTGTTTGCAAAGTCACCTATGACTCCTGCTCTTAAAAGTAGTGGCCTTATGAAGAAGAGGTCCTTTAATGCCCCGCAGTGCAGTGTCCCCTGTTCATCAGAACCTGGTGCTTCAGGGATGTCTCGTATGTGCATGTACCCTGCTGTTGCCACTGAGCCACATTTACCGTCAGTCCTGTCATCTGCAATGGCTCTTTGCCCGCTGTGGGCAGGGTTTTTGGTCCCTGTCTTGTTAGTGTCCTGGACTACTTTTGACTTGTATTCGGCCAGACCAGGAATTTGCCAGAGTTGAGGTAGCACCAAATTATAGAGTGTGCTATATAGAGTGTCCCTGTGTTGTCCTCTGAAAAGTTTTCATTGTTGTATGGGACCTGCAGTCCAACCAGATTTCTGCCCTCAGCCCACTCCTGGGGCCACAGTTGGGCTGGTACCTACGATTTTCTTCTCTTTCCCCAGAGGCAAGAGTCACTTTGGAGTGGTGCTGACCACTATCAGGGCTGCTTGCACACTGCCAAGCTTGTGACTGCTGCTTTGACTTTACGCCTGTGAAGGCCGGGTTGGAGGTGGCGGGTTTAGCAGCAGAATGCCTGGGTGAGGTATGAGATATTCACAAGCTGGGGGGAACACTCCCGCTGAGTGTGGGTTGGAGTTGGAGCTCTGCAGAAGAGCACATGGGTGGGGTGCACTGTTAGCAAGCTAGATGGAGAGTGTTCGTGCTCTGCTAGTTCCCATAGGTGTCTGTGTATCTAGGATGGGAGACGGGAGGGAAATGGCACCAGTCACCTCGTTTGTTCTGGGAGAAGTCTCCCAAAGATCCTGAAGAACCAAACCAGCGCCATGACAGGCTTCAGAAGGCCCCAGAGATTAGAAGACCCAAGTCTCTGAGGCCTGACTCAGCAGGCTTGAGCCACCGCCCTTTCCTGTGTCCGAACCAATCATTGGAGGTTGGGAGGTACCGGACGTTCTGGCCACTATTCTGGCCCACCTTGCTCTAAACTCACCAATCCCTCTGCGCCGTAACAACCTCTGCCTCACCTTGTCCTATCACGTTGTAGTCCCTGTCCATCACCCCTTTCCCTCCCTAGAGTTAATAAAAACCCTACTCCTCCTTTGTTCGGGGCTCTCAGCATGGATCCATTGCATTGGTGAGGTCTGGGAGCCCGAGCTTAAGCCCGTAATAAAGCCCTTTGCCTTTGCATACGTGACTCGGACTCCTTGGTGGTCTTGGCATTTTGGGGAGATCACGATCTGGGCATAACAATCCTTACCCCTTAATCACATGTACTGAGATTGGTAAATAGATATTTCCATATACCCCAGGTGGCTTTCAAACTGCTGCTTCTGTTTCTCATTGGGTCTGTTTGTTATGCTGTTTCCTTAGGGTTAGGGACTCAGCTTTCTATTGCCCTTAAGCTCTCCCAGAGCCAAGTGCTCATTTTTATATTTCTAGATATTTAGCCCTACTGATTGTAAGAATTCACAGTTAGACCCCTCTGGTTTTCAAACCAAATGGTATGTGAATTCATCTTCCCATTGTGGGTCCTCCATGCCTGGAGTGACTTGTACGGGGTCTGCTTTTCTTCTCTCTTCTCACCTGCAGCGTCCTTCATTCCTATGACAGTCTTGGGGCCTCTTTGGCTCCGGACTGTGTCTTCACCCTTCCTACCCTCTTTGATGTGGCCTCTTCTGTACTATTAGCTCTGGAGAGTCTGTTAAGCCAGTCTTTGGGTCATGTTCTGAGTTATTTACACTGATATGGTTATTATCTAGGTGTTATCCATGAGGCAAAGTGAGCCTAGGATACTCCTACTCTGCCATCTTCCCCATAAGTCAAAAGCTTTTTACTCTTGAGAATATGCATGTAAATGTATCTGAGTCTCATAAAATATAGAATTATGCATTTTAACTGTACCATAGTGGTTCAGCATTACTATGAGATAGATATATAATGGCTTAATTTTTGCTGGTATTAAATTATCATTAAGGCATAGTAAGACTATTACATTCTTTATCTTACCTTAGTATCTGTCATGCCTGGATTGCTGTTTCTTTCTCATGCTCTTGGGAGCTCTTTTGAAATGTAATGTTTTCTGTGACTCTCCCAATATTGTACTTCTGATGTATGTTGTATATACCTATATTATATCCCTTACTATTACCACATTTTAATTACTTTTTAGTGTCAATCTTCCTAACTCATCTCTATTTTCCTTAGAGTTTAACAAAAGTACAATAATAGCTGTTATTCTTTAAACATTTATTAGAGTAAGGTATTTTACACATATTTCACTTAATCTTTACAACTCTATGTAGCAGAGCTTTTTAAAGAATTTATTTTTTATGTACACCTGAAACTAATGTAGCATTGTGTTCCAGCTATACTCAAATTAAAAAAAAAAGACAATCTTTTTAGACTAGTTCTAGGTTATAGCAAAATTAAGAAGATAACAAAGATTTCCCATATATTTCTGTGTCCTCACCTGTAGAGCCTTAATAAACATCCTCCATCACAGTGGTACATATGTTACAATTGATGAACCTATTTTAACACATTGTAATCTTCCAAAGCCTATAGTTTATATTAGCTTTCACTCTTAGTGTTGTACATTCTATGAATTTGGACAAATGTATCATGACACATAACTATCATTATAGTAGCATGCAGAGTTTTTCACAGGTCCTAAAAATTCACTGTGCTATGAGTGGAATTATATAGTATTTAGCTGTTTCAGCAATTGCACTCCTTCATATTTACCCAAAGGTGTTGAAAACTAATGTCCACCTGCACATGGATGTTTATAGAGCCTTTATTCATAATTGCTAAAACTTGGAGGTGACCAAGTTGCCCTTCAATGGGCAAATGTATAAACTGTGGTACATCTAAGCAATGGAATATTATTTAGTGCTAAAAAGAAATGATCTATCAAGCCATGAGAATACATGGACAGATCTTAAATTCATATTACTAAGCAAAAGAATCAAGCAAAGTTTTCAATTTTTTATTCTCTGTTATATCAAAGTAATAATGAATATTGTAGAAATAATTTTGAATCCAATGTAAGTTAAACTGAAATAGGACAGTCCTCCAATCTGCATATGTACCCTGCAACTCTATCCTCAGAAGGCACCTTTTAAACTATTTCTGCTTTTACATTCTTAGATTATTGCCCCCATATAGCTTAATAATGTGCCTTGAAGTCCATGTATTGATTAATTAACCTTAGACTTTATTTATTGGTTATATACTGTGAAAAATGTAGATTGTTAACATCCCAATTTTAACTAATTTGCTTAGGGGCACCTGGGTGGCTCAGTCGGTTAAGCCTCCGACTTCAGCTCTGGTCATGATCTCACAGTTAGTGGGTTTGAGCCCCATGTCGGGCTCTGTGTTGACAGCTGTCTCGGAGCCTGGAGCCTGTTTCAGATTCTGTATCTCCCTTTCTCTCTGACCCTCCCCTGCTCACACTGTCTCTCTCTCTCTCTCTCTCAGAAATAAATAAAACATTAAAAAATTTTTTAAAATAAAAAATAAATAATTTGCCTGTAAAGTAAAACCTTGGATTTTGACTAACTTGTTCTACTCGTGTTCCACAAGTCAAGCAAACATTTCTAATAAATTTTAACTTGATAAATGAGCAATGTCTTGCAATATGAGTAGTACATGATGCCGAATGTGACATGATCACAACTGAGCTAATGGCTCTTTTCTCTCTCTCTTGCTGCAGGAGTGTGGGTGATTGTCTCCCATGCTCAGATGCTCAGTCTCAGGCTGTGGTGTTTGGCAGAAATCAGTGATTTTTCAGAATGTTGGAAGGTGCCCACAACTGGCATTAGTGTATTTTATGTCACTGCATAGCACGTATGGACAGTCCTTTGCTTTTCTATATAAGAGTAAGCTGAGGAATGCTTTGTTTTATTCTAGGTCAGGCTGCCTGCAGATACAGACCCTTTCCTCTGTTGCCTTATTGCCAATAACACTAAATATAACAGTATATGACAAGAGTTTATTAATACTGTACTATAGTCAACATCTGTGTGAGTGTATACAATGGCGCCCATGTAGAAAAAGATTCCATTGAGCTAATAGATAGCAATGATTCCATTAGTGATAGTGAACGTAGTCCTACCCAATAACCGTCCTCTCTTTTGTCTCCCTAACACCAGCCATGAAGGTTTGCAAAAGTGAATGCAGGTTAATTTGTTTACTTTTCTTTCTTTTTTGTATTTTTATTTATTATATTGTATTATATTACAGTGTTGTAATAATTTTTATATGAAAATTTTTGGGTTGTGGAACGAATCATCTGAGTTTCCATTATTTCTTGTGGGGAAATTCACTTTGATATACAAGTACGTTTGATTACAAGCATGTTTCTGGAATGAATTGTGCTCACAAACCAAGGTTTTACTGTACTTCTGTTTTCTGTTCCAATATATGTAGGCAAATACTCAATACCCTTTTGGAAGAGATGAGAATCTGGGTCACAACCTTCCCTCTACCATATTTCTCCATGTTCACCTTCCAGCTTATTAGCTACATTTTTACTTTGTCAATGAGCTTTCCTCTGTCTTTTAGAAATTGAAAAAATATAATTGAGTAGAAACAGTTTAGTTAAGGGCATCTGGATGGCTTAGTCGGTTGAGCAACTGGTTCTTGAATTTGACTCAAGTCATGATCTCATGGTCCTTGAGATTGCGTCCCTTGTTGGGCTCTGTGCTGACAGTGCTGAGACTGCTTGGGATTCTCTCTCTCCCTCTCTGCTCCTCCCCCGCTTGTGTGCACATCTCACTCTATCTCTCAAAAATAAATGAATAAAGCTAAAAAAAAAAAAAAAAGGAAAAAATTCATTTGAAGGGCTGGGCAGTTAAATTGGAAGAATTCTCCTAGAAAGCAGAGCAAAAAGATAGTGACAATAAAAGCGAAGCCAGACAGATCACACAGTGGCTGATCCGGGCAGTCTTTTTATCTGTCCAATAGGAATCTGAAAGAAATAATGTTGAAAATAAGCCTACTACACTTTACTCATAGACTTATTTCTAAAAACTGGGGCACCTGGGTGGCTCAGTTGGTTAAACGTCTGAGTTTGGCTCAGGTCATGATCTCATGGTCCATGGGTTCGAGCCCCGTGTCAAGCTCTGTGATGACAGCTAGCTCAGAGCCTGGAGCCTGTCTTCGAATTCTGTATCTCCCTCTGTATCTGACCCTCCCCTGCTCATGCTGTCTCTCTCTCTCAAAAATAAATAAAACATTAAAAAAAAACTGATAACCAGTAAACAGTCACTACATTATGTACACAGTAAATATTGTTTACTGGAGAACCATTTTTTTTTCTTAAAGTGATTCATGTCCTAACCCTTGAAGAATAACATTGCTAGCATGGAGGTGAAATGAGCCTTTTATTTTCTTTATTTTGATTTTTCATTGTTTTATAAACTTTATTGAGTAATAATTGAAAAATATAATTTTGTACACTTAAAGTATACAGTGAGGTGATTTGATTCTTATTTATATTGTATAATGATTACCGAGATAGAGGTAATTAATACATCTGTCACCTCACATAATTAACATAGTTAATTCTTTTTTTTTTTAAGTTTATTTATTTATTTTGAAGGGGGGAGACAGAGAGAAGAGAGAGAGAATCCCAAGAAGGCTGTGCACTGTCAGAACACTGTCAGTGCAGAACTTGTCAACGTGGTGCTCAAACTGACGAACTATGAGATTATGACTGAGCCAAAATCAGTAGTGAGATGCTTAACTGACTGAGCCACCCAGGTGCCCCCATAGTTAACTCTTTTTGTGTTTGTGGTAATGCCAAGATCTACTCAGCAACTATCAAGTATACGATAATATGTTATTAACCCTAGTTCTTTTATTTGTTAACCATTTCAGTCATACTGGCAATTCCAAGGATTCCCCTTTTGATTTCTGCAGACACCCCACCAAGGCCTTTTAATCGTGTGCTCCAGTCTGTGTTGTTACTCAGTTCCTCTTGGCTTCTGGTCATTCAGAACTTCCACTTGCTACTCCCAGGGTTGAGTTCGTTCTTTGCTGAATTCCACTTTTACTGTTTTTTTGGTTTGTTCCTTCTTGACTTCTAATGACTTCAAGTAATTGCCCAAGAAAGGGGGGATTGGGGTAGAAGATTAACAGTCTGGAGTTCATGCATACTAGAAATATTTTTATTTTTCACTTAATTTTCATGGATATACCTGCGTATTGAATTTTAGGTCCCAATATATTTTCTTTCAGAACTTGAAAACTATTGTTCCATTGCTTTCTGAGATGCAGTTTACTGAGATATATTGTGTTAAAATGATGCCCATTTCTTTGTAACAGCGTTTTTTTCCCTTCTTGAAAACATTTAGAACTTTATCTTTGAGGTTCAAAATTGTTATAAGGGCTAGATACAGATCTTTGCTCATTAATTGCTTTGGAGGTTTTTGAGTCTAAAACTCATAGATAGCATGTGCTTAACTCTTTTTTCATCTCTTCCATTCGTCCTTCCTTGTTTTTCCTTTTATTCTATTTATTATTTCTGGATACCTATTGATGAAAAGTTGAATGATTCCTAGAAAAAAACTCAAGACAGTAAAAAAAAAAAACTGTAAGGTTAAAAGTAAAGACAGGAAAAGAGTTATTAGGAAATCAAGCAAAAATAAAGTAATTGTGATACTATTAATTTCAGACAAAATTAGTTAAAATATAATATTTAGGAAGAGCATAATATATAATAAGGCCATGATCATGTATTTATATGCACAAGAAAAGGTGCATATATCTAAAAAATATTATATATAAAAGGAGAAATAAAAAACATAGTTTTTGTGAAAACAACATGTAGTTTTTTTGATGATACAACTATAGTCCAGGCTAAGGGTTTTATATGCATCAATATTTAACCCTACAACAATGCTGAGGCAGATACTATTTTCCCTCATTTTATATGGAAGCCAACCGTATTAGATATTTTAAGTAATGTGCCAAGGGTTAAATAACTAGGAAGTATGTAGTAGAATTGGATTTCAAACACAGGTTTATCTGATTCTTGAGTCTAGGGTTCTAATACTCTGCATTTTGCTCTCTTTTACTCCCTTCTATAGAGGAAGCAAACAAAACTTAGAACCATAGGGACTGTAAATGATATTTGTTTGATTTGAAAGATATATGTGTCAAACTGCCAGCTCAGTGAAGTGCTAATACAGCTAGATTCTTTTGTCACAGTTATTCTTTGTACTGTAAGTTCTAGGTTTGACAGCTACCCCGTTTTATGTATCCCTCACTATAGTACCATACACAAAAGTTTTGTAGCCCTAAAAAGTCCCCTGTGCTTCACATGGTTAACTTCCTACCTCCTCAAGCTCATGACAACCACTGATACATTTTTCTGCCTTCATACTTTTGTCTTTGTCAGAATTTCATAGAAGTAATATCATATAGTATGTATCATTCTGAAACTTCCTGCTTTCTTTTAGACAGCATCCATTTAAGCAATAGCATGTAACATTTATTCATGTTGTTACATAGATTAACAATTTATTCTTTTTTTCACTGAACAATATTCCATACTATGAATGTACCACATTATATTTATTCATTTGCCCATTGAAGGCCACCTTGGTTGCTTCCAGTTTTGGGTGTATCCTGATTTTGAAAGGTTAATAGTGAATATTCACATTTATAGGTGCTAAGTGGAAGATACAACAGGACCTGTCATGATGTACTATATATCACTGGGTGTATTTAATTTTTTAAATTATAAATGAAAAATGACTCAGGTCATTCAGTATGCATTTTAAAGATGTCATAAATCATGCTTTGTTACTAAATAAGGAAGTATGAAAATTCATGGACTGAGCACTCAGGTAAAGAAATTAAAAATAGAGAAACACACAAGCCAATAGAAAGATGAAAGAAAAGGGTGATAAAAACAAACACAGGCTGGGTCCGGGGGTCCCTGAAGGATGGACAGTGTCAGCGAGGGAGGGATGAGAGAGCCCTGAGAATCTTTCTGATCACCAGGCAGGCATCTCTGCTCTGACTGGGGCTCAACTTTATTTTATAATTAAGTGTTTGGGGGATGGCACAGAAGTGGCATTTGCCTTAGACAATGATTTCTGATGACAAATTTCTTTGATATGTAAGAATTTCCTGGAACATAGATTTGTAGAAGACTCCTGCATAACCTTTATCAATAGTGATTGAGGTAGGTGATTTAGATGCTTATCCTATGGGGAAGGAAGGTATCTTTAGCATACAAGACAATGTTTTTAGCATAAAAAGGATGAAGTCAGTTCTTTGTGAGCAGGGGTCAATAGCTTGTTTGTTTAAGGAGAAGTATTAATAAAACAGGTCTTTCAGGAAACACAATGTTTGCTCCCTTAATCACAAAAGAAGTTCCTACAATAGTTTCCTTCACAGGGTGCAATCAGCATATTCAAGGCCAGAATAAGTCACTCCAAATACTGATCACAAGATGCCTTGGGGGTCTGTACTCCAAGCAGAAACAGTTGGGTGGGGGGTGGATATCTGTTCTTAACTCTAAATTAGGCTCTTTGTCTCAGGGCCAGGCTCAATTGTAACTCTTGTGTTCTTAACCCCCTTTATTATGTAAGTCTTGGATCTGCAAGGCCCATAGGAAGAGCCTTTTGACAATCATCCACAGTGCTTTCATCTAAAAACTCTTTTGAAGAGGCAGGAATATGCTTTTCCATATGAGGAATCTGTGTGGGAAATATGGGTCTGATCTGGAATATTGTGAGGCCTGGTCAATACCAGCAGGCTCATTTCCAACATGAGCCAGTAGTAGCAGAAGGAGATTCCAGTTTTCGTTTCTCATGGCAGGAGCTGTGCAAACGCTGCCATTTCCTTGCTGTTACTGTCATCCGGTGAGGCCAGTGCGGCTCCCAGCAGTAAGGTGCGTTATAAAACTACAATAAGAAATAATGTGTTGTAGGCACAAAAACCAACAGATTCATGGCTCACAATAGGCAAGGAATAGATTCTAGCATATGTAAAAAGTCGCTCTATGATAATATTTCGCTACTTTTAGTTGTAGAATTGCAAACTCATACAATGAGGTTCTCTCTGTACCTTTGCCGATCAGCACATAGAGCTCTAAAATGGCTGCTCCCTAGGCTCCTGAAAGACCTAGCATCCAAGGTAAGTAATTTATTTTTCTTAATGTCTCAATTACAAGTTCCCTGAAGAGAGGACCAGATTAGGATCTGCTTACTACACATGGAGTTAGTACACAGACTTCTGAGTGGAAAAGAAGAGGAAATGAGTGATTTCTTTAGGTCAATCTCAAATAGTAGGAAAAAATATTAAGGTATACCTAATATCATAGATTATTATGCAGTTACTAAAACTGAATTTTTGATGAGTATTTAATAATTCTGGAATATGTTCATGATACATGTTTTTTCTTTGGAGGGATAGTAGTCTATATTTTTCTTTTTTATAACGTGATTGTTTTTGGTATTAGAGTAATATTGGCCTCAAAGAAAATGAGCCACTTGTAATTTTCTGGAAAAGAATGTAGAATTAGAACCATTTTTTCCTTAAATATTTCGTAGAATTCTCCAGCGAAGCCATCTGAGTCTAGAGTTTTACTGGATAGATGGAAGATTTTTAACTACACATTTAACTTTTTAATATGACTATTTGTATTCTCTGTTTCTTCTTGAGTTTTAATAATTTTGTCTTTCAAGGAATTGGTACTCTGTGGATGTTTTTAAAGGGAAACAACCCTAGAATAAAATTAGGTATTGTTCTTACAAATTTTTAACTTTTCCTTTAAAAGTGTTTTAATGATATATTCCATAAAATATCTTAGTGTGGTAGGAACCCCTCCCTAAGGAGAAAGAAAAAATTGAAGAAGAGAGAAGACTTCAAGGTCACCTAGATATGAGTCCAGCTGCCTACATCCCCCATGTTCTTGTAAACTGAAACAACTTAATCAGACTACATGTTTATGTGTATTACCATATATGGGAGACAAAGAAATAGAAAATGCATAAAAAACCCTATGCCATATGATGTGGGCCGCTCAGTTCTTTTGGGTATGAACCCAACTGAGTGGTGCCGGGAAAATAAAGTTGCTTCCTGGAAAGAAAAGTCTCGGTGTCACGACTCTCTGAGCGAGAATCCTGCAACATTACCTGGGGGCCTCGCCCGGGACTCAGAGACGGTGGATTGCCACCTCCCTTGCCACCAGGGTACGAGCCTCGGAGCACCGGGAGAAGCGACCTCCCCTGGCGCCAGCAGACCTCTTGATCCGTAGGGGACTAGCCTATCCCGGCGAGCCGGGGTGAGGGCCCTGTGTGCACTAACGGAACCCGAGGCCCAGGAACCAGCTTAAGGAGCGCCGCCCATCTGACTGGTAAGAACCCGGGTTCGTTTTGGTGGACCTGCCCCTAAGAGGCAGAAGGGGAGCCTGATCACCTCCCAGAGTTGCACTAGTAAGTCCACAAGGGAAGAGGAACGAAGCTGCAACTCTAAGGCGCTGGATGTAGGGCGATGGGCTGGAGTCGTTGTGTGAATGTGTGTGACTGAGACGGACAAAGGGAAGGTTCTGACCTGACCAAGGGCCGAAGCGAGTGTTGAGTCCTGATCCGCGGTTCCGAGGCGACCTCATACCTCTTAAGACCTCTTAAGACCTCATACGGCTTAAGGCTTAAGGCGGCGTCAGACTTCCTCGGGAGTCTGATCCGGGTCAGGGATTGAAACTGAACCCGCCAATGCTAAGAGGAGCCTGAAATATCTCCGAGAGGAGAGCGGCCGGAAACGGACAAAGCGGGTGTGCGTCCTTTCCAAACTGGTCCCCCTCCTTCCCTGATCTTCCCCTTCTTGTGCGTGAAAGTCATCTGTTAGGGGGAGGAAATGGGTGGAAAGCAGAGTAAACCGACTCCCCTAGAGTGTATGTTGAGGAATTTCAAAAAGGGATATTCAGGAAATTATGGTGTAAAATTAACTCCTGAGAAGCTCCGGACATTCTGTGAAATTGACTGGCCATCCTTTGGGGTGGGCCGGCCCTCTGAGGACTCACTTGAGAAGGAACTAGTTGGCCGAGTGTTCAGAGTCATTGCAGGGGACCCAGGCCACCCTGACCAATTTCCTTATATTGACTGTTGGCAAGACCTGGTCCTGTCCCGGCCTCCTTGGCTAAAAGTCTGTACTGAAGAGAGCTGTAAAGTAATCCTGGCTCGTCTCACGGCTTCCTCCAAATCCCGGCCAGAGGTTAAACAGCCCGTACAGTCAGGAGAACCTGAAGAAACCCCGCCAACCAGCGGATGAGTGGATGACTAATGTGGCTTTCGTAGGCCAGGCCCAAGGAGATATTCGGCGCAAGCTGTAAAAAGTAGAAGGTTTCACTGGCATGAATATCAGTCAGTTGCTAGAAGTAGCAACCCAGGTGTTCATTAACCGTGACCAGGCAGCACGGAAGGAAGAACGCCGAAAGATGCAAAAACAGTCAGATTTATTAGCTGCCGCTTTGGTGGAGCAGTCAAGACACCCCCAGAAGAAAGCCCCGCAGGGAAAGGGCCAAATCCAGAAAGGAGAGCAGCGGGGAGAGGGGTCTCGCCCTAGATCAAAACTAGGCTGGAATCCGTGTGCTTTGTGCCGTCAGGAGGGCCACTGGAAAAGTGAGTGCCCCCAGCGACCAGATGATTCTCAGCAAGGTCCTAAGCAGAAAAAAAGGGGCCATGTGGTCCATGGCCGGTACCAACTTGCCCCGCAGCCTCGTGGGCCCCCCAAGAATGATTTTGTGGGGCGAGCTGCCGTGGACGACTATGAGGAGGACTAGGACAGACCGGGCTCTATTTTACTAGGCCCCCGGGAGCCCCTGGTCAGAATGAAGGTGGGGGGCCAAACCTTTGACTTTATGGTAGATACTGGAGCACAACACTCAGCAGTGACCCAACCCGTGGGCCCTCTCTCACTGAGACAAGCCACCATTGTGGGGGCCACAGGCGATCAGATACGTTGTCCCTTCCTGTTACCTTGACTATGCAGTTTAGGTGGCCATGAAGTCATCCATGAATTTCTGTACCTCCCTGACTGTCCCGTGGCTCTAATGGGACATGACCTACTAGGAAAACTACAGGCCCAGATCACTTTCAACTCCCAGGGACGGGCTGCTCTGACCCTCCAAAAAAAACCAGAGGCAAAGATTATGACTCTCACCATTCCCCAGGGAGAGGAATGGCGTCTCTATAGCCTCAAGGAAAAACCGCAATTGGTGCCTGAGCTTCCTTTTAAGGTCCCAGGGGTGTGGGCTGAAGATAACCC
>NW_024081187.1:1228223-1230265 GCF_003009895.1 Hyaena hyaena | reverse complement strand
GATGGTGTTTGTGGAAAATTCAACCTGAGCAACTGCTGCCTACAGATAGATGATGAAGGAAAAGTCATAGAGGAGATCACAGATCGAATGAGAAAAGTTGCTCATGTCCCAGTCCAAACCTGGAATGGTTGGA
Source organism: Hyaena hyaena (assembly GCF_003009895.1). Lineage (NCBI taxonomy): Eukaryota > Metazoa > Chordata > Mammalia > Carnivora > Hyaenidae > Hyaena > Hyaena hyaena. Next base: position 1,230,132 of record NW_024081187.1, on the reverse strand, counting down.
ACCCCAGAGAGTTATTTGGAAGATGGTTTTCATCTTTCGGGGGATTCAAAACCCTCATAGGTCTTGTCCTCCTAATTCTGGGAGGATGTTTGCTCGTACCCTGCTTGGCTCCCTTGATTATACAATCAGTCTCCAGTCTCATTGAGACTATAGTTGAGAGAAAACCGGCTGCTCGTGTAATGATGTTATGGAAATATAAACCTCTAAGCCAGGATGATGCTCTCTGACCCAAAATAGAGGGGTCCGAGCATCAAAGGGGGGAATGTGGTAGGAACCCCTCCCTAAGGAGAAAGAAAAAATTGAAGAAGAGAGAAGAGAAGACTTCAAGGTCACCTAGATATGAGTCCAGCTGCCTACATCCCCCATGTTCTTGTAAACTGAAACAACTTAATCAGACTACATGTTTATGTGTATTACCATATATGGGAGACAAAGAAATAGAAAATGCATAAAAAACCCTATGCCGTATGATGTGGGCCGCTCAGTGCTTTTGGGTACGAACCCAACTGAGCGGTGCTGGCAAAATAAAGTTGCTTCCTGGAAAGAAAAGTCTCGGTGTCACGACTCTCTGAGCGAGAATCCTGCAACATTAGTAGAATTTTCTTTTGAAAATTCATTGTACCTACATTTCCAAGATTCAGACAGTGTCAAGGCAGCTGATATTTTCTTATGTCTCAATTGTGGCAGTGGGATTTTCAGGTACACAATTGTTCTTGCAGTCACCTTTTCCTGAGTTTAGAAAGGTATTGTCTATTATAGTTCTGTCCCACCTGATGGGCTTCTAATGTCTTCTTCATGAGAAAGAAAGAAAAGTGAATGGGAGAGTGCATATTGTTTCTGTGAGAGTAAAAAAAAAAAAAAAAACTAATAAACCACCACCACTATCAGCAAAGCTATGTCTAATATTCCTCTTGAATATTAGTGACACAATTTTTTTATTTTATTCTTGGATGGAAGAAGTCTTCTTTTGCCTTTCAGTCTGGGAGCCTGTTTAAATTAATTATTATGCAGTGCTTAATTAATTAACTAACAGACTCCAGTGACCAAAATTACCTTTGTAACATTTAACAATTGACATTTATAACCTAGTTAAGCTTTAGCTCATCAGACCCCATACTACAAAATAGAGTATTTTGGTTAGATATTTGGATTTTCAAAATTAAGCTTCAAATATTTCCATGATCTACTTTGAATTTACTTACTTACTTACTTGCTTGCTTACTATGAATTTAACTTGAATCTTAGTCATCTGAACAACTGGAATTTTAAGGAATTTGATGGATTTTTAAGCAAATTTTTCTTAGATGATTTACTTCTTTTATTTTGTAAGTAAGATTTATTGAAGTATAATTTACATACTATAAAATTCAGTACACAGTTCTGTGGGTTTTGACAAACGTAATTGGTTTGTGGAGTTGTCTTATTCCTATCCTTTTTTCCTTCTACTTTCCCTCCTACTACCCTTCCTTACCTTACCCAACACTCTTTTTATTTTATTTTATTATTTTATTTATTTATTTATTTATTTTTTACAAATAGTTTATTGTCAAGTTGGTTTCCATATAACACCCAGTGCACATCCCCACAAGTGACCTCCTCCATGCCCATCTCCCCCCTCCCCCCCAACACCCATCAGTCCTCAGTTTGTTCTCAGTATTCAAGAGTCTCTCATGGTTTGCCTCTCTCCCTCTCCCCCACTATTTCCCCCCTTCTTCTCCCCCTTGGTCCTCCGTTAAGTTCCTCCTAATCCTCCTATATGTGCAAACATATGGTATTTGTCCTTCTCTGCCTGACTTATTTCGCTAAGCATAACACCCTCAAGGTCCATCCATGTTGCTACACATGGCCAGATTTCATTGTTTCTCATTGCCATGTAGTATTCCATGGTATAGATAAACCACATCTTCTT
>NW_024081187.1:1084887-1228080 GCF_003009895.1 Hyaena hyaena | reverse complement strand
TCATAGGGGAGTTCTAGTGTTATTTTTTTCAGGAACCTCCACACTGTTTTCCAGAGGGGCTGCACCAGTTTACATTCCCACCAACAGTGTAGTAGGGTGCCCATTTCTCCACATCCTCGCCAGCATCTAGAGTCCTCTGATTTGCTCATTTTAGCCACTCTGACTGGTGTGAGGTGGTATCTCAATGTGGTTTTGATTTGTATTTCCCTGATGAGGAGGGATGCTGAGCATCGTTTCATGTGTCTGTTGGCCATCTGGATGTCCTCTTTGGAGAAGTATCTGTTCATATCTTCTGCCCATTTCTTCGCTGACCTTACCCAACACTCTTGAGAATATTTGAAATAAGTGGATAGGTGTTCTTACAAATTTTATAGCATTATACTCAATGTGAAAAGAAAATGTTCTCTGGTAGACATAAAGATGCCAACTGTGAACTTAAAACTTGATTATTAGTCTTGAATATGTGGAGCCTTTTCTTTTGGATTTGTTGGAAACAGTAGCATTTCTTATTAATATTTATACTGTAATCCCTAAAGCTGCTATATTTTTTGTGATTTAGTGACCTGTGAGCTGCAATGCAGACATAGGTACCTCAGATGCATGCGATTCTTACAAGAATCCTAGAGTTCATCTGTCAGTAGAGGATATGGGGAAGAGTTTTGTTTTTATTTTCTAATGATAGTGATATTTTCCTCTTTTTTTCTATCACTTTTTCCTTTTCTTTATAGAGACTTTCAGAATTTCTCCCCAGTGATTCTCTGAGGGCCTCTTTTAAATAGTCCTGTAAACCATTCTGTCCCTCAGTAAATTTGTTTCATGGCCACGGTATGTATATGACCCCAAAGTGAAAAGAGTAATAAAATAAAATAAAAAAATATATTGACATGTGCATCTAAAGGGGGGGAATTAAAAATGTGCCATATAGTGGATATTTTGTGGATGCATTGTCTTTCCTATAAACCTGAACTTAAGCTTATCTTAAGCTAAACTTGTGGAATTGCTGGATCAAACAGTATTAAGGTTTTTAATACGTAACCTCAAATTTGTACTCCTGAGAGACTTTGCTATAAAGTTCCCATCAGTGTGTATGAGAAAAATGTTTCTCAACTTTCCTGTATTTCTTTGCTTCATGTTTGAAGCTTGTACACTTATATAGTTCTGATTTGCAACAGCTAAGGATAAATGTTTGCTAAACCAAGTTAAACTAAAAATATCTCTGCCAAGGACAAAGTTATATAATTTAAGCTAAGGATGCTTCCATTACTAAGTTAAAAGAATAGACAACTTCAAAATGAAATGGAGATTATCTTCCAACTGGTTACTATACTATACAATAATGAAAAATTGCTTAAAATGAAAATTTGGAATCTCATACTGTGCTGATAAAGAGAATATAATTTTGAATAAAGTGATATCTATAAAATATTGAAATGACAATTCCCATACAAGAATAAGAGTCTGGCACCATTTTACAAAAATAATTGCTCAGATTCTGCCAGCCCACTTTTCTGTTCATTATCTCAGGTGTCAGTTCTCATTCATTTCTGTGTTACATGTATTTGGGGATATTTTTCTAACAATTGATATTATTGTATCATTCAGTGCATTAGTATTTCTCATAAATACACAGTCATCAAAAAAGCTGTATCGTAAAAAGAAAAGATATCTAACAAAAATCATAAGGACTGTGGAACATACTGAGAGTTTGCAGATTTTATGAGCAGTTGACTAAGGACAAATGTATGTGGTCACATTTTGACATGTTACTCATCTTTGGTGTAGGTAGAAGGAAGTAGCCTTTCCAGCCTGCTTAACCTTTCCTGCTAATTATACCAATTAAATGGTATAGATCCTTATTTATAATAAGATTCCTGTTAAGAAAGACTGGAAGCAAATCCATAACTATAGAGATGGCTAAATTATCTCTGATAAAATGAGGTAATTGTATCCAATGGGGAAAATCATTATAGACTTTAAAATTCAGCTGCGATTCTGACTTTAGTTGCATAATTGCATATACCATTTAGAATGAAAAATTGATTCAGATATCCTGAAAATTGGAACCCCCAAATGTTTCATTTTAAATTACTGAGATAAACTCATGTGAATACTGGTATTTAGTGCTAGTTTATTGGATACTTGCTTCAGTGCTTACATTGTGCATGTATATACAGAAAAGTAGAGTATTGTAAACTATAATGGCTTTATCCAAAGAATGGTTTAATATGGAAAGAAATGAAAAGGGGCTTTTGTGGAAAGTCCAGTGTTTCAAAGAAAATCTGTGTGCAGTAACTAAGGTGAAACAGCTTTTAAGTTTCTAAAGTCTATTTGCTTCAGTAGCTTTAGCCAAAAAGAATAAAAATCAGAGGGAAAAAGCAATGACTCCTTTTTTAATGCCCAACGAATCTTAAGTGTGGTTCTCTGTTCAGCTTGATAACAGAAATCATCTTTGCTTTTGCCTATTCCAGACACCTAGCAGGAATTTCCCTTTAGAATGCCCTAATCTCACTTTTGTGCATTCTTTTCCATACATTGCTTGTTTGGAACAGTTATCTTTCTTCTTTGTAACCAGGTAACTTCCCTTAGGTACTTTTATGAGGATACCTATTCTGTGAATCTATTCCAGTGACAGCCCATCAGAAAAAAGACTGATGTTAAGCCACGACTGAACATTAAAAAAAAAATCAAGAAACCATGGACCCCTTGAGACATAACCTCTTTACCTCAACTATGGCTATTAAGTCCATTTTATATTTTATTCAGATCCAAACTTCCAGGGCAGAAATGGTCATACTTGAAGAATGCTCTAAAAAATAAATTGGAAATACATTAAAAAAAAAAAACTGGCTTGTGCATTTGTTGCTATTTTCAACAATATAAACAATTTTATAAATTATTTTACTTTTGTTACTAAGAAACATTGGCTCCACATAGCACATTTCACTGTCTTCATTATTTATGTTCATTCTTTTATCTAAATTAAAAAGCATATGAACGTTGTGCTTTTTAACTTTTTAAAAACAATTTTTAATGCTTATTTATTTTTGAGAGAGAGTGAGACAGAGCACAAGTGGGGGAGGAGCAGACTCCAGGCTTTGAAAGCTATCAGCACAAGAGCCCTACATGGGGCTTGAACTCTCCAACTGTGAGATCATGATCTGAGCTGAAGTCAGAGGCTACCCAGGTGCCTCTGTTTATTTTTGAGAGAGAGAGAAAGACAGATCATGAGAGGAGGAGAGGCAGAGCAAGAGGGATACATAGAATCCGAAGCAGGCTCCAGGCTCTGAGCTGTCAGCACAGAGCCTTACACGGGGCTCAAACCCATTAGCTGTGCTATCATGACCTGACCCAAAGTGGGATGCTTAACTGACTAAGCCATACAGGCACTCAAATGTTGTGTTTTGTAACACAACACAGAAGGGTTGGTTATAATCATCGGTAATTCCTGAATATACACATTCTCAACCATTCCCATCCAGGTCTGCTCCCAGGAGTCAAAGACTCAATTTCTTCTGTTTTCCATGTAGTTTACGTATGCCATTCTTTCTTTCCTTATCCGCTGTAGACGTTGCCATATTCCTATAATAATACATCAGATTTAGCTCATTTTCCAATCCCTCCAACTTTATTTATCTACCATGCTTAGTATTATAATGCTAGTTCCTCAGTTGTTTACCTGTGCAATGAATAATACGTATATTATACACTTACCTTCAATCTCTTGTTCCATGAACTATTGGCTCCTCAGTTTGTTGGATGAGAAAATTAGTGCCTTTTCCTATAGTTTGGCCTGTTTTCCTCCAGCCACTTTCCACTCCTGTCAATCTAGTTTTATTTTTAAATTGACAAGTTTGAAAACATTTGCCATTTTGAAACCACAATTAATACTTCTATGTTTTGTTACTGGTTGCTCCTCAAAGTTGAAAGCTAGTAGTGGACATTTGTATTATTGTGACTATGAGAATATTCCTCATTGCAAAACCAGGTGGTGTGCTGGGTTTCCTTTTCTTTCTTTTTGGTTCCAACATCATGACTTCTGTTTCACTCAAAGAGGAGTGTTCAGATAGGCTCTTTTCCACACTCTGTGAATTATTCCACATTAGAGTTTACCCAGTATATGGACTGTGTCTACTTTTACAGTCCCCTTTGCCCTAGAAGCCTATACTGGGGTTTATAAGTTCTGTTCACCAAAACCTAATGCTGTCAGTTTCTTGCTCATTTTGGCCCTTGCTTAAAGTCTAGTACAATTTTATTCTTGAAACACATTGATTTTCTTAGTATTTGGCTTAACTGCTGTGTCATATTTCAAATGTAATTTTATAATTTTTAAAATGTTTATTTATTTTTGAGTGAGAGAGAGAGAAAGAGAGAGAGCAAGAATGGGAGGGGCAGGGAGAGAAGGGGACACAGAATGAGAAGCAGGCTCCAGGCTCTGAGCTGTCAGCACAGAGCCCGACGTGGGGCTCCAACCCAAGAACCATGAGACCTCGACCTGAGCCAAAGTCAGATGCTTAACTGAGTGAGCCACCCAGATGCCCATTTCAAATGTGATTTTATTTTAGTGTTTGGTTTTCTCATCATTGAGTTTTCTCCCTAGCATTTTGTACTTTTAAAAATACCCTGCAGTTGCCAGGTGTTCATTCATGCCATATAATCTAAGTTTTCCCCTTTTTGCACATCTTCTTCCAGAGTCTTTTGCTTTCATGCCCTTGCCTAGACCTGGTGCTGCCAGCCGGCATCTCGGTTCTGTCTTTTGCTGCTCTTCTAGCTTGCCTCCTCTGTTTTCTGAATCCCATATTTTCCTCTCATGTTTCACTTCCTTGTTTTGCCTCAGGGCATTCTCAAGAACTTTGTCAAAAGGAATTCTGAAGTCCTGTGTATTTGAAAATGTCTTTAGTTTAAGTTGCACTAAATAGATTCAGTAGCTAAAGGAATTTGCAGGTAGCAGCATCCTACCTCAGACTGTGGACACCATTTCTCCACTGCTCACCCTGCCCCACCCCACCACTTACGCTCCATCCTTTCTTTCCTCTGAATCTAGGTCCTCTGTAAGGATCTTTAGGTTAAGCTGGCTCCCCCCTCACACCCCCCACCGTATCCTCTTCTTTGTGTGTTATAAATAGCCCACAGTTTCCTCTTCAGCTTCTTGTGTCAATCTTCTTCCATTTACTTTCTATTTTTAGAAACCACAAATTTGCTGACCACTCCCCTCTCACCTTGTTTTCTCTTAGGGGTTTCAGCCTTAAAAAATAATTTCCTATCATTTTGGGGAGGAAATAAACATATATATTCAGTCAACCATCCTGAACCCAAAATCTCTATCTAGATTTTTAAACATTTAAATTTTAAGATTTTAATATTAATATTTAATGATTAGTATATTGGTTTCTATTTTTATCTTTAAACCTCACAGCAACTCTGAAATATTTTCCTCAAATATCAGATATGGAAACTGGGGAATGGATAGGTTATATAATTTGCTCAGGTTTTTTTCTCTGATAGTGGTGGGTGTATTTACAAATTTAGGTGTACCTGATTCTAAATACCATGCTCATTCACTCTGCCTAGCAGGTTCTTAATGCTGTTCTTATATTGGTAACTAAATTTGCCTCTGGAAACCCTTTAAGAAATATATGTTGTATCAGCACAGCCTTCTCAAAGTGGAAAAGAGAAAGCAAAGCAAAAATCCTTAATCATCTTCACACAAATTTCTATTCCTGAGATAGATTAAAGACAGTTAGAATCTAGTTGAATGCATTGTTGCATCACTATGGTTTAGAAGTATTTTTTCATTTTTTAAAAATACTTATTTTGAGAGAGAAAAAGAACATGAGAGCACATGTGTGCTTGGGGGAGGAGCAGAGAGAGAGGGAAGGAGACAATCCCAAGTAGGCTCCATGCTCAGCACGGAGCCAGACACAGGGCTTGATCTCACAACCATGAGATCATGACCTCAACCAAAATCAAGAATCAGAAGCTTAACCAACTGAGCCTCCCTGGTTTAGGATATTTTAGATTTAGAGATGACTGCCCAGATCCTCTCAAAATGTAAATATTTGTGCAGATACTCTAATCAGTATGTATCAAACACCTCCTATGGGTGGAACATTATACCAGGTGCCATACTAAGTACAAAGATGAGCAAGATATAATCTTTGTCATTTTTTAAAAGAAATATAAATATAAAAATAGTTATAATGGAAAAAAGACAAGCATTATAAGAAAAGCATAATATGCTATGGAAATTAAGGAAGGAGGCATAAGCAAGGGTCACCAAAGGATAAGATGGAGAATAGAAGAAGAATATTTATGAAAAAGGCTTTGTAGAGAAGATTTTGAGATGAGCTTTCTTAGATGGATAGGTTTTTAACAGAATGTAGTCTATTCCAGTCTGCAGGAAAAATAAAAGCAATATTAAACCATGAACATACTCAGGAAAGAGAGGAATATCCAGGTTTCTTGATCATTTTGAAAATGCACAACATAAAAATCAGTGCTTTGCGTAGAGTAGGCAATCATTTGATAAGGAATTATTGAGTCTCTACTGTGTGCAAGAATTGATGGATGTAACAGTGATCCAAAATGATATGGTCACTGCTCTTACAGAACTCACTACCATCACACAAAGTACACCAAATAAAGGAGTAAACACACAAAATGAGTGCACTTTGTACCAGATGCTATGAAGGAATAATGCTGATCTCAGAGTTGTTGTGTGGATTATATATGCTAATATATGTAAAGTACCTGGTGCCCTATCATTATTACTTTCATGATCATTTAAAAGATATTATTAAGAAAGAAGTAAACAAAGTTTATTTCAAACAATAATAGGGACTGTCAACTTTAAATACAGGGGTTAAAGAAAGTTTTTCTGCTAAAGTGATATTTATGAACTTGATATAAGATAAGAAGTCAAGCCATGCAAATAATTGGTGGAAGTGGGGGTAGGGGTAGGAAGCATGATTCAGTAGAAAGAATGGAGGAGTAAATGCCACAAGGCAGAACATTTTAAGGGACGTTATAAGAAATGAATATTGGCTTGTTTGGCTGGAGCAATTAAATAGAGCAGGGACTTAGGAGATAGAGTTAAAGAGGCAGGCAGAAGTATACTTTGCATATCTATGTAGGCCGTTATAATATTTTATAAAGATTTGTTGAATGGATGAAGAAATAAAAGAATAAAGATCTACTGAACGTGTCATGGTAGCCATTTCTAGAGAAACATTTGGGGACAAAAAGACCCTGAATGCTGGTCTAGAATGAGTATCTTTGGATCAACAGAAAATGAAAATGTGCCGTTCATTTTCCAAACAAGGGAGCACATGGTCAGGACTGTCTACATAATTTGTGGAGTCCATGAAAAATAAACATGTGTAATTCCTTGTTTATAAATTAAGAATTTTAAGAGGGTGACTGCAGAACATGAAACAAAATATGGCCTTTCTTAGCAAAGCGTCCTGTCCAATTATATAGGTCTCATACACTTAAGCCTGGCTAATAGTCTTTTAGAAGATTGTCTTTCAGGATTCAGTGTGGAGACAGGAAGACTATCTAATGAATAATCCAAATACTCTTTGTACAGAGTATAGAAAGAAGCTGAATGGTGACAGTGAGGAAGACAAGAAGGGGACCAATAGAAAAACTGGCAGAAATAGGCTATATAAATGGCGATATTGGTTAAATAGAGGGAATAGAATTAGAAAAGGAAAATTCTAAGATGATTTACATGTTAAGCCAGTGGCCATGGGGAATGAGAACCACTGTTTGTTAAACTATTTCCTGTATGCCAGAATCTCCTACTACTTTACCAAAATTTAATGCCCCAAACAACATGTTTGTGACAGTTGTAATTATTACAATTTTGAAGATAAAGCAGTTTAAAGAGTTTAAATAAGCTGCCTGGGTATTTGTATCTGGATTTCAAATTTAAGTCTGATTCTACAGCCTGTGCTCTTTTCGCTGTATTACATGGCCTCCTTCCAGCCAGGGCATAAACATGGTGTTCCTAGTGTGAGATATAGCAATTTAAGTGAGTTTTCTCTGGATCTGATTTCATTATCTTTCATTTATTCAACATATATTTAAAGTATTTTTTAAAATTTACTTTGAGAGACAAAGAGAGAGAGTGTGTGTATGAGCAGGGTTGGGTGCAGAGAGAGAAAGAGAGAGAGAGAGGGACGATCCCATACAGGCTCTGTACTATGAGCACAGAGTCCCACCAGGGCTGGAACCCATGAACTGTGAGATCATGACCTGAGCTAAAGTCAAGACCCAGTTGGACTTAACCAACTGGGTCACCCAGGCGTTCCTCGACATATATTTAATGCATGCTAACTATATGCCCAGGCTTATGCTCAGTGTTGATGATAAAAGGATGAAAGATTATTTTTGCAATTCCTACATAATAAAGAACTCATTAGTGGTGTGCCTCAAAAATGTAAATCGTTCTAAAATGTCTTCTCTTTAGTATGATTTTGTTTCTTGATCATAATGATGGCAGATATATAGTACTGATCATAATTACTAATCCTAACATATCTTATTACTTTATACATACATATATTGATGGCAGCATAGTATAATAGGTACTATTATATAGCCTTATTCTTTATTACTTAACAGCTACATGACTGTGGGAAAAATTGACCGGACCTTCCATACTTCAGTTTCCCCTAAAATGGGGATAATAAAAGTGTCTACCTTGAAGGACTGTTAAGAGGACTAGTGAGTAAAAACATATATTACCTTGAACAGTGCTTATCACATGGTTAGTGCTCAATAAAGGTTAACTCTTACCTTTACCGGTGGCCCACATCTTCTTTCAGATTAAGTCCTAGATTTCAAGTCATCAAATGGCCAATAAAAGAAAAGAGTAGATGGGAAGGCACAAGAAAGAACAAGTTTGTGATTTTCTATTTTTGGGACTCATGCAAGAAGGAACTTTGAATGGAGGTATGGTAAGAAAAATAAGTTATTATTTTTAGACCAGTAAATCTTAAACAACCAATGTCTAGTTTGTTAGTAATTATTCCACTAGGTATTATCATGCTTTTATCAGTTTGTCAAATAATATTCTACATATATATTATATGGGCTCATGCCTGTATATACATATACATATAACTGCAAGCATGTATTTGGTTACTAAGTCAGCAGTGTGGTAAGTGATGATAATGATTGTCCACATAATATTCTCAGGAGTTTTTCACATAAAATTTGAGAAATATTAGTAATTAAATCATGAATCTGTTTTTGTAAACTTTATTGGAGTCATAAAATATGTACTTGGTACTTTTATATTTTTTCTGCATTGTATTTAATCTGCCTAGTCAAAATCAGGTTATTTTGGTAAGATCAATTTAGTGGTAGCATTATATGGCTCCTAAAAGTAGTGCAGAAGTATTTTCCTTTTTAGATCCCTTAAGTTGAAAAAAAAAGGTTCATTTGCATTATAAACTTGTTTCATTGATTTTGTCACAAAGAATAAGAATAATTGATTACATCTTTTAACAATATTGCTAGTGAGTCATTTTAGGAAAAAAGAATATTCAGGATCTGTGGACTATTTCTTGATTAATTTTATTTTAACTCTGATACTTTATTTTTTGATCTCCATTATTAACTCATGAATAAAGCCACCAAAACTGAGCTTCCTTACCCCATTTTAGTCTCACTGAGTCCCTTTTCCTGATGTGTCTTGTGCTTTCTTCTCTGTAACCTTAAACATTTCCTTAATTACTTTATCCTGAAACAGTTTCTTCTTTTTCTGTGTTTCCCAAATACTTTGTCTGTATTTCTCTTGTAGCACTTTCACTTTATATCCTCTATATGTTTTTGGTGATGATGGCCAAACTGTATTTATGTTCTAGATGCTATCAACTTTGCCTAATTGAGGGTCTACTCTGAGGCTCATGGAAGTTCTTCGCAGTCTGTAAAGCAAATCTAACGCATCAATTGTTAATATAAGTGAGTCAGGAGGTTCTGAGTTCTGTAACTCGGGGGATGAATAAAGGGTAACAAAATGTAAAATTGGTTTTCGTATGACAAGTACTAAAACAAAGCAAAAACAAAAACAACTTAGTTTTGGGGCGCCTGGGTGGCTTAGTCTGTTAAGCGTCAGACTTTCGCTTAGGTCATGATCTCGCGGTTTGTGGGTTCGAGCCCTGCGTCGGGCTCTGTGCTGACTGCCAGCTCAGAGCCTGGAGCCTGTTTCAGTCTGTGACTCCCTCTCTCTCTGACCCTCCCCTGCTCACGCTGTCTCTCTCTCTCTCTCCTAGAAATAAATAAAACATTAAAAAAAACAAACAACTTAGTTTCAAGGCAGCAACTGTAGCTCCTCAAAATGCTCTCTTCCTATTATTAAAAAAATGATATCCCTTCGCAAGTTACAAATTGATATTGACCCACTTGAAAGGAGAAATTAACTAACCTAGTGGGAGGTAAGTATCCACTTGCGTGGCCATCATCTTGGTGAGCCTTCAGCAATGCGGAACAGGTGCAGTATTCTTGAGGTGCAGTGGTGGGCAAGGGTAACCATGCTTGTAGGAGGAATGGGTCCTGACTATGGGACTGTGAATGTATCAGCACTCAACTCCACCTCCTTGCTCTGCCTTTTAAGCAAGCTCCTGGAAGTTAGGGCCCAAGAGGAGACAAATTGTGTGTCAAGGGGAGTTAGGTGAAGAGCACACACATCATCACCTCAAATGAGAGAACACCCAACAATGGAGTTTGAGCCTGACATTTAGGGGAGGAACAACTAGGATTATTATTTTCCCCTTTTGTTTATTGCTCTCAGTTAAACAGAACTTGCTTTATTCTCTGTTGAGAACATGATGTACTAAGAGGGCTTTTTATGAGTAACTTTAATCCTCATGGATTGATTAAATAACCTGTTTACCCCATTCTTTAAATCTTCTAACTCAGGGGCCAGATTGAACAAGTACGAGAAGAAGGGACAGAGGGTTATTGGGTAGAGAAATTCTCTAGAAACTGAGGCAAAAAGAAATAGCTAAAGAAACTGGTTGTTTAATCTGGAAAAGAGAGGATTTAGGTGTCTTGATAACTTTTCAAATTGTAAATCCTTCATATATAGTTTTGTGTGTATCAACAGAACAAGCAGACCTAAGACTAATGAAAATCCTAAATGAGGAGGTAGATTTTAGCTCAGTGGAAGGGAAAACCAGTCAATCAGCTGCCAGCCAACAAGTAAACACCAAGTTTTACCACAAGAGAAAAAAATTGCTTTTTCATGAAGTAATGAGTTCTGGGTCATTGGAGGTGTTCAAGCAGAGATTGAATGACCACTTTTAGGGAGTAGTACAGAAAAGAGTCCAACATCTAATAATGGTTGGGTTAAATGACCTGTAAGGTTCCTCTGAAATCTAACATTTTATGTTTCTGAGAATGTACCAGATTTTATACCTTAGATATAAGGCTCAGGAAACCATATTATTTCTAGGCAATTTCTCATGTCCCATTTAGTAAAAACTAAAGAAACAAACTAGTTCCTGAGTGAGAAAGGAATACAACTGGGGCCTTATATATTTCTGGTTAAAGAGACCTTCAATATCTTTTGTTCTATGAAATCTAAGAAAATAATGCACTGTATTTTAACACTTTCTCTGCTTAATATTTCCTTTTATGAAAGCTAGTTTAATTTCTTACCTGCAAAGAAGGAGTCAGCTTTGAGACTTACCATCTTTTATGATTCCTTTACCTGAGAGATCAAAGCAACATTTAATTCAGACTCACTTGTGGTGCTTGTTTAAAATTTGGATTCCTGGGGTGCCTGGGTAGCTCAGTTGGTTGAGAGTCTGACTTTGACTAAGGTCATGATCTCACAGTTCATGGGGATCCCCGCATTGGGCTCTGTGCTGACAACTCAGAGCCTAGAGCCTGCTTCAGATCTTGTGTCTACCTCTTTCTCTGTCCCTCCCCTGCTCATGCTCTGTCTCTCTCTCTCCTTCAAAAATAAACATTAAGAAAAATTGGATACCTAATCCTACTCTGGCACAATTGATTGGAATCTTTGGGATGTACCCTTTGAGTCCTTATATTTAACAAATACCTTTACATGATTCCTGTGCATATTAAAGTTCAAGAATATATGCAGTAGATCTTCATGATTGGTTTTAGTACATAAACATGGCTTATTTCATACTATAAAATATCATAAAAAAACAAAAAAACCCCTCCTTTTTTTGTGCAATACCTGGGGCAAAACCTTGACAAGAATAAATAGTTATCTTCTAACAATCTTTTTAAAAGATTTTTAACTTTTAAAAAATTTTTAAAAATTTAAGTACAGTTGACATATAATGTTACATTAGTTTCAGGTATGCAACATAGTGTTTCAAATTATCTATACATTCTGCTATGCTCACTATATGCCTAAGCTACTATGTGTCACCATAGAATGCTATTACAATATTAATGCCTATATTCCCAATGCTGTGCCTTTTATTACCATGACTTGTTCATTCCTTAATTGAAAACCTTTGTCTCCTACTTCCCTTTATCCACTTTGTCCATCCCCTCTCCCCTCTCCCCTCTGACAACCATCAATTTGTTCTCTTTATTTATAGGTCTGATTCTCCTTTTAGTTTATTCATGTTTAATTTTTTTAGATTCCACATATGAGTGAATATTTGTCTTTCTCTGTCTGACTTATTTCACTTAACATAATACCATCTAGGTCAATCTCTGTTGTTACAAATGGCATGATCTCATCCTTTTTATGGCTGCATAATATTTCACTGTGTGTGTGTGTGTTTGTGTGTGTGTGTGTGTGTATGTACCACATCTTTCTTATCTATTCATCTGCTGATGGACAGTTATGTTGCCTCCTTATCTTGACTATTGTGAATAATATTTCAGTAAACATAGGGGTACATATATCTTGTCAAGTTAGTGTTTTTGTTTACTTTTAGTTAACACCGAGTAGTGAAAACACTGAATCATATGGTAATTCTATTTTTGATGTACCTCCATACTGTCTTCCACAGTGGCTATACCAATTGACATTCCTACTAACAGCACACAGCATGTCTTTTTCTCCACATCCTTGCCAATACTTGTTATAAAAATACTTTTATTATTGTAGTCTTCTTTACAACTTTTACTTTTGTAAATTTCTTAGTTTAATTAATAAACTTAACAGTAAGAAAAATATAACATATTCATCTTCTCATATGTTCATATAATTGTAACCTAATAGAACTGTGGCAGAGGATTTCAAAAAGAAGGAAAAAATTTTAATTTGTTCTTGTAAAAATGTTGGTGGTGGATTAGTTTATTATTTACAACACCATACTATTTAATTCAGAGATATAATTTGGATACCTATGTGGTCCATAGAGGTGTTGTTTTGTTTCATGTTTAAAAAATTCATGCTCTTTTGTGAAGAAATAACTGTGTTTTCCCAGGACTTTCATGTATACACACACACACACACACACACACATAAATGACACTCAAACTAGCTTAAGAAAACAAAACTTCAAGAAACTGGAAAGGATAGGAATGAACTCTAGGCATATCTGGAGCCGAGGCTCAAATGGTATTAGCAGGAGTTTGTCTTGAGCCATCACTTCACTCTGATTTATTTTTGTGTTTTTCTGGATTAGCTTCATTCTGGTAAGTGTTTCCTATATGGCGACTATCATCAACTCTATCATTAACTCTAAGCTTATATCATTCTTACATCTAATGGTCTAAGAGAAAATAAAGTATATTTCACTAAATTCTTGGCCCACCTTCTCTGGCCCAGACTGAGTCAAACTCCTATTTTTGATTTTATCATAGTGACTAATGGGATGAACTACATGGAGTTCTCTGATTGTCAGTTCCTGGGCCACATATCCATCTTTGGAACCAAGGTTTGTATTGCCCTATGGGTATCTGAAGATATGTGTCAATCTGGGTAAGGTTCCCCCAAAGGAGGAGATACTGAGCAAAAGAAATTAGCTGATGTCCTCCAAGAGGACTACTTATTAAGTCCTTCTTTCAACCAATATTTATTGATCATAAAGTATTAGAGATATAGAGGGGACCCCTTGCTGACTTCCACATCTTAGGCTCAGTCCAGTAGATGGGATTCATCTTTAACAATTGCTATGTATAGTGGTAAGGAAACAGCAAAATTCTGAGGGAGTCAAGAGGAGTGTGTAACTGAATGTAATTCAGTTAATTTAAAGAGAAAACAGTAGAAGTGGCAGCTGGATCTGGAGAATGAGTGGGGGCTGTAAAGTAGACACAGTGGGAAGGACAGCCCAGGAAGAAGGAACTTCAGGAACAAAGGCACATACTTTGAAAAGGAAAGTAAGAATATCATCTCATATGACAGCTAGCACTTATATTATGATCAAAATTGACTTTCCAAGCAAGCAGGTTGAAAAAAATCCTGACTTTGTAAAATTTGAGTTGTTTGTCCATTTTGGCTGGGAGCCAGTGCAACTTACCCGAGATAACTCAATTTCTGTTAAACTGAACTGTGTTTCCACTTGTAAGAAAACCCTATAGTGGAAATAAAGATTTTTTTTTTAGATCAAGTTGTTAAGATTACATGTTAGAAAGCTCTTAGAGGCAATTGTAGTGAAATTTAACACTTTTACTTCTTACTGAAGGAAAAAAAATAATATGGCAGCAATTTAGAAAAAGCATGCTTAAAATTCAGTAAAATGTAGAAGCAGTAGAAGTTAAAATTGAACCTTTTTTTATAGACTGCAGTTTTTAAGGATGACAAGTCTACCTATTGATTCTGTGTGTTATTGGTGATGATTCAAGCATGGAATATTCTAATACAATATTAGTTCAAAATGTAAAGGTAAAAGTGATTTCAAATATTTTGAGGTGGGATGGAGACAATGGGAGCTAGGGAAGAGAATGTAGGAAAAGGTGGCACAATAAAAAATAATGTTTTTATCCAGCTTCTCACAGTGTAGGCATTAGGTTCAATAATATAGTCTGCTTTAGAGAGACCAATTATATAATGATGATGCAGGTGATGAGAATAAGGGTACTATTTTAAACTCTATATCTATATTGTTGAATTTAATCCTCAAAATGCCCCTTTAATGTAAGCTCAGTATCCTCTCCATTTTAGAGATGAGAGAACAAGGCACAGAGAGGTTGAGTAGCATGGCCAAGGTTAGGAAGCTGGTGTTAGACCCAGGATCCTGACTCATATAGAATGATACTGGAGTCCAGCTTTGGTTAATAACAGCTAATTATTTAACATCTTTGATGAGCCCAGAATTATATTTGCTTCATCTATTCTTCATAGATGTCCTATGAATAGATTCTATTTTAAACCCATTTTACGGGTAAAGAAGAGCTTGAGTTGCTGAGAAAATTGTTCAAGTTAGTAGGTGCCCAAACCTGGACTTAAAAA
Organism: Hyaena hyaena; assembly: GCF_003009895.1. NCBI lineage: Eukaryota > Metazoa > Chordata > Mammalia > Carnivora > Hyaenidae > Hyaena > Hyaena hyaena. Next base: position 1,212,686 of record NW_024081187.1, on the reverse strand, counting down.
TAGGTCTTCTGAACTTCATAGACTGTATTCCAGTCACTGCTCTATATGATCTCTTTTTTGGGCTGGATATGTGATCATCATGATCAAGGAAGTCCAGTTTTTCATTATCTTTCATGAATCCAAAGCAAATGCCCATTTAATGACAAGATGCTACTCTGCTGATACCTTAATAGGAAGGAATCACTAAAGAATTAAATGTGGTGGTCACAAAAATAGATAATTTTAAACTAACTTGAATCTGTGCTATAAAACTGTGTACAGTCATTTAGGATTTAAATTTACTTGTGAAAAACTGCACTGAAATGTTTCGTATACTAATTCTTAATACTTGTCAGCATTTTTCTCTTATTTTTAAAATACTTCTTTGAGTTTTGATACTGATTTCAGTTATAAAACTGTTACATTTCTGTTAAGTATACCTGGTATATTTAGGAGGTTAGAAATTGTAGTACACAGTTGTTGTTTTTTTTTTTTAAATATTTTTACTTACTTCTAGGAGAGAGAGAGAGAGAGACAGCATGAGCAGGGGAGGGTCAGAGAGAGAGGGAGTCACAGACTGAAACAAGCTCCAGGCTCTGAGCTGGCAGTCAGCACAGAGCCCGACGCGGGGCTCGAACCCACGAACCGCGAGATCATGACCTGAGTGACAGTCGGATGTTTAACCGACTAAGCCACCCAGGCGCCCCCAGAGTTGTTTTAATATGGTAGGTTGAGCATATGTTGATAGCTACTACTTTGCTCCAAAACTCATAGTAATAAGAATAAAAATGTAGAAAAAGGGAGGGAGAGTCAATGGTGTGTGAAAGTTTTTATCAAATCTAATGAGAGAGAGAATAGAGTAGATACTGGTTCAAAAGGGGAGATGAAACCACAGCTTAGAAAATGTGCAAAATGGGGTACCTTACAAACCCTGGGGGTTGTATGCAACTTGTAATCTACAGATAGAATAGTCAAAAGTGAGTGTAATCTTGAAAAGAAGGGGGTAAGTGCTATTGGGAAGCTTATAGCTGGATAATATTTCTCACACATTTTCCTTTCCTTTGGACACAAACCTCAAAGTCAAAAATTACCTTTAAACAAAAAGTAAAAATTAAATAAAATGGACCCAGAAAGTAACACATTGGTTAACAGGGCCCTGAGAGATGAGAGGATGGGAACTTATTGTTGATGATTACAGAGTGTTAGTACGGGATGATGAAAAACTTTTGTAGATGGGATGGTGGTGATGGTTGCACAATAGGGTGAATGTTCTTAATACCACTGAACTACACAGTTAGAAATGGTTAAAGTTGTAAATTTTATGTTGTATATATTTACCATAGTAAAAAAGAAAAGAGACCTCTTTTCTATGGGAATGAAAAAGACTGGTGAAACTAGAATAGTTTCTGAGGGAATTGGCATCCTAGAGGGAAGTCTTCAACACTTCAGCCATTCATAGTGGTTGACATGCTACTGGCTCCACATGAGATGAAATCTGCAAGTTGGGAAACTTGATCATCAATGCAATTGATGCAATTAAAGAGGACCAGATGGATAAGGAATGTCAAAGAGAAAGAGTCAGATTGATAAGTTGCAACAATGTCCAAAGAGAGAATAGTTATTCCAGGTAACAGAATAACTGTTATCATTTAAAATTGTCTCTACACCTAGTATCCTTAGAGATATTTTAGAGAAATGTTACATTTATTAACTAATAACAGTATGCTGTAAAAGAAAGAACATAATGTAACCAATGAAAAAAATCTATAGGAGACTAAAGAAAAAAAATCAAGCAAATCTCTTGGAAATAGAATAAAAAGACTAGCAAACAGGAAAGGGAAATACGAGAATAAAAATTAAAGGCATTAGGATCAGTCCAAGGTTTGCTACCTGAATAATGGAAGTTCCTGAAAGAGAAAACACGAGGACAGCATGTGATCAAAGAAATAATAAAGGAGGCAACCCTGTGCTAAAGTATGTGTCTTCCTGTTGGAAGGGTTTTCCATGTGCCCAACAAAGTGAAGAAAGGACATCTGTCTAGATGTATCATTGTGAAAATTCAGAATACTAAAGATAAAAAGAAGATGCCAAAGTTTCCAGAAATAAAACAACAAAGGTTACCTTACAATTCAACAATAAGAAGACAACCCAAATAAAAAATGGACAAAGGATTTGTACAAACCTCTTAAAAAGATAAACAAATGGTCAACAGGCACATGAAAAGATGCTCAGCATATGTCTGTGATCAAAATGACAGATAATAACAAGTGTTGGTGAGAATATGGGTGATCTGAAACCCTCATATGTTTTTGATGGGAATGTAGAATAGTATACCACTTTAGAAAACAGTCTGATAGTTTCTCAAAGGTTAAACAGAGTTATCATATAAATGACCCAACATTTCCACTCCTAGGTATATAATCAAGAGAAATGAAAACAAATATCCACAGAAAAATTTTGTATAAATGTACATAATGATATTGTTCATAATAACCCCAAAGTGGAAACAACCTGGCTGATGAATGGATAAAATGTAGTATATCCATACAATGAAATATTATCTGGCTATGAAAGAGAATGAAGTACTGATACATGTCACAATATGGATGAACTTTGGAAACAGTATGCTAAGTGGAAGAAGTGAGTCACAGAAGATCACACATTTGATCTTTTAGGGGCACTTAGGTGACTCAGTAGGTGGAATGTCCCTACTCTTGATTTTGTCTCAGGTCATAATATCATGGTCATGGGATCAGGCTCTGTGTTGGGCTCCACACTGTGCATGGTGCCTGCTTGAGATTTTCTCTCTTGCTCTCTCTCTCTCCCTCTGCCTTCCTTCCTGCTTGTATACTCTCTCTCTCACTCAAAAAAGAAAAAATATCCTTTTAAATTATATAACCAGATGTGATCAGAATAGGAGAATCTATAGAGATAGAAAATAGATTAGTGGTTGCTAGGGACATGGGGTTGGGGGAAAATGAGGAGTGACTGTTTAGTAGGTATAATATGCTACAGTTTTATGGAGATGGTTGCACTGCTCTTTGCCTATACTAAAAGCCATCGACTTGGGCACTCTTAAGTAGATGAATTGTATGTTATATCCCAATAAAGCTGGTTTTTGTTTTTTTTTTAAGGTATAGTGTCATCAAGCCTCTTAGCAGCATTGTATTCTAGAAGTCTGTATTCAATGTGGAAATAAACAAAGACCACCCAGATAAGAATATGCAAATAGTGCTTATACAGAGCTTTTTATAACAAGGGAGTTAGCCACTATCACCTGGTCTTGGCAGAAACTCAAAGGCAGGCAAAGGAAAGCTCTATAGTAGAAAAAAGGAAAGGCTTTAGGTGTGCCTTGATTGGAGGCTGTTGGAGTAGGCTGAATGGTTGGGACTGCATATTTGGCTTTCTCTGGTTGTTACTAAACTGAAAGTGAGAACTAAAATTAGAGAAGCCATCAGTTACTAATCAAATTCTGGCTATTTGGGACCAATTATTTCAGGGTTTATTGTTTGTTGGAGATCATGATCTGACTTCCTACAAGTAGATTGGCTTCTTGGAATGATTACTGTAGATAATGGGTTGGTTTCCTAGGCTAGTTGCTGCTGATTGTTGGTCAGAGTTCTATTTTTATATATGATGTGGCCACTGTCCATTTGTAGACTCAGTTTCTCAATAAGATTGCTTTCAAAATTATGAAGGAATGAAAAAAATACATGAAAAAGTATACCCAAAGAATAAAGTCAAGGATTCATTAAATTTACTTCCTAAGCACCTTTTCTTAAGCAGTTAATTGAAGACATATTCCAGAAAGTAAGGAAGAAAGGGAAAGGTAGGACACCCAGAAAGAGGAGAGAGATATAATCCAGAAGACTGGAGACCTGAAGTTCCAGGGAGAGCGTGGTTTGGCACATCTAGAGAACGGCTGCTCAGGGCAGAGTGCAAGTTCTAAAGATGCCAGCAGCGAGTTGAATTCTATGTGGGGAGGGGTGGGAGAGGGTTTCTAAAACCCTTGATGTACATGTAGGACTGTTTTCTCAGGGAACAAAGGTATGATAAGGGTGTAGGGGAAAAGAGGCAATTTAAAAAGGCATTAATTACTCCAGGAAAAACAATAATATAGTGTTTGCATTTTTAGCATTTGAATTATTGCTCATATCAAAGCCTGTAATTACAAAGCACATAATAATACAAGCACTATTGTTTCTCAGTAAACACAAAATGTAAAATAATTGATTATAGTTATAAAACAGGACATAAATATTGTCATCCATGATAAAATAAAAGTATAAGTGGCAGAAGTGGGAGATGGAAAGTGGGGAAAAGGTGAAAGGCAGGCAGCACATACCATCATTAGAAGATAGGATCATTATAGAAGATACTGTCTATAGTTGATGGAACAAGAAATAAATGTGTCAGTTTATTACTGAGGGAAATAATGCTATTCATGTGCTTTCACACACCAGCATAGGAGTAAAAATTTTCACCTGAGATTTTCATTAATAATATAAACATTTTGCTACAGTTATAAATATATGATATCCCTTATCATTTGCAAGGGATTTTTTGCTATACCATAAATTTGTTGCTATACCATACCCATATTCATAGATTTTTGCATTTTTTCTAATTCTTCACTATTATCAGTGCCACAAAAATGTTAGTTTGTATACATTTATGCAATTTACCTATTATTTCTTTATAATAATTTTTAAAAATGCAACTCTACATTGTATCTAAAGTTATCTGTATTTGAAAATTTTCATCAGTGTCCAGATTGGTTTCCAGAAATGTTTATTGACTTATACTCTCAAGTCCATAATATATATTTCCTGTGCCCTATCATCCTTACCAACACCCACTACTATAAAATTTTTAGATATTTTTCATCTGATTTCATTGATGCTTAAATAACATTGTTGGATTACTTGTGGAGTTGTACATACTTTTATGTTTCCTGCTATTTGTAATTCAGTTTTTTCTTACCTTTGCATATATGGTGATATTTCTTTTATTCATAATTAGGATTTATATAAGAAATTTTGAAAATTGATTTAAATAATGTGTTACGAATTTTTTAAAAAATCGTTTTGTTTGGGTTTTAACCTTGTTGATGCTGCTTAAAATTTTGAAGTAGGGAACTCTTGTAAACATTTTTGCTTAGAGTGTTTGAATTTAGGTTCATACTTAACAAGTCCTTTCTACTTCGGGATTCTAAAGATATGCAACTAAATATTACTATAGTATTGCTTTTCTTTTTTTCACATTATTTCGCTCACTTCTTACTTATTTTGATGTCAAATGAACAATGTTTTCCAACCCACTTTAGTCCTAAATAGCTAGTCATTCCTCACAATACCGCTACATTTTTTCACTGGTTGAACATTACTGAATTTTGCTACATAAATGTTTTTTCTGTATTTATTTTATCTTCTTTGATCTATATGCACGAGTACAATAGTGTTGTAATTGCTCTTATTTTATTTTCCCTTCTATCTCTGTTGGGAAAAATATCATTTTTTCATTCTCTTTTTCATATTATTTGTGTCTATTTCATAATTATCCTATTTTTAACTGAAAATTCTTCAGTCAAAATTTTAAAATGACTTATAAGTTATGATTAAATTTGCAAAAACTTTAAGGACACATGGAACAGGTTTGCTCCCATCAGGGAAACACTGGTTCAGAAAACTCACACAATTCTCCTGAATTTTTTCACCTTACATTCACAAGCACAAACCTTAAATGGACACCCCACCATGTTCAGTAACCCCACCACATTGTCTTTGTGATTTTCTGGAGAGCTAGTAATTTTATCAAGATATACGTTGGTAAATTTTCAGAAATTCTGCTTATCATGAATTCAGTTCTCTGCATGTAATTTCTACTACGTGCTGTTTACAATGCTATTAAAGATTATTTCTGTCACACTGGATGCTTCTCAGTATATTGTCTTTCCAGTGCATTATGTGTGTTTACTTTAAGTTACTTGATAATGTAAAAGAATTGTTGTCTCAAATGTTCTTTTATTATAGAGGTAAACTTTTATTTTTTTTAATTTTTTTTTAAATATTTTTATTTATTTCTAGGAGAGAGAGAGAGAGAGAGACAGCGTGAGCAGAGAGAGAGGGAGACACAGACTCTGAAATAGGCTCCAGGCTCTGAGCTGGCAGTCAGCACAGAGCCCGACGTGGGGCTCGAACCCACAAACCGTGAGATCATGACCTAAGCGAAAGTCGGACGCTTAACCGACTAAGCCACCCAGGTGCCCCTATAGAGGTAAACTTTTAAATGTATATTCTTCATTTTTCTTTTGTGCTATTTTTTGTTGGTGATTTTGCATTATTTTGTTTTCCTTTGATTTTTAAAAATTCATCTGTCTTAGTGGAGTTGTTGTCATTTAATTATGGGGAGAATTTGCCCCAAAATGAAACAGAAGGGTTTTCCCTGCATTGTTTATCTAACTTACCTCAGGACTATTCAGAACGTTTGTTGAAACTAAAGAGTGGAGCTTTCTATTTCCAGTTAGGCAAGACCCCTGTATATGGCTGAACATCTCATGCATTGCACAAGGGTACCCACCTGGAGGTACGAGTGGTGATGGACATTCTGCTCAAGAATGGGCTCTGTGCCCAAGTGCCCAGTGGTGTTTTGTTAGAGAAAGGGGCTCCATCTTCTTCTCACAAAGACATAGTTTGCCCACCCAGCCATGTGTCCACAGAGCAGTCTGCCTCCTGGGAAATAGAAATAAACAGGGGAGACCTTTTCCTTAATCTCATAAACAAACTCCTACATCTACATCTCTGGGTATATATCCGCCTTTCCTCTGGGCCACCTGTGCTGTGTTCCTCAGGCCAGCTCTTCCAGTGTGTGCTGGAGGCCACTGCCAGATGGGGGGAAATGAAGAAAGAAGGATGAAGACGATATTATTCTCTTGTACTGCCCTCCAGGAAACCCCTCTCTGTACTTTAAAAGTTCTCATTCATTTTTAGCTGTCCAGTGTGCTGATTGTTGCTAACAGGGTACTCTTAAGGGACTGGAGTTGGTATGAAGGATTTAACTCAAATTGTACTCGATCCTGCTGAAATAAATCTGCAGCTGGCAATGAGAGAGGACAGAAACTGTCATGTGATGTTTCTCCTCAAGCTCATTATGGGTTTTGGATTTGTTTTGAGTATTTTTCTTTTGCATTTTTCCCCCTTTATGACCTTTGAGCCTTTGGGAATACCTAGTGAACTCTTCACCATCAATGTAACTCTGCAGACTTTGCTGCTGTTGGTGGTAGTGTGGTTATTTAATTTTTGTGATAGGGAAACATTCTTTTGAATAAAAATAAAATAACAAAAAAATAATAAATTTTACTGAGCCAAAACATTATGATAATTTTAGACTTTCAAACTTCTTTGAAGCAGTGGCAAGAGATCCAGCAATTTCCCTCTATCTTCTGCATCATAAATGTCCTCTCAGCTACTAGAACAATGCCATGAGCATAATTTCTTTCTCATGAGCACGCTATGAAGGTGCATACATGAGTTGTCTTTCCATACTGTCAGCTTTATTCAATCATGAAAGAAAGTTCATCACAATTATGAAGCAGGTTCAGGACTCCAAACTCAATGACATTTCACCTGTGATTAAACTTGGATTCTTACATAGCATCTGGGGCAGGACTTAGGGCAAGCCAGCCACACAACGAACAAGATAACAGAATGGTGTAGGAAGTTAAGGAACCAAACCCAAAGTCAGTCTGTGGGTGCACAGTTGAGATAGGCCTTGGTCCGATCAGCTTTCAGCACTTACTGATTATTATGTTCAAGCAGTGAAGAATCTCAGTTCCATTCAGAGATCAATTGGGCAGAGCCTTTGGCAGCAGATGACATTTTAAAGTGGTCATAGAGGGGTCGTGGCTGTAGAGTCTGATGATTTACAAAAATCTTCCCTTTTTAAAGTGATTCAGTCAGTCTTGGACCTCTGCAGACCTCCTCTGCTTCTGCTTGTTATCAGCTGATGCTGGTCTCGGTGATATTTCAAGCTGCACTACCCTTAACTGTTTACGTCATTGCTTGACACAGGCTCCCTACTTGACCCAGTCTCCTGCTTGACATGAGAGACTCCATTTTGCTCCCCACATTTTTACACCTAAATAAAGGCTCTCTTCTCCCTACATGTTGCTCCATCAGATTTCTGTTCTAATTCACTTTCTCAGTAAGGCATTTTCTGACCACCTTTCTTTTAAATTTCTGCCTCCTTCTTAGTACTCTATCCCCTTCCCTAAATTAATTTTCTTCATAGCATTATAACCATCTGATGTATTATAAATATTGTTTTGTTTCAACTCTGCGTAAACCTAGATCAAACTCTATATTGGCATTTTCTAAAGCATGCCCCCAAACCATTTCAGCCAGATTTAAAAGGGTTATTGTGATATAATAAAAAATCTATCTTTGACCTGTTCCTGGCAGAGAGCTCCTAAAACCCTTGGAATTTCTTGTGATAAGAACTATAAAGGTGTCTTTTGTTATGTTAGTGAGATGACTTTGGAAAAGCCCTTAGGTAAGATTGGGGGCTTAGGTTAGGGGAAGCAACCTTGTGATTGGAGGGTTGGAACTTTAAGTAACACCTTCACCTTCCCCCCTCACCCCCTCCAACCTCAGGGGAAGGGAGAAGGGCTGGAGGTTGAATCAATGCCAGTGGCCAATGATTTAATCAGTCAGGGCTATGTAGTGAGTCCTCCATAAAACCCCAAAAAGACGGGTTCAGAAAGCTCCAGGTTGTATAACATGGAGGTGCTGGGAGAGTGCCACACCTGGAGAGAGCATGGATGCTCTGGGCCCCTTGAGTTGCATAATAAATAAATAAACAAAATAATAAACCAGCAGTCTGTTAAGTTAACAGATTTCCTGAGTTCTGTCAGTTTTTCTAAGAAATTAATCTAACCCAGGGAAGGGTTGTGGAAACCTCTGATTTATAGCCAGTTGATCTGGAGTGGAGGTAGCAACTTGGACTTGAGACTGGCAACCTGAATTGAAGCGGGTCATTGGAACCCCCAGTCTGTATCCAGTTGGTCAAAAGCAGCAGCCTGGGCTTGTAACTGGCATCTGGAGTGGGGAGTTTGGGGAGGGAGTTTTGTAGGACTGAGCCCTCAACCTGTGGAATCTGATGCTATGTCTTGGTAGATAGTGTCAGAATTGAGCTGAATACTCAGACATCCTGCTAGTGTCTGAGAACTGCTTCGTGTTCCCAACACATTCCCAACACACATGTTGGAATTGGGTTGAGGAACCTAGTTTTATATTACCTTGTCACAGAGTTAAATTTACCATTAGAGTATTGAAGCTAAGCTTCATGTTCCTTACTTGTCGAGACCAGTGAGAATATAGGAAGTTGCTGAGAGTTACGGTGTTCTAGTTGGAAGGAGAAAGAAGGTTACCATCAGGAACATTTCTAAGGGAGCGTTACTGGTATATTGCCTACAGAGAGCTCAGAAGAAAAAAGATATAAATCTCTAAGAACTTTAAAGTGGTTTTTAAATAAATATACACTACATCATTAACTATATATTTTATTTTGTATTATTTTCATAAAGATGGCTCCCAGATTATAAAAATTTTAGGCTCCATAGGACCTACATTCAGCCTTGCTTAGTAAAGTAAGTTTGCTAAACATAGAACTGGAGAAAATGGAAAAGATTTCCTTGATGCAGAATTTTGGGGGTAAATGCCATGCAAATCTGCAATGTAAATCTCTTAGAGAAAGTTGAGACAAGCAGTATTTCTAAAATGTGCACAACCACTATTTCATAAAGCATCTTAAGCAATCAGTATCCTGTGGGAAATGGTTTGGAAAGCTCTGCTCTGGAAACTTGCCCACTCTCTGCTTCCTATTTCATTTCCATCAGAAAGGGTGAGCACTTCTAACAACTTCACTACCCACTTTAAGTGGCTGGAATGTCACTTAATGAATTTTATATTTGAAGGAAATATGAAGTAGATTCTTTCTGAGATTGATTGAACCTGTATGGTTAGCATGACTCTGGATGAAATAAGAAGAAAAATAAAAACCTTGAACACAATCTAACCTGCCTACAATAGTCACCATTTTAACCTTGATGGGTCTCCCATTGATGAAGGAGATGGTAGTTGTTTTCCTGAAAAGATTACCTGTGCCATGATCAGATTTTCAGATTTAAATGGCATTTTCAAATTGCACTGCCCTTCTTGAGATTGGCAGTTACCTAAAATAGTAATCTGAATGATACCTGAAAGACAGTTCAATGTAATTGCAAATTGAAAGCTATTGCAACCCTCTAAGAATAGTTTTTAAATAATTTCAAAATGTTTTAAGTTTCTAAATATAAAAAAGAACCATGACTCTTCATAATAGAATTAAACTAGATGAAACTCATTCTGAACTTTAGACACTAGATTAAGCAATTCAAATAGTTCTTCTGTATTAGGAGAAAAAGCGTCTCGGATAGTGGAAATGAAATTGTACCTTATCCACATCAGATGTCATTTTAAATAATATTTTCCATAGGAAACACAGTGATAAATGTGTATGTGAGTGTGTGTGTGCATATGTGTGTGTGTGTATGTTTGTGAATTTATTAGAATCACATCTGCCTTCATATTTAGTTTTCTTCTGATGTACCATCCATATTTCTAACTTTTCATTTGAGTTCTATCACATTTACAGCATCTGCATTCACAAGATAACTCACTTCCCTAGCTCAGATTTTATGGCATTTAACAACTATAATTATACTTTTCAAGTGCTGTACCAGTCTTCAGTATTACATTCACTGGCAGGGATATTAGCTTTCAAAAATGCTGAAAAGATCATAGACGTTTCATTTGTAAAGATGGGCTGTACTTAATTTTGATGACAGTTATCTTGTTCATAACCACACTAAAAAGATCAATCTCATTAAAAGTATATTACAATTGGCAAATCTAAATGTGATGGGCTAAATTCTATCATCAAATTTGTAGAAATGGTCTTAGGTATGAGTTACCTGGAGTTTTAAGAGGAGAGGTGATAAAAATGAAATTTTCCTACTTTCTGGGTAAATATTGTTCAAGATTCAAAGATAGCGGGGAGCCTGGATGGCTCAGTTATTAAGCATCCGACTTTGGCTCAGGTCATGATCTCACAGCTGGTGAGTTTGAGCCTGAGTCAGGTTCTTGGCTCTGAGAGCTAAGAGCCTGGACCGTGTTTCACATTCTGTCTCCCCCCTCTCTCTGTCCCTCCCCTCTCTCTAAACATTAAGAAAACATTTTAAAAATAAAAGAAATATAGGATAAAAATATATCCTGGCTTGTCTAGTATAACCCCAGTTTATGCCTGTTGTTTTAGCTTAGTTATTACATTCATCCCCTTTCACTCTCAAAAATATCTTGGTATAGACGATAAATGATATAGCCATCCTATTTATAGATAGGGACAATTCACTCTAGTTCATTCAGTTCTTTTTCCTACCTTCTTCTGATGCCTATTGTATTATAAATCTTGGATAGATTTAAAATAATAGTTTTTTTAATATGTATACAATAAGATATGAAAAGTCAATTTTTAGTTATACTTAAGTGTGTATATCCTTAAAATAGAATAAAGTATATGGAGTCACAATGCAGATGACTGCATGTTATTTTTATACACTGCATCACCTTCACACATCAGATAGAATATGTATATATATTATACCATCATGGATTTTAGGGCACCAGTAAAGACAAAATTTCCTGCACTAAATTAAGAAAAGCCTGTATAACATAAAACTTGCTATAACTTTTCCTACTGAGAAAAGTAAGATTAGATTGTTCAGTAAGAACAATTGAAATTTAAATCAAGCAGCTATATTGTTGTTTTGTTGTTGCAAATTTGATGTAATGATAATGTTTCAGCAGCACTAATAGAAATAGTGTGATTGAAGACTAATAAGTGGTTTATAATTTTTCTCCTTGCACAATAACTTCCTTGATTAATGATGATAGAATTCTTGGGACTGTGTGTCATAGTTTATTTCTTCATTTTTTAACACATAGAAATATAAAACGTAATATTTAAATGGTTCATATTTCTATCAATCAGATAACTAATACCTCTTAATATTTAAATATCTCATATACACATTAAAATTACATTCTTATACATGGTGCATTTGTTATTATTCTAATATAACAATTATTGTATAACATGTTAGCAACTTAAAACAGACTTTTATTATTTCCCAGTTCTGGGGTCAGGAATTCAGAAGTGGCTTAGCTGGTTGGTTCTTGTTAAGGGTCTTTCATAAGGTTGCAGGCAAGTTATAGACCAGAGCTGTGGTCACCTAAAGGCTTTACTAGGACTATAAGATCCATTTTCAACACGGCTGTTGGCCAGAGGCCTTAATTCCTTGCTGTTTGCTAGCAGTAGACTTTTATTCCTTGCCAGGGGAGCTCTTCGTAGGACTGGTTGGATGTCTTTAAGATGAGTAAGAGGCTTTCTCCAGAGCAAATGATCCAAGAGATCCAAGAAGAATACTGCAAAATGGCTTGTGTTACCTAGTCTTAGAAGTTATACGCCATCACTTCTGTAATATTCTATTCATTAGAAAGAATTCATTAAATCTAGTCCACACTTAGTGGCAGAGGACTTAACTTTGACCTCTTGAAGTGAGGAATATCAAAGGATTTGTGGACATATTTAAAAACCACCACATATGGTAAAAATGTAGGAAGCTACTGCAAAGTGGAAACACTGGATGGAAACCATGAAACATTGCTGTGAGAAATTAAGGAAGATCTAAGCAAATGGAAAGGTACAGTATATTCAGAGATTAGAGACTCAATACTGTTATGATTTTAATTTGTCTGAAACTTAATGTTACCACAATAACACACAATATCACAATAATGTTACATCACAATAATAACGAAGACACCATGTATAAAAGTGTAATTTTATTGTGTGTGATATATTTAAATATTAAGAGGTATTAGTTGTCTGGTTATTATCACAATAAAAACCCAGTAACCTTTCTTATAGAAATTGACAAGATGATTCCTAAATTACGATGGAAATGGAAAGGGCCTAGCACAGCAAGATTAACCATGAAGAAAGCTAGAAAACATACACTACTACATTTCAAGATTTAATATGTAGTTATGTTAACTAGGACAAGAGTGTTTTCGGCACAAAGAGATAAATAATTCAGTGAAACAACACAAAATCTAGAAAGAGACACATATAATATCACTTTATCACTTAATTTTTAGCGAAAATGCCAAGTAATTTACTTTTTGTTTCCTGGATTCTTAACTATCATTGTAAGTATTCATCATGATATTAATTATTTGAAACCAATCATTTTATTGATGGTATAATATAATTTCATGTGGATGTTCTAAAACTTGTCAAATTCTTTTCTACTTGAAAGTGTAGGTAGTTTCCAATCATCTGTTATTGTAATACTGTGCAAGCCACTTGACTTATAAAAGTATGTATGGTTTTATGTGCATATGTGTGTTTATTTCCCTTATTTATTATTTTGCATTGTGATAATTTCTATATTGGGTTAAAGGGATTTAGTTTTGAGGTACTTATCACACATTGACAAATTGTTTTGTGGATTTTTCTAATTTTCATTGCCAAGATAAGGAGTTTCTCTTGTAACTCCTCTTAGTTTTCATCATTCATATTTACATGACTTAATAATGTGTGCTTGAATATTTCTTCAAATGTCAGCTATCAGGCTAGTTTTAAAATTATGTCTTCGTGACTTAAAAAAATACGCAATACAATATTATTGATTTTAGTCACTATTGCTGAAATTTGCATTTCCATGACCCATTCATTTACAATTGTAAGTTTGTATCTCTTGATCCACCTCCTCCCACACATTTCACCTACCTCCCATCACCTTCCCCCATGGCAATCACTAGTCTTCTCTCTGTATCTACAGATTTGGTTTTGTTTGCTTATATTCTTTTTTTAACTTTACATATAAGTGAACTTATACAATATTTGTCTTTTTCTGTCTGATTTATTTCACTCAGCATCATACCTTTAAGGTCCGTCCATGTTGTCTCAAATGGCAAGATTTCATTCTTTTTATGGCTGACTATAAAAAGACAATAATAACAAAGACACCATATACCACATCTTCATCTATTTATCCATTTATGGACTTCATTTATTATCCACTTATGGTTGCTTCCGTATCTTGTTTATTGCAAATAGTAATGCAGTGAACATGAGGGTGCATAATTACTTTTAAATTAGTGTTTTTGTTTTCTTTGGATGAATATCTGAAAGTGGGATTACTGAGTTATATGGTATTTCTATCTTTAATTTTTTGAGGAAACTCCGTACTGCTATCCATAATGACTACATCAATTTAGATTTCGACCAATGGTGCATGAGGGTTCACTTTTCTTCACATGCTTTTCGCTGCTGGTTATTTCTTGTATTTTTGATGATAACCATTCTGATGGATGTGAGAGTGATATCGCATTATGGTTTTGATTTACATTTCCTTGATTATTAGTGATGTTGAGCATCTTTTCATATGCCTGTTGGTCACCTTTCATATGCCTAAAGGTATTCTTTAGAAAAATGTCTGTTCTAATTTTTTGCCATTTTTATGTTGGATGGTTTCATTTTTTTCTTTGCTAAAGAGTTGTAGGAGTTCTTTATCTATTTTGGATATTAACCCTTTAAATGTATATATGATTTTCAAATACCTTCTTTTACTTAGTAAGTTGTCTTTTTATTTTGTCCATGGTTTCCTTTGCTATGCAGAAGTTTTTTAGTTTGATGTAGTTCCATTTGTTTATTTTTGTTTTCATCGCCCTTGCCTTTGGAGTAATATCCAGTTATCACAAAGATCAATGTCAAGGAGCTTACCACCTAGCTCCTTTTCTTCCTTGAGTTTTATGGTTTTAGATATTACATTCAAGCACTTAATCCCCTTTAAGTAATTTTTATGTATAGTGTCAGATAATGTTCCAGTTTCATTCATTTGCATGTGGCTGTTCAGTTTTTCTATTAGCATTTATTGAAGAGACTGTCCTTTCAGCATTTTATAGTCTTAATTCCTTTGGCATAAATTAATACCATATGTGTAAGAATATTTCTGAGCTTTTTGTTCTGCTCCACTGATCTATGTGTTTGTTTTTATGCAGTATAATGTTATTTTTATTACTATAGCTTTGTAATATAGTTAAAATTTTTTTTAATGTTCATTTATTTTTGAGAGAGAGGTTGCAAGTGGATGAGGGCAGAGAGAGAGAGAGAAAGGGAGAGAGAGAGAGAGATACAGAATCTGAAGTAGACTCCAGGCTCTGTGCAGACAGCTCACAGTCTAACAGGGGCTTGAACCCACCAACCATGAGATCATGACCTGAGCCAAAGTTGGACACTTAACGGCTGAGCCACCCAGGCATAGTAACGTAACTTAAAACCAGGAAGCATGATGTCTCCAGCTTTGTTCTTTTTTAAGATTGTTTTGGCTGTTCAGTATCTTGCATGGTTTTGTAGAAGATTTTGGATTGTTTGTTCTACTTCTATGAAAAATGCCATTGGAATGATAATATTATTGCATTGAAATTGTAGTTTGGTTTGGGTAATATAGACATTTTTACAATATTAATTCTTCCAGTCAATTAGCATGGGATATCTTTCTATTTAATTTTGTCTTGTTTGGTTTCTTTCACCAGTGTCATAATTTTCAGTGTACAGGCCTTTCACCTTCTTTGTTAAAATTTTTCCTAAGTATTCTTTTTGGTGCAATTGTAAATTGGGTTATTTTCTTAATTTCTCTTTCTGATAGTTTACTGTTGGTGTATAGAAATGCAACTGGTTTTTGTATATTGATTTTTGCGGGTTTTTAAAAGTTTTTTGTGTGGTGTGTGTGTGTGTGTGTGTGTGTGTGTGTGTTGAGAGAGAGAGAGACAGCATGCAAGTGATGGAAAGGGGCAGAGGAAGAGAGAGAGAATCCTAATAGGGTTGCATACTCAGGGCAGAGTCCAAAGTGAGCCTCGATCCCATGACCCTGGGATGGTGACCTAAGCCAGAATCAAGAGTCAAACACTTAACCAACTGAGCCACACAGGCACCCCTTTGTATATTGATTTTTTACACTGCAACATTACTGAAATTGTTTATTAGTTCTCATACTTTTTTGATGGAGTCTTTAGGATTTTCGATATATAAAATCATGTCCACACAAGGTGACAATTTTACACCTTCTTTTCAAATTTGAGATCTTTTATTTCTTTTGTTGTGCAATTGCTGTGGCTAGGACTTCAATACTGTGTTGAATGAAAATTGCAGGAGTGGGCGTCCTTATCTTGTTTCTGATCTTAAAGGACAATCTTACAGCTAGCTTTTCACTGTATGATGTTAGCTGTGGTTTTTTCATATATGGCCTTTAATATGTGTATCCCTAACTAATTTTTGTAGTTAGAGTTATTTTTACCACTTTTGTCTTTTCTTTATACTACCTGTATATGTGATTAATCCACTACCTTACTATATTTACCTAAGGTACTTTCACATATTTTCTGTTAGTAATTAGTGCTATTTTATTTATTATCTTATTATCTTTATCATCTTAAGAAAAGGTCCTTCTAACATTTTCAGTAAGGCCCATTTAGTGGAGATGAATTCCATTAGCTTATTTTGAATACGCTTTATCACTCCTTCAATTCTGAATGATAACCTTGCTGGGTAGAGTATTCTTGGTCGGAACTTTTTCTTTCATCACTCTGAATATGGTACTCCTTATCAGCAGGACATATGTTCTAGACCCCTGGTAGATGCCTGAAACCATGGATCATATGGAACTCTATATGTATACTATTTTTTACCTATATATAAACACCTATCATGAAGTTAAATTATAAATTTGGTGCAGTAAGAGATTAACAACAATAATAAATAAAATGGAACATTTGTAACAATATAAGTTATATGAATATGGTCTCTTTCTTTCTCTTTCAAAATATTTTACTCTACTCAACCTTCTCTTAATCATGATGTGAGATGACAAAATGGCTGGGTGAGGAGATGAAGTGAGGTGAATGACATAGGCTTTGTGACATAGTGTTAGGTTACTAATGATCTACTGATGCTATGTCACAAGGAAGATCATCCACTTCCAGTCTGGTTGACTGCAGATAACTGAAACTGTAGAAAGTGAAATTACAGGGAAGTGGTAGACTTCCTGTATCATGTCACATTTTTTGGCTTGCAAAGTCTTTGCTGAGAATTCTGCTGATAGTCTTATGGGTGTCTAAATTGTTTTCCTTTTGCTGCTTTTAGGATTCTGTATTTAACTATTGACATTTTAATTGTAAAATGTCTGGTGTGGATCTTTTTGGATTATCTCGTTTGGAACTCTGAACTTTCCAGATCTGGCTATCTGTTTCCTTCTCAGGTCAGGGAAGTTTTCAACCATGATCTCTTGAAGTTATTTGCTAACCCTTTTCTCTCTCTTCCTTCTAGGATCCCTACAGTGAAAATGTTATTCTTTTGGATGTTGTCTATTGTCTCTTAAGCTATCTTTACTTTTTTTTTCAAAATTTTTAATGTTTATTTTTGAGAGAGAGAGACAGACAGACAAAATGTGAGTTGGGGAGGGTCAGAGAGAGGGAGACAGAATCCGAAACAGGACTTGGTCTCTGAGTTGTCATCACAGAGCCCGACACAGGGCTCGAACCCACAAGCAGTGAGATCATGACGTAAACTAAAGTTGGATGCTTAACCCAATGAACCATCCAGGTACCTCTAGATATCTTTATTTTTAAAAATTCCTTTTTTGGGGGGTGCCTGGGTGGCTCAGTTGGTTAAGCGTGCGACTTCGGCTCAGGTCATGATCTCACGGTTTGTGGGTTCGAGCCCTGCATCAGGCTCTGTGCTGACAACTAGCTCAGAGCCTGGAGCCTGCTTCAGATTCTGTGTCTCCCTCTCTCTGACCCTCCCCTGCTCATGCTGTCTCTATCTCTCTCTCAAAAATAAATAAAATATTAAAAATTTTTTTTTTCTTTCTGCTGCTCTTAGTAAGTTCTAGTATTTTGTCTTCCAGCTCACTGATTCTTTCTTCTTCTTCATTTGGTCTACCATTGAACCCCTTTACTATGTTTTTCATTTTATTTATTGTATTCTTCAGCTCTGTGACTTCTATTTCGTACTTTCTTTTATTTTCTCTCTTTGTTGAAGTTCTCACTGTGTTCATCCATTCTTCTGAGTTTAGTGCGCATCTATATAAACATTACTTTGAACTGTTTCTCAGGTAAATTACTCATCTCTGTTTCATTAAAATGCTTTTGTTTTTGTGTTTTTTTTTTTTTTTTTTTTTTTTTTTTTTTTTTTTTTTTTTTTATTTTTTTTTTTTTTTTTTTTTTTTTTTTATTCTCTCTTTTTTCTGTTTATTAGGCAAAATGGCTATCTCCCCAAGTCTTGGAGGCCTACCCAGGCCTTGTGCAGGAGATAAATTTTATTGTTTAACCCTGTGGNGTGTTCATCCATTCTTCTGAGTTTAGTGCGCATCTATATAAACATTACTTTGAACTGTTTCTCAGGTAAATTACTCATCTCTGTTTCATTAAAATGTTTTTTTTTTTGTTTTTTTTTTTTTTTTTTTTTGGTTGATGCTGTTATTTTATTTGGAAATCTATGTCTGCTTTCTCATTTTGATTCATTCTCTCTGTTTTCTGTTTATTAGGCAAAATGGCTATCTCCCCAAGTCTTGGAGGCCTACCCAGGCCTTGTGCAGGAGATAAATTTTATTGTTTAACCCTGTGGTAGCTCTTGCTTCAAACTGTGAACTTTTATGACTTTCAAAGCCGCCTGACTTATTCCTGATAGGACTTAGTTCATAGGGTGTGCCAAGACAGGTGAGTGTTCCAGAGGGAGAGATCTCAGCACTTATTTTTAGGCTGATTAGAAGCGAGGCCCTCAGGCAGATAGTTTTAAAGTATGCAAATATATACAGTTGTGTGCAATTATTGTTGTAAACCCTGGTGACTTCCAGACCAGGGAAACTGGAGGTATTCCCTTGGTGACATTTGCAAAAATTTGGTCTCCAGGTGAGTGTATGAGGTTTTTTTCCTGGGAGATATCTGAGAAAGTTCAAAGTTGGGATTCCTGGCCTATATTCACTGAGTGTACCTTCACAGTTCCCAGATGTGCCATAAACCTAAAGCCTATTCCTCAGCCTGAAGTTCTAGAACAAGTTTTTCACAGGATAAGTGGGGGAATGTTATGATCTGCTGTATGGTCACAGGTGCCCTGTGAGTGGTAGTTTGCCAAGAATTGTCTCTGATTGTGTCAGAGCTATGGTGCTCAGAAACACAATCCTCCCTGACTACCAGAGCCACATGCTCAGGTGCCATTACCTGTATGGAATGCATGCATGACACTGGCGGGACTGTGGGAGCAGTGTAGAGTTTGGGGAACTCAGTCCCAGGCTTTGGTGTGGCTTTAAGAGTGATTGCAGGGGTGAGCTGTGCCCCCTGGCACTAGCAGGTTAGAGGTAGAATACAGAAATGGTGCCCACCAACACCTTAGTTCTTGGACGGAGTTCTGACAAGCTACTGCCCCTTTGGCAGAGGCTTCATGATTAGCAAAAGAATCTCCTTCTTACATGGTCTCCTTCAAACTGCTGTTTTTGCACTGGGTCCCAGGCCAAGTGAGTCTGTATGTGAGCCCTTTTAGAGTGGAATCTCTACTCCCTATAGCTATATGGTTCTTCTATGTATAAGCTCCATTGTTTTTCAAAGCTAGATGTTTTGTGGACTTGTCTTTTTGAGGCAGGTTTCATGGGCTGGTGTGCTAAATGTGGTCACAAACCTTTTGCTGCTCAGGCAGAAGCTCTTGCCTGTGGAAATTCCTATTGATTGTGGATTGTCATGCTAGAGGCTGGGACTTTTTTTAAGAGTATGTCTCTGTCTCTCCTACCAATCTAGATGTGGCCCTTTTTTCGTTGTTGTAGATTGGCTGTTTAGCTAGTTTTCAGAGGGAATTGTTGCAAATGTAATTGTAGTTTTGTTGTGTTCTTGGGAGGAAAGGAGTTTAATATCTTCCACTGCCATCCTGAACTGCCTCCTGAATTCATGACTTTTGATCATTTATTTGAGGCCTTAGTGTTTCAAAAATATTTCTCATTATATGCTGTAAAAGCCATGTTCTTATGGATGTAGTCCATGGACCTTAAGAAGATCCATGTCCCTATGGTATTTTCTTGATATGATATACCAATTTTTTTTTATATAAGCATCTTGTTTTGTTGTTGTTGTTGTTTTTGAGTTGTAGTAGCTTTCAGTCAACTCTCAAAATAGATCATCAAAATGAAGTTAAGAAGCATTGATAAAAAATATAGTACCAATTTGTATTATTTTCTGTAAATGTATTCTAAATATACTTTTCCTAATTTTTTGTTTTCTTTTTAATTTAAACTGCTATATTTGGTTGGATTGTTTAAATGTAGTCATATTTTCTATTTTTTGATGACTTTTCAGTGCTTTTAAAATGCCCTTGCCTGTCCAGATAGCCTATAAATATTTACTTTTATATTTTTCTAACTTAAAAATTCACCCTTTCATGTAAGTAATTTGAGGGCATATGGAAATTGCGTTATTTCCATATAAAACCATAGTGAGTTATGGTTCTTTTCTATTTAATTTTTGTGGAATAATTCATTAAATGGTTAACCTTTTTTTTTTTTTTTTAAATATTTTTATTTATTTCTAGGAGAGAGAGAGAGAGACAGCGTGAGCAGGAAAGGGTCAGAGAGAGAGGGAGTCACAGATTGAAACAGGCTCCAGGCTCTGAGCTGGCAGTCAGCACAGAGCCCGACGCGGGGCCCGAACCCACAAACCGCGAGATCATGACCTAAGCGAAAGTCGGATGCTTAACCGACTAAGCCACCCAGGCGCCCCTAAATGGTTAACCTTTTAAAAGTGCTTCAATTGTATATAGGATGTACTGGGAGGATCTTCCACATTTTATTTTTAACTATAATATTGGTGACTGTATTACTTGATAATCCTATTGTATCAGTTGATACTTACCTTATCAATGTCACTATTCCTTTTACTCAATTTTTTGCCAGGCAACATAAGTAATCAATTTAATATCCTCAATTTAAATAGTAATATTTATAAAATTATTATTATGAACTTAAACAAAGTATGACTCCTTTACTTGGACATTTTTTAAGTAATTTCCATTGAAAGGGGTGTGGTGGTTTTAAGGAAATACAGTGCACTCAAGTAAGTAATGTGTAATTATTGCTTTTGGGTGGATGTGTATCATGCAAATATACTCATATGTTTAGCATCACTGATAGTAGATTATGAGGCCATGATTGGAAAATGAACTTCAGGGTAGCTCAGGATGGCAAAAGCAAACATTTTGAATCAAATGGTAAACACAATAAGTGATACCAGTTTTGTACTTCAACTATCAGCCACATTTTCATAATTGGTCAAATATTTTATTCAGATCACTGATGTATAACTTCTTGTTCTGACCTAGAGCAGAGTCATCATCTCTCTTGTTAGGGTATGAACTCTTGGAAGGCAGAAATGATGTTAGTTGTGTTGTACCTACATCATCATTCTGTGTCATTCAAAGGATTAATTTCCTCAAGATGGTTATAGCCCTGAGGGAGGGGGCAGAACTGTAAAGAAAACTGCAGATTCCCTTATATAACTCAAAACAGAGACTGAGATTATCAATAAGAAGAGAATATCCACCTGGAATGGATAGCTGAACTAATTCCCCTGACTCTGCAGGGAGATTGTCATCTCTTGCTAAATCATCCATCTTCCTAGTCTCTGGGACAAGAGTCAGGGATTTGTTGGCCAGCTTTGCTTTTCCAGAGGGATATTCTCTCATTTTTGTCAACTCCAGGAGACTAGGGTTAGCTGATTGAGGGAGTCAGTGGGTTTTCCTTTCATGAGTCTATTGTTTCTTTCCTGTTATAGCACTGGATTCACCCTTGTTAAGGTTTTTCAACTTTGACCTTTAGAGTGTCTGCCTCCAAATAACAATTTCTTTTATCTTAACCTCACTTATAGACAAGGGAAAAACTACAACTCAGAGATTAAATGACTTGGCTGAGGTTAAAAAATGGGTCATCTTGAATGTGGGTTAGAAATCAATACATTTTGATCATATTTCATGAGTTTCTGTCCATGTGACTATGCTATCTCTCCTTGGCTGATTCCATCCTGCTTTTCTTCTTCATATTCTCTGGAAGAATTGTTCAATCAATCAGTTTTCAGTGACAAGAATGCCATCTGTTCTTACCTGTAATGCTTTTATTTCACTATTCAGATGTTTGCTCTTTTTCTTTTATTTTTTTCTTTATTTGGGGGGGCACTGACTCTCATTTTGTTTACTCAATTTTACATAAGTAGTTTGTTCCTAATTGTATTTCTATTTTTAAAAACTTATTTGGCTGTATAATTGATTCATCTTTTGCCTTTACTTACCCTTATTATGAAATTTGGGTCTTCTTTCAAAAAGACTTATATTTATCCATCTTGCTTTTTTAAAAAAAATCTCCATTAGTGTCTGTGTCACTGTAGACCTCACCAGTTCCAGTCCATCCTGCATACTACCAGGTTAATGTTTTGAAGTAAACATTTTATTATTTTAATCTTTTGCTCAAAAGCCTGAAATTCAGTACATGCTAAGAGGAGATGCAAAATATTTTCAAACCTTGTTTTGCCAATGTTTATGGAAGAAACAGTGGATAATAAAAAAAAGCTTAGGAGCCTCCCACAGAGAATTAAAAACCTCTGGCATGGAATATGGTCTGGGTGGACGAGGGAGGAGAGGACACAGCTAGGAAGCAGCAGCAAATAAAAACAGAAACAACTCTACATGGCTTCAAGGATCTGTCCTTAAGATAAACATCAGGCATGAGAATACTGGTTCTAGATGGCCATTAGATCCTGATCAGTCTTTCTTGATGTCTCATATTGTCTCTTAAATGTTATACAGTGAAGGGTTGCATTTTCACTAATATTTCTAACACAAATATTCAGAAACAAAAATCCTAAAAACTACCTAGGGATGAAGTAAATGAGAGATCTCACGTGGAACACCGCATCTCAGTTTGTAAAGTTCTCATAAGTAGAGTGATACAGGAGGACAGAGACAGGTGGCGGACATTATGGATCCTGTGGTATATCATTTTGGCATATTAGAGAGCAGGAGACTAGGATTAGTTATGAATCCATCAGTGTGTAGCATTGTTACACTGAAAGAAAGCCTACCACTCACTGGGATTTGGGTTAAAAGCAGAGAACAGTGTCCCGTAATTTAGTCTTAGGTTTGAGAAGGGATTTGAATAAGCAGTCTATGTGAATACAAATTACTATAGGATTATAGGTTTGGAAAATCCAAATGAAGAGAGTTCTTTCCCTCCAGGAGGATGAATACATAGAAAAATACAGAGATTCTAGAAAAAGTACTGTAAGATTCAGGAAAGGGAACACCATCTTGAAGATGCAGAAGAGTGAGTGTCAGCAATGGATTTATTTCCAAATCCAAAGCAACCTTGAAGAGAATTGTTTACTGTTCTCTAAAGGATACAAGAAGATTTTCTACAAAACAGAGAAGCATGTTGAGAAAGACAATAGGACTAGATGAAAATGTAGACTGAAAGATAAAAAATGATTTTAAGAAACTTAAAATCCATTGGCAGCAAAGTAATAAAAGACAGAAATGACACTGTGGGAAATTAAATTAAATCATTTACTTGAAGGATGAATTTGAGAGGATCTCCCAAAGGAAGAGAATAAAACAAACACGAAGAGAAGGTAAATGGATAAAGGAATGATACTGAAAGATGATATTTCATATTTCCAAAAGTAAGTATAATAAATATAAAATTACATGGACGTTTCCTGTATTTACTATATATCTGAAAAAGCAAACAGGAAGAAATATGATGTTTCAAGAAAAATCAATTAAAGGAGAAACATACTGAAAAGATGTTGGTAAATTTTCTGAGATGCCAGAAATGTTCCTACTAACATCCAGCAAATTATCTGAAAAGGTATAAACATCAGAATTCTCCTTAGTGATACTGTCAAAAGATAATGAATTATCTTTTGATAATTACTACAGAATTAACCAAAGAGTACTTATAAGTGATAGACACTGTTCAGCACCTTGCAAGCATTATTTTATTTCCTCTTTATGACTGTGAGCATCCTCTAAGAAAGGATAATACCTTATCAAGACACACACCTCAAGATGGCACGGTTGTTCACATGTGAGGTTATATGTAGAATGTGCTTGGCATTGTCCTTGACTCCCGTCTTCTCTGGAACACTATATCCAGTCTCTCAGAAAACCCCTTGGTTCTGCCTTCAGAATGTATCTAGAATCCATCTCCTTGTTATCACTTCCACTGCCACTAGTCTGGTCCAAACTACTATTACTTTTGCTTAGTTTACTGAAATAATCTCTGACCAAGATGACCTGAATGTTCCCCTCAGCTTGACTGAACTTTAAATGGGATCCGTTTTT
Organism: Hyaena hyaena; assembly: GCF_003009895.1. NCBI lineage: Eukaryota > Metazoa > Chordata > Mammalia > Carnivora > Hyaenidae > Hyaena > Hyaena hyaena. The sequence continues at coordinate 1,188,176 of NW_024081187.1, read as the reverse complement.
TAGGATTAATGCAATTGCCAACCTCTTGTGTCTTAGAGCACTTACTTTGGAAAACTTGTAGTTGTAAATCCCGTCTCTGCCCCTTTGTAAATATTTCTAAAAGGCTCTTGCTAGTTTTACCACCCAGGAATGTATTTTTCAAGGACTTGGGAGGTGTCTCTGATATATAACCAATAAGGAAGATAGCGCCTTCCACTCTTTGTTGCAGGGTAGGAACCTATCTTCTTGGTGGGCATGTTGCAAAACTACCTCCTATCATGATGATAAGGGAAAGTTGACTATTCCTTTGGTTGAAATTAACAGGCAAAACCCGATGGGTTTGGAGAGATCTTAAAAACTTTGCCACCTTTTGTTTCAGTGGTGTTGAGCTCAGACAGACATCTGATCTCTCTCACCTGCTATAGTAGTCTTGAATTAAATCTTCTCTGCATGTTTAAATTTGGTACTGTTTTTGTTCTGATATTTCCTAATAGGTCTCCCTGCTTCTATCCCCTTTGCCTCATTGCATTCTAATCTCAATTCAGCACCCAGAGTGATAAGATCATGTCACTTTTCTAATCAAATGTCCAATGGCTCCCAGTTTCAAAGAGAGCAAAACCAAATTCCTTACAAAAGTTACAGGTCATGGCTCCAAATTACTCTTCATTGCCTTTATAGATATCATGCCCTACATTTCTCAAACTCACTTCACTTCAACCACATGGGTCTCTGTGCAATTCTTGAATATAGTAGATATACTCCTACTGTAGGACATTTACTATAGCTGCTCCTCTGCCTAAAGATCCATTTGACCAACCCCATGTCCTCCTTTAAATTGTGGTGTGATTATTACTTCCTCCACAGTGCTTATTGTGACCTCTTTACTTAATGGCTATGGCAGGCTGAATAATGGTTCCCCCCCCCCCCCCAAAGATATCCATACTGTAATTCCTGGAACATGTGAATATGTTACCTTTTATGGCAAAAGGACTTTGCAGATGTGATTAAATTAAGATTTTGGGATGTGGAGATAATCCTAGAATAACTGGGGGGTTGGTCCAATATAATGACAGGGGAGTAGGAGAGTCAGAATGAGAGAAGATGTGACAGCGGAGACAGAAATAATGAGTGTTGCAGCCATGAGTCAATGAATGCAGGCAGCTTCTAGAAGCTGGAGGAGGAAACAGACTTTCCCCCTGGAGCCTCTAGAAGGAGCATAGAGAGTTCTGTTCACACCTAGATTTTAGCCCAGTCAGAAACATTTGAACTTCTGGCCTCCAAACTTTGTAAGATAATAAATTTGTGTTACTTTAAGATATGAAGTTTGTGGTAATTTATCATAACGCCAGTAGGAAACTAAATAGCCTGTAACCTGCAACCCTAACACTCTCTGACTTTATTCTGCCCTGCTTTTTTGCTTTTTTTCCTACAGTAGTTGTCACCTTTAACATATTGAATTATTAAATTATTTATTCTACTTATTCTTTTTTTGCTTCCTCCTCAAGAATATGTCTCTTGGGTTTAAGATCTTTTTGTATACTCACTTAGCACTTAGAACAATGCATGACCTAATGTAAGCCTTAAAAGTATTTGTTGGGGGGTGCCTGGGAGGGTCAGTTGGTTAAGCGTCTGACTTTGGCTCAGGTCATGGTCTCATGGTTCGTGAGTTCAAGCCCCGTGTCAGGCTCTGTGCTGACAGCTAGCTCAGAGCCTGGAGCCTGCTTTGAATTCTGTGTCTCCCTCTCTCTCTGACCCTCCCCTGATCACACTGTCTCTCTCTCTCTCAGAAATAAATAAAACATTAAAAAAAAAGTATTCGTTGAATTAAGAGAAAATCAATCTCAGATATCTAAGGACCCATTTAGTGAATTACCTTTGATCCGTATTGCATAATTTTATTTAGGCACACTGAGGCTGACAAAAGAATTACTGAAAATTGTGAAGAATACTGCCAAAAAGCATTTTGGGTCATCCTTTACTTGGTTTGGTTCTTGTGGTAGAGATCATGAGTACGCAGTAAGTATTCCATGAGCTTCTCAGCTTCATTTCCCTTCCTCTCTTGCAGTTTTCATCAGTGGATTGTGAGTTTTGGTGACATGTGTCACTTGAGCCAGTCTTTTTGTTTTGCTCTGTTATGATCACATGTTCCAGATGGCAGAGCTAAAGATGGAGAGAAGGACTGCCTGACTGCACCAAACTTTACAATAATGAGATGTAAGCCTTAATTGTGTTCAGCAACTAAAATTCTGAGGGCTTTCTAAAGTTGTAGCAGTTAGCCTTAATTAGAGAGGCAAATTCTGGCATATAGTTGGATTATAAGGTTTTTAGCTCTTGCAAGATGGAAGTGCAAATTGTGCTTTGCATACCTCTTTTAGCTATTATGCTTTTATTTTTATTTCTTTCTCTGCACCAGGAAAGATGTTTCTTGAGACATGTCTTTCAAAGCATAGTTTTGATAAATCTTGTATCTCCATTGTTGACCATTTAAAAAAATAGTGCTGTTATTCAATTATTGCACTTAACTATAGCTAAGCAGTCAACCCATCTGGGAAATTTCTAAGAGTCTTTATTCTGTTTTTTTCTTTCTGCCAAATTTGAACTGCATAGAGCAACATAATGGTCATTCCCATTGCCAAAGAACTTCAGTGATGGTTTTTTGTTATCTTTGAAAATAATAAAAATAACACTATTTTTAATTGAAATCAACTATTTTTTAATTGAAAGATTAATAAAGCATCTGATGACAAATATGTTTGTTATCAAGTTTAGTGCATACCCACATTTGTCAACCTTTCTATGTGCTCTAATATTATGCAAGAGTCAGCACATTTTTTTTCTATAAAGGGTCAAGTAGTAAATAATTTCAGCTTTTAGGGTCACATAATCACTTTTACAACTACTCAATTCTGCCATTGTAGCATGAAAGCAACCTTAGATAATACATAAAAGAATGAGTGTGTCTGTGTTCCAATAAAACTTTATTTGTAAAAACAAATGGTGCTCTTTTCTTGAGGAATACAGGATATTCTTTGTTATTATAGTACATTATTCTTTCCAGTGATTTTCAACCAAGGGTCCAGAATCTCCCAGGAGAAGGATGATGAATGTGTTAGGGTTCTCTAAGGGTAATAGAACTCGTAGGATTTTATACACACATGTACACACACATAGTTGATTCTTGTTATACACTGTAGTTATGTTCCATAGAGTCTTTACAGACACTGAATCAGTGAATACTGAGCCATTACTCCATTACTCCTAGGGGAAATACAGGGTAATTCCTGCAAGCCTCTGGTCATATTTTTGTCAACCAATCAATCCTTGTTTTATGCATGTTTCTTTTAAAGACATCTTACTTAATGTATATTGTTGATGCATTAACATTTATTCCTCATGCCTGAACAAAGGTTATGTAACACATATTTTCTCTGTAAGGCATATCAGAGCCTGCTTGTGCTTAGGAATACAAGAAAGCACTTCAGAACTATACTTGGAGCCCATTTTGAATGACAAAATCACTAAACACTTGCCCAAAAACAGGGAAGAAAAATGCAGATAGAAAGGTGGCACTAAGTTTTTGTGGGAAGGATACTTGTTTACAGTATTAAAGCTTAAAGAACAAGGCAGAGCGTTCCCTTATTTGATCTCAACTGAGAACCTCTGTGTCTGGTGACTCAAACTTTTTGCCATCTGTGCAAATCCAGGAATGACCATGAAAGTGCAATGAGTGTTGATTTTGAGGTCACAAATAAATTTTGGCAGTTAAGCAAATTCAGAAATACGGAATTTGTAAACAGTGAGGGCCTTCTCTCCACACACACACACACACACACACACACACACACACACAGAGTTTACTTCAGGGGATTAGTTTACAGGATTGTGGGGTCTGGTAAGTCTAAAATTTGTAGCACAGACTGGAAACTAGAGCAGAAGCTGCTGTTGCAGTCTGGAGGCAGAATTTCTTCTTCCTCAGAAAAACAATAGTTTTGCATTTAAGGCCTTTCAACTGATTGGGCAAGATCCATCTATTTTATCAAAGTTAATCTCCTGTATTTGAATTTAATTGATTGTACATATTAGCCACATCTACAAAATACTTTGACAGCAACATCTAGATCAGTTTAGATAAATCTTATATTTAAACCACTGGGAACTATACCTAGCCAAGTTGATATTTAAAACTAATCAGCACAGTGAATATAGTTTAGAAAAGCACAGAGACTATGATGGGATAATGGTATGATGGTTATTATTATTTTTAAAGATGATATCATTTGAGGATACTTAGTTAAATATTTATCAATGAAAAATAAAGACTAGTGAACTAAGTAAAATATCAAGTGTGATTATCTGGTTTCAGTTTACCTTCTCCATGTTTCTTGTACTTTCCTATATTTGCAAATTTACTGCATTTCTCTTGTGTTCATTACATAATTGATTTAGGGTACTTTTATATATAATAGAACATTATATATGTTATGTATATATTAGAAAATATATACAATAGAAATGAATATATATTCTATATATGATGTAAAAATATGTATAAATTTTCTCTTGGCTACATAACAAATTACCACAAATTTAGTAGCTTAAAACAACAATAATTTATTATCTCACAGTTTCCATAGGAGTCCAGGGCACAGATTATGAGTCCACTACTCATGGTCTCACCAGACTAAAATCAAGGTGTTAGCTAGGGTGTGGCATGTCTTCCAAGCTCAATGGTTGGTGGCCAAATTCAGTTCCTTGCAGTTCTAGTTTAGGTAGCTGTTTTCTCATAGGCTGTTGACCATGACTTGCTCTGAACACCAAAGCGGCACACTCAGGTCCTAGCCTTGTGGTCGTCTTATAAAAATGGTGATTACTTTTTCAAAGTTTAGAGGAGAATTTCATTCCAGTCTGCTAAGACGATGTAATGTAACCTAATCAGTGGAGCAACTGTCCAGTCATGGTCACAATTCTGCCCAAATTCAAGAGTAAGAAATTATAAAGTCTGTGTCAACTGGAGGGGCAAGGATTTTGTAAAGCATCCTAGGATTCTTCTGCTTCCCATAGCATGTGATCATAACTAATAAAATTATGCAATGCCAAAACCTGGAATGAAGCAAAAAATGTTAACTGTTATTATTCTTTTGAACTGACATATGAGGAAAGGTATATTTACCACTGTAAGTATATCATTTAAAAATTCTTGGGCACCTGGGTGACTCATTCGGTTAAGTGTCCGACTTCAGCTCAGGTCATGATATCGCGGTTTGTGAGTTCAAGCCCCGCATTAGGCTCTGTGCTGACAGCTCAGAGCCTAGAGCCTCCTTCAGGTTCTGTGTCACCCCTCTCTCTGACCCACCCATGCTCATTGTCTCTCTGTGTCTCTCAATAATAATAAAAACATTAAAAATTAAAAAAAAATCTTCTGTAATAAGCATATGTTAATATTATGTATTTATTAAACTTTAATAAGTTTCTTTTGTAGAAATAATACTGGCTTGTTGTTAAGGGAATCAAGCAGAAGGGAAGGGTTTAAAGATAAAAATATAATTAAGCCCTATCTCTTCCTTTGAACTTCTCCCTGGATCTTTTGTATTGGGAAATTACTCAACGTTTTTGAGGAATCTTTTTATAAATGTTCTTCAACTTTCTCTTTTCACCAAACACTATTTTGGATATTTTGTATATGAATATACCTACTGATGTCTTCATTTTGATGATTATATTTTTTAGTTCTAGGAACTCTAGGATTTTTCCTCTCATGATTTCAATTTTTTGGTAAATATTTTCATCTCACTGCTCATTTGCAGAAATCATATTCCATGAGTTGATCATGTTTAACAACAAAGTTCATATCTCTGGCATGCCTCATAACTTTTAACTAAATGCCTTACATTTTGTTTGAAAAACAGCAGAGGCTCTGGGTGATCACCGTATACTCCAGAGGAAACTGCCTTTTTTTTTTTTGGCAGTCAGCATACAGGCAAAGAATTGACTTCAAACAGAGATGGAAAGATTTGAGTTGATGTTGAGTTTTAATCTTTGAAAGCCTTCTAATTCTGGCTTCTAAAGTATAGCTAATGAGGGATCACAGTTGAAAATTCCATACACTAGGGCTTTTTCTCCTTGGTGAGCCTGAACCCTAATTTTTGTTTCTCCAGTATCATGAGTCTGACAAACCCTTTGTTGGATTATTAGCTACTTGGCTGTCACTTTCTGTTTGGCTTTACCATCTTCTTCGGCTTTTCTCTGGGACTATAGGCCCTCATGTTCTAGGTGCTTTCGTATCATTGATCTTCAGTTTTTGTCTCCCAACCGGCTGACATTGCTGACACTTTGAGTCACTACTTTTGCTTGATCTCCTAGCCCTAGGCCACTTAGGAATTGGCAAATGTCTTCAGGGCAGGGTGTGGGGTTGGTGAAGAAAGTACTAATACTTTGTCAGGTTTACCTCACAGTAGCCAGCCCCTCAACTCTGTTACTCCCCAAGCAGCTGTTTTGTGTTTTTCCTTCCAGATTCTTTCTTTCTTAAAATTGAAATATATTTAATGAGAGGCCTGTTATAAGCTACTCTTTAATTTTCAAAAGCAGAAGTCCTCTACCTCTGTTTTTATTCCCCAATTTAAGCAATATTACAGCAGGCCTCCCTTATCTGTGGTTTAGCTTTCCAGTTTTAGTTACCTGGGGTTAACTGCAGTCTGGAAACAGATGATCTCTGATACCCAGAAGGTCAGTAGTAGCCTGATGTTTCTTCACAATGCTTACACCATTTTCCTCACTTAATCTTATCAGGCAGGCATTTTTATCATAGTGCATCATCACAAAGAAGAGTGAGTATGGTACAATATTTTGAGACAGAGACCACATTCTCAGGACTTACATTACAGTATATTGTTATATTTGTTCTATTTTACTATTATTGTGAATCTCTTATTGTGTCTAATTTATAAATTAAACTTCATTGTAGACATATATGTATAGGAGACAGTGTATATAGAGTTTGGTACAATCCACAGTTTCAGGCATCCACTGGAGGTCTTTGAACATATCTTCCTTAGGTAAAGGGGAACTATTGTAGTTTTGTTTTAAATGGTCACTAGTTAATTTTATCCACATGCTTTCTTTGCTTACCTTCTGAAATTGTTTTGTTTCTTACTGAAGTATGTAGTTTAATGTTGTTTGAATTTTGTTAGTGAGAGTCTGTCTATTGGTTTTATATTTCCCATTTTGTCTGAAAGTGGCATTATAAAAAACATAGCACTGTAATAAAAATTTAGTTAGTTGCAAAGTTTTGGCTGACAATCATTTTGTCCCAACAATTTGAAGATATTATTAGACCGCATGTTTGGCTTTCATTTTTGCTGTAGAGAAATTAGCTATCTAATCACTGTTCATTTTAAGTTCTTAGTCTTTTATCTCTTGATGCTTTTAGGAGTGTTTTTGTGACTTAAACGATGTTTCCAAATGTTTACTTTTTATTTCATTATGAGATTATTCAAATGCAAAATAAAATAAGAGAAGACTTTAATAAGCATATCCTTGTTTCCAATCCTCTCTCTAGTTTAACAATTTGCCTTTTGTTATTCTTATTGTCTCTCTCTCTCTCTCTATATATATATATGTATATATATACACAATATGAGATTTTTGGTACTCTCTGAGTCTGTAGATTTATTTCTCTTTGTTCTACACAAATCTCAGCTGTTTTCTCTTTAGTTTTTTTCTTCCACTGTTTTTATTCTCTCCTTCTGAGATAGCTACTAAATAATTAAATCTTATTTTCTTCCGTGTGCTTAAACTTTGGTTTTCATTTTTTAATCTTTTTCAAATGCAGTCTGAATAATGAATTTTAGCTTTATCTTGCAGGTTTAATTCTGTCTTTGGCTGTGTCTAACCTGAAGTTAGACACCAATTCAACTGACCATTTCGCTCTTTACTTTCAATTGTTGTATTTTCAACTTAGTATTTCTTTTTTTTTTTATTTAAAAAGTATGCCAATTAATTATTGATATATGTATGTATATATATATATATATATATATATTTGAAAGAGGTTGGGAGAAGCAGAGGCAGTGGGAGAGAGACAATCTGAAGCAGACTCCTCACTGGACATGGAGATACCATGCTCTACCTCATGACCAACTGTGAGATCATGATCTGAGCCGAAATCAAGAGTCAGACGCTTAACTGACTGAGCCATCCAGGTGCCCCATTATTGATTATTTTTAATCCTTGCATACAACATAATTATTTGCACAGATTCTAATACCAACTTCTTTGGATTTGGATTCTAGCTACTTAATTCATGCTATGTAAATTGGGCAAGTTTCTTAACTTCTCTAAGCTTTGATTTCCTCATCCATAAAATTAGTAGCACCAACATTAGAGTTGTTAAGGATTATATGAGTAAATATATATAGATAAAACGTTTAGAACAGTGCTTGCTACAAAAGAAAGATTATAAAAGTATTTGTTAAATATTTTGTTTCCTCTTTTATTTCTTTAAGTATTTTTAAAAGTTAGTTTTGCATTTTGATTTGATAACTTGAATAGCTGAGATCTTTGAGGTGATAATTCTACTGATTTTATTTCTGCTGATTTTCATTGATGTCATCTTGTTCTTCTATATATTTTGGAAACTTACTTTTTGTCTTATTTCTGACTAATCTTAGTGTCTAAGAATACTGAAAGTCTTATTTGAAAGTCTATTCCTACATTTGTTTTACAGCTACTGTGATTCCCACAGTATTATAGTCCCTTTGTCTCTTTAAGTTATAATTTTTGTTTGGGAGCCCTAAACCAATTTGAGGGCAGAGCTATGATTATGAATTCTCTCTGGCCATTATTACCCAAATGTATGAGGCTGAAACAGACACATTTACTTGTATAGTCCCTTTGCTGGCAGTTTAATTTCTAGTTGATCCTTTTACTGAAAGAGTGGGCTTTGAAGGCCCTAACTCAGTAAAGGGGTCTAAGAGCCTAGTGTCTTAGCTTGCATGGGCCCAAGGCCACAACTTTTGTCTCTGACATGGATGTTAGTACTCAGGTTTTTTTATATCCAGAAATATCTAGGACAGTCATAGCTCTGGAGCATTTTTAACTCTCTGATTTGGACTCCTATTTGGGTGGGGGAGGGGAGCCCTGAGGTCTTTTACTTTGTATGAACTTAGTTATAATTTAGAGTAAGATTTGTCAATTATTTTTGGCATCTATGAACATTTTATTGATTTTTTTTCAGGATGTCTATGCCACTAAATTTTTGTAAGTGGAAATCTCTCTCTTTTGCTTTTTTAAAATATCTTTTGCTATGTGTGTGCATATATCTATATTTGCCCTTATTATATTTGGAATGTTTATAGACTATACTTATTTTTGAATAGTGTGAATACACTTTAACATTGTCAACTTATTCTCTTTTATGAAATTTAATAAAATCATAATTTTGTTCTTTTTTAGCTCTTACCTTGTCTTTTCTCCACTTCAAAATTTTTGTCATATTATTTTTTTCATTGTCAGGGTTATATCCTTATATTCAGCTGCTGTAATTATCATAGTTTATCTTCCTTAGTTCTATATTTAAATATATTTAGTAAGCATTGTCAGTTCCTTAAAACATAGCTCTCCAGGATCTGATTTCTTTACTTAATTCTTTATTAGATCTTTTGATTAATTAATTTTTTGTCATTGAGTGGACTTCTTTTTCTAAAGAAGAATTCATCAGTACTGTAATTCCTAACCTTTTGCTTATTGGAAAATATCTGTTGCCTTTATAAATGATTGATAAATTGGATGTTAAAGGTAGGGATTAGAGTTGCTTTTCCTCAGCACTATGTAAATACTGAAATACTCTTTCCATATTGATAAAATAAAATTCTCTGCAGAAATTTTAAGGCTGTCTAATTTTTGTTCTTTATTGGTGACTGGTTTTTATTTCCTAGATATCACAAGAAATATATTTCTCCTAAAGTTTAGTAACTTCACCAGGTTTTCTTGACATTGCTCATTCTTAGAGATTCTTTTATTGAAATATAATTGACATATAGTATTATATTAGTTTCAGGTATACAACATAATGATTTGATAAATGTATACATTGTGAAGTGATTATCATAATCAGTCTAACTACCATTAGTCCTCACAGAAAGTTGCAAAAAGTTTTCTTCTTGTGTATGAGAAATTTCAACATCCCCTCTGTTAGCAGCTTTCAAATACACAATATAATATTATTGGCTATAATCATCACGGTGTACATTACATCCCCATGACTTATTTATTTTATAACTGGTAGTTTATACCTCTTGATCCTTTTTACCTATTTCATTCAGTCTTCCGATTCTTCTGCCTTCTGGCAACTACCATCCTTGTCTCTGTATCTATGGGGTTATTTGTGTGTTTTTTTTTTTTTAGATTCTATATATAGATGAAATCATACGGTTTTTGTTTTTGTCTGACTTATTTCACTTAGCATAATATACTCAAGTCCATCCATGTTGTCACAAATGACAATATTTCATTCTTTTTTATAGCTGGATGTTATTTCATTACATATATGAACCATATCTTCATTTATCCACTGATGGACATTTAGTTTTTTTCAGTATCTTACTTATTTTAAATAATGCTATAGTGAACATAGGGGTGCATAATTAAATTAGATTTAATGGGTTTTTTTTTGGTTTTGTTTTGTTTTTTGGGTTTTTTGTTTTGTTTTGTTTTTAGTTAAATACCCTGATGGGAATTGCTGGATCATATGGCATTTCTATTTTTGAAGCTTTGAGAAATCTCCATAATGTTTTTCATGGAAGATGTACCAATTTATATTCCAAACAACAATGTAAGAGGATTCTCTTTTCTTCTCATCTTTACCAACACTTGTTATTTCTGTCTTTTCGATAATAGTTACTGTGACAGGTGTGAGTGAGATGATATCTCATTGTGGTTTTAATTTGTATTTCCCTAATGATGAGTGATGTGAAACATCTTTTCATGTTCTGGTTGCAATCTGTATGTCTTTTTTTGGAAAAAGGTACATTCAGGACCTCTGCCCATTTTTTAATTATATCATTTGCTTTATTATCATTGAGTTGTATGACTTTTTTCATATATTTTGGATCTTAACCTCTGATCAGATACATGATTTGCAAATATCATCTCCCATTCAGTAGGATGCCTTTTTGTTTTGTTGATTTCCTTTGCTATGTAGAACCTTCTTAGTTTGATGTTGTGCTATTGTTTATTTTTACTTCTGTTATCAATGTCTGTGGGGTCAGATCCAAAACTGTGCCACCAAGAGTGATGTCAAATAGCTTACCGCTTATGTTTTGTCTAGTTTTATGGTTTCTGAACTTTAATCCATTCAGGTCTTTAATCCATTTTGAATTAATTGTTGTGTAAAGTATAAGATAGTGGTCTGGTTTCATTCTGCTGCATGTGACTGTTGAGTTTTCCCAACACCATATATGAAAGAGACTGTCTTTTCCCCATTGTGTATTTTTGCCTCCAATAGTTAATTGGCCATATAATTGTGGCTTTATTTCTAGGCTCTTGATTCTAGTTTATTGATTCGCATGTCTGTTTTTATGCCAACACCATACTGTTTTGATTACAATAACTTTATAATATAGTTTGAAATTTGGGAGCATGATTCCTCCGGCCTTGTTCTTAAGTTCACTTTGGCTATTTGGGATTTTGTGTGATTCCATACAAAGTTTAGGATTTTTTTGTTCTATTTCAGTGAAACATACCATTGGAATTTTGATAGGTATTTCATTGAATGTGTAGATTGTTTTTATTTACACTTTAACAATATTGATTCTTCTAATCCATGAACACATTTATTTGTGTCTTCTTCAATTTCATTCATCACTATCTTATAGTTTTCAGTGTACAGGTCTTTCATCCCCTTGGTTAAATTTATTCTTAGATATTTTTTCTTTTTGTTATAAATGTGATTGTTTTCATAATTTCTGATAGCTTGTTAATTGTATAAATGCAATACACCTTTATATATTGACTCTTTTTCCTGCAACTTTACTGAATTCATGTATTAGTTCAAACAATTTTATGGTGGAAACTTGTGGGGTTGTTTAATGTAAGATCATTATCTGTAAATAGTTTTACTTTTTCCTTTATAATTTGGATGCCATTTATTTTTTTCCCTGTCTAATTGCTCTGGTTAAGACTTCTAATATGATGCTAAATGAAAATGCTAAGAGTTGGCATCCTTTTCTTGTTCTTGATATTAAAGGAAAAGTTTTCAACTTTATACCATGGAGATGATGACTGCTGTGGGTTTGTCATATATTGCCTTTATTTTATTGAGGTACATTTTATTTTTATCAACTTTTTTGAGAGCTTTTATTACAAATGGGCATTGGATTTTGTCAAATGATTTTTCTTCATCTATTGAGATGATCATGTTATTTTTATCCTTTATTTTGTTAACATGGTATATTACATTGATTAGTTTGCAAATGTTGGAAAACATTCTTGCATCCTTGTGATAAATCCCACTTGATCATGGTAAAGGATTCTTTTAATATATTGTTGAATTTCATTTGCTAATTTTTTTTGAGGATTTTTGCCTCTGTGTTTATCAGGGATATTGCCTTATAATTTTTTTTTGTAATGCATTTGTCTGGTTTTGGTATCAGAGTAATTCTGGCCATGTAAAATGAGTCTAAAAGCATTCTCACCTTTTAAATAGTTTGCAAGTGTTTGAGAAGTATAAGTATTAAATATTCTTTGAATGTTTGGTAGAATTCACCGGTGTGAAGCCATCTTGTCCTGGAGTTTTGTTCATTGGGAGGTTTTTGATTACCAATTTAATCTCCTTACTAGCAGTCTGCTATTTAGACTTTCTGTTTCTTTATGATGTAGTCTTGGAAGATTGTATGTTACTAGGAATTTGTCAGTTTCTTCCAAGGTGTCTACTTTGTTGCCATGTAATTCTTCATAGTAGTCACTTCAAAGCTCTTATAGTTCTTTAGTGTCAGTTGTTAATTCCTCTGTAGATCTGATTTTATGGGATTCTTCTTTTTTTCTTAGTCTATCTAGAGATCTGTCAATTTTGTTTATATTTTCAAAGAACCATCTCTTAGTTTCATTGATCTTTATTTTTGTCTTCTTAATGTCTATTTCATTTATTTCTGTTTTGATCTTTATTATTTCCTTCCTTCTGCTAACTGTGGGCTTCCGTTGTCTTTTTTTTTTAGTGTCTTTCAGGTTTAAAGTTAGATTGTTATTTGAGATTTTTTCTTGATTCTTAAAGTTAGCTTGTATTAGTATAATCTTCCTTCTTAGAACTGCTTTTGTTGCATCACATAGATTTTGGTATATTGTATTTCCATTTTCATTTTTCTCAAAATATTTTATGATTTCTCATTTAATTTCTTTGTTGACTTTTTGCTTCCTTAGTAACATGTTGCTTAGTCTCCACATATTTGTAATTTTTCCAGTGTTCTCCTATAATAGATTTCTATTTTCTTAACGTTGTGTTCAGAATGGATACCTGACATGATTTCAGTCTTCTTGAATTTATTAAGACTTGTTTGTCTCCTAACATATGATTTATCCTAGAGAATATTCCATGTACACTTGAGAAGAGTATATGTGCTGCTGCTTTTAAAAGGATTGTTGTGTATATATCTGTCTGGTCTAATATGTCATTTAGGACAATGTTTTAATATTGAAAAGCTGCCTAGATAATCTGTCCAATGGGTACATAGGGTATTAAAGTCCCTTACTATTATTGTATAGCTGTCAGTTTCTCCCTTTAGGTCTATTAATATTTGCTTCCTATTTTTACATATTACCCCATTGAGAGCATATGTATTTACAAATGTTATATCTTCTTGGTAGATTGACCCCTTTATCATTATGCTGTGTCCATTTTTGTCTTTTGTTACAGTCTTTGTTTTAAAGTTAATGTTGTTTGATATAAGTGTAGTGAGCCCAACTTTCTTTTGATTTCCATTTGCATGAAGCCTCTTTTTCTACCCCTTGCTTTTAGTCTGTGTGTATCCTTACATCTGAAGTGAATTTTTTTGTAGGCAGTATACAGATGGGCCTTTTTATCCCTATTCATTTAACTGCTATGTCTTTTGATTATCTATTTACATTTAAAATAACTATTGATAAGTATGTACTTATTGCCATTTTGTTAATAGTTTTCTGTGTGTTTTATAATTTCCCTCTCTTTGTTTTCTCTTCTTCTTCCTTGTGTTTGAGGATGTTCTGGAGTGTAATATTTAAATTCTTTTATCCATTATCTTTTGTGTATTTACTATAGATTTTTGTTTGTGGTTACCATGAAGCTCAAGTATAGAAACATATACATATAAATAGTCTATTTTAGGTTAACAGTAAGTCAAGTTTGAACACATTTCAAACTGCATTTTTAGCACCTCCTACCAAGTTTATTTTATTTTTTTATATATTTTTTTAAATTTGAGAGAGAAAGAGAATGAAAGAAAGAAAGAAAGGAAGGAAGGAAGATAGAAAGAAGAAAGAAAGAAAGAGAAAGAAAAGGAAAGAAGAGAAAGAAAGAAAAGAAAATCTCAAGCAGATTCCACGCTCAGTGTGGAGTCCAACATGGGGCTCAATCCCACAACCCTGGGATCATGACCTGAGCTGAAATCAAGAGGCAGATGCTTAACCAACTGAGCCACTCAGGTGCCCTAAATGTTATGTATTTGATGTCACATTTTACATCTTTTTATTTTGTGTATCCTTTAACTAATTGTTGTGGTTATATTTATTGTTACTACTTTTAACTTTTATCCTGCCTATTAGATTTGTTAGTAATTTAATCCACTACTTTTGTTATATGTTTACCAATAAGATTTTTTCTTTTGTATATCTACTTGTTACTAATTTTAGTGCCTTTTCTTTTCATCTTAGAGAAGTCCCTTTAATATTTCCTGTACGGTTGGTTTAGTGGTGATGACCTTATTTAGCTTTTTGTTTGTCTCAAAAATTCATCATTTCTCCCTCAATTCTGAATGATAACTTTATCAGAGTATGCTCTTTTAGAAGTTTTTTTTCCTTTCAGCACCTTGAATATATCATGTCATTTCCTTCTGCCTGCAAAGTTACTACTGAGAAGTCGGCTTTGTCTCAGTGTTGGTCTCTTTGGGTTCGTCTTGTCTGGAACTCTGGGTTTCCTGAATTTGGATGTCTGTTTCCATTGCCGGGTTAGGAGGTTTTCAGTCATTATTTCTTCCATTAAGTTTTCTGAATCTTTCCATCTCTTCTTTTTTGGGGCCTCTTTAATGCACATGTTAGTATGCTTGATGATGTTCCATAGGTTCCTTAAGTTTTCTTCACTTTTCAATTTGTTTTTTCCTCCACTGTTTGGGTGAGCTCTACTGCTTTATTTTCCAGCCCGCTGATTCTTTATTCTGCTTCATCTAGTCTGCTGCTGAACCCTGCTAGTGTATTTTTCAGTTCAGTTTTTGTATTTTTCAGTTCTGTGACTTCTGTTTGATACTTTATTATATTTTCTATCTCTGTGTTGCGGTTCTCACTGTGTTCAGCCATTTTTTCTTTAGGGTTCAGTGAGCATCTATATAAACATTACTTAGAACTTTTTATCAGATAAATGACTTATCTTCATTTCATTAAGGTTTTCTTTTTTCCCTGTGGTTTTATCTTGTTCTTTCATTTGTACCATAATCCTGTTTCTTCATATTGCTTGACTCTGAGTTCATTTCTGTATATGAAGTTTAATATACAAAGCTGTTCCTTCCAGTTTTGAAAGTGGCCTTGTGTAGGAGCTGAAATTCATTCATTCATTCATTCATTCATTCATTCATTCATATTTTTCTTGGTTGTCTCTCACCCTGTCTCTTTGGTTGTTCCAGATCCATGGGTCCCAGAAAATAATGGGCCCTGGCCACCAGATCAGGCGCTCAAGGAGCATTTCCTGTGTGAGCTGTACATACCCATTAATCTGGCATTGGTTATGGGAGCAGCTCAGAGGGGTGAGGTGCCGACAGGTCTAGTGGTAGTCATGAGAGGACACAAACTGGTGAGGCACTTGTCCACCTGGTTAGATGTCACCTTTCTGAGCTGCATGGAGGGCTAGTATGTTTCCTCACCAGTGCAAGCAGGTTAGAATACAAAAATTGCATTCACATGTGCTGGCACAGCCATGTAGATGGAGATGGAGAGAGTGTTAGCAAGGTAGAAGAAAAATGCCAAATATGGAATCCACAGTGCCTCTGTCCTTGGAGTCGCTTCAGGTTTTTGCTCTTTTGCAGATGCCTTAATGTTAGCAAATAATCTCCTTCATATGTGGTCTAGTGGCCTTTCAATCTCATGCTTTTTTTACTGGGTTCCAGAGCAAATGATTCTGTGCATGGGCCCTGTAATTATAGAATCTCTATTCCCTAGTGTCATATGTTTTTTTCTTCATAAACCCCATTGTTTTTCAAAGCCACATATTTTGGAGGCTCATCTCTCTAGTGCTGGTTCTAAGGGTCGAAGTGCCTAATGTCGGGTACAAACCCCTTGCTCCTCAGGGAGAAACTTTATGAAACTTTTCCTTACTCCTCCTGACTGTGGGTCACCAACTGTGAGTTGGATTATTGGTGAGAGCACTTCTCTGCCTCTACTGCTCATCTTGATGTGGCCTTTTAATTTGTGTGTGTGTGTGTGTGTGTGTGTGTGTGTGTGTGTAGGATTCAGCTGGTTTTCAGGTGTTTTTTTTTTTTTTTTTTAAAGGAAACTTGCATATGTAGCTTTAGATTTGTTTCTGTGGGAGGAGGTAAGTTCAGGATACTCCTACACTGCCATCTTGAACTGCCTCCCCTTACATATTTTTAAGTGAAATATAGAATTTCTTTCTAATTAGCATATTTTTTTTTTAGGAAATGCTTTTCTTTTAAAATATTTTAAATTTACAATATTTAAAATATTCCATTTGCTGAGGTTTCTTCTTTCAAAACACCAATTATGGCTCTTTGTCTGTTGCCCATATTTGTCATGTTCTCTCTATTTTCTTTTATATCTGTGTACTTTTCTATTTCATTTTGTGTGCTTAACTCTAACTTTATGACTAACCCTATTTTTAGCAGCATTCAATCTACTTATTTCAACTTCTGATATGCCCTTCATTTTTGTATGGTTCTATTGTCATATATTTCTTTCCTGAGTTCTGCCAAGTAACTCTGTATCTCATTTGATTGTTCTCCTCATTTCGTCTTTGATTATTTGCCTTCGTTCATTTGTTACATTTTTATACATTCTAAATTATTTTCCTGAAGATTTCTTATTTCATAATTCTACTTTTGTTGTATATGCTTCATATGTTTTTATTTATTATATTTTTCTCAGACCATTATGCTAGTGCAGGACTTGAACAAGGTAGAATGATGGATCCTTTAGAGTTTGCATGGGAGTAGATGGCCATCCCATGGAGTAGGAAGAGGATCTGAATATTGATTTGTTTTTTGATTGCCCTCCAACCCATTTCCACTTTTGCACTCAGAGACTCCTGTAAGAAATTGTGAATAGGCCTTCCAGGACACCTAACTTAACTTTTAGAGAAATCTGTAGCTTATTCAAGATGTTTAGCAGCTTCTATGGTCTTACCTAAATTAGTTCAAATTTTACTATTATATATTCTTTTTTAAGTTTTAAATGTTTATTTATTTTTGAGAGAGAGAGAAGCAGAGTGTGAGTGAGGGACAGAGAGAGACAGAGACACAGAACCTGATGCGGGGCTCGAACTCACAAACTGTGAGATCATGACCTGAGCCAAAGTCAGATGCTTAACTGACCGAGCCACCCAGGAACCCCATTATTATGTATTCTTTATAGTTTATAATTTAGAGTTAAATTTTGTTTTTGGTTTTATTAAATATAGAGATTCTTTTTCTATTTCATTTTGTTATTATGTTTAACATACTATGATTTAAGGTTATGAATTAAGGTCATTTTGCCATCTTTAGGTTTACAATAAAAACATTAAGTTTTTTTTTTTTTAAACTGCTTTATACCTGTCAAACCATATTTTTAGCTTTCTATTGGGGCTGTAAAAAATTACCACAAGCGTAACAGTTTAAAACAATACAAATTTATTATCTCACAGTTCTGTAGACCAGAAACATAGATGGGTTTGATTGAATTCTCTCTTTGTGTCCTAAAGATCAACCTCAATATGTCAGCTAGTCTGGCCTCTTATCTGGAGCTCTGGAGGAGAATCTGTTTCCAAGCTCATTCAAGCTATTGGCAGAAGTCAGTTCCTGTGGTTGTAGGACTGAGGCCCCTGTATCTTTGTGGGGTGTCAGTTGGGAGCCTTTCTTAACTCCCTCAGTTTAAGGCTACCTACATTTCTTTTCATATTGCCCCTTTATTTTCAAACCAGCAGTGATGTACTCGATGTTTCTTGTGCTTAAAAGTCTCTGACTTCCTTTTCTGTTGCATTTATTTTGCCTCTAGCCAAGAAAGCTCCCCATATGACTACATTTGGGGCCATATAGGTAATCCAGGATAATCTGTATTAAGGTCTTTAGCCTGAATTAAATCTGTGCTGTCCCTCCTTTCATGTAACAAAGCATATTTTTAGGTACCAGAGCTTAGGATTTAGACATCTTTGGGTGGGTTGGTGGAGGGGGGGGGCATTTTTCAACCTACCATACACATTAAAAGGAATGGTCATATTGTCTAATATATTCAAACCCTAAGTCTTTATTGCTTACCAAATCCCAGTTTTTAGTGTTTTTGGACACATCGAATTTAGAGTAGTTTCTTTGCCTTTTAGCCTCTATTTAAAATAGATTATTTCATTTTCTTGCTTAAAATACTGTAATAGGTTACTATTGCACTTAGAATAATATTTAAATTCTAATAGCTCATGATTGGGGCCTTAATTATCCCTTTCTAATCTCAACCCATTAGGCCCTCCTCATTATCATCTTTTTTCAGCAACATTGCTCACTCTTTGGTTTTGAAATAGTCTAAACTTGGTCTTACTTCAGATCCTTTGGACTTGCCCTTACCTCCTCAGCATCAGATCTTCTTGCCATGATTTTGCTATGCTTCACTGGGTCTTCCTCTAGGCTCAAATCAGATATTATCTCCTCAAAGATGCTTTCTCTGACCATTGTATGAGTTGTTGTCTGTGCATCATTCTCTTTGGTAATTATCAATTTATGTGTATGATGGTGCTTATCTTTGTATCCCTTCATATGTGGATGCTGGAAAATAAATGATTGAAGGATTATACTTCAGAGCCATAGCTGGCCTCACCAGCAAATGGAAATACAAAAGTGAATATAGTACGTTTATAGTCACACGCCACCAAATGGCTTTAGAAAAGACTAGGTTCCTGAGTAATTTCCTTTGTGATGTTGGAAAGTTGTCTTCACTGAATTATAAGAGTAAAAACATAACTCAATATAGTCAGTCATGCATTTTAGGTTCTAATAATGGTTGGTGATGAGAAAGTTGTTTCATCTTTCTCTTGACTTTGCATTTTTTTCCTCATGTAAGAAAAGGAAAAATTTTCCTCATGTAAAAAAAGGATGATTCAACCTCTGTTCATTTTCTACTTGAAAGTTTAATGATTTTGAATTCTGAAGTCAGTTTGATATTAAGAAGTCCTAAAACTTCCTGTATTGTTCAAGCCAATGGTTTTCAAAGTTGGGTAAGCAGATCTCTGGAGGTGTTCAAGACCCTTTCAGAGGGTCTGAGAAGTCAAAAGTACTTTTAATAAATATTTATTTCCCTTTTTATTTATATCGACATTTATACTGATGATGCAAAAGCAAAAATTATAAGCACCTAACACAAATCAAGGCAGTGGCACCAAAGTATGCAAATAGTTATTGCATTCTTCAGGACATTGAAAAAATGTATCCACATTTAAAAGAATCTTTTCATCTAAGAATGTTCTTAGTGAAGCAGTAAAAATTACTAAATTTGTAAAATCTTGATCTTGAGTATTCCTCTTTTTTTTTTAAGTAACATTTAAAAAAGTTTATGTATTTTGAGAGAGATCACAAGACGGGAAGGGACAGAGAGAGAGGGAGAGAGTATCCCAAGCAGGCTCTGCAGTGATAGTGCAGCGCCTGATACGGGGCTTTGAACTCTTGAACCATGAGATCATGACCTGACCTGAGCTGTAGTTGGACAGTTAACTGACTGAGCCTCCCAGGTACCCCAAGTATCCCTCTTTTTAATATTCTATATGGCAAAATGGGAAACAGGTGTAAGACACTTCTGCAGTATACCAATGTACCAAAGTATGGTGGTTGTTTAGAGGAAAAGAACTTGTGTGATTGGGTTGCAAGCTGAACCAGTCATCGTATTAGAGAATACCATTTTCTACACGAAAGAATGACAGACAAACTAGGATTATTCAGACTTGGTTATTTGGCAGACATTTTCTTAAATTTGAACAAAATGAACCTGTCAATTCAGAGAACACCCCTGACAATATTTGTTACTAATGATAAAATGAGCTTTCAAGTGAAAATTAGAATTTTGTAAAATTTGTATCAACTTTCCAAATACTTGAAGACTTTTTGATGAGATTAGTGGTGATATTAATAAATGTGATTTTTAAATTTTGAATAATGAAATGTGTCAACATTTGAAAGCTGAGTGATAACTCAGTGAAGCAATATTTTCAAAATGAAAAATGCATGATATTATAATACATGGATGGAAGATCTACTTAAAGCACAAAGTAGACCAATGGACTTAATGTAACAGCATAAAAAGTTTCCTGGTATGGTTTCAGATTCCACATTGCAGCTAACATTTATGTACTACTTTTTATTGAATTTGAGTGTTATATCAAATAACAATGTCCAAACTTACCTCAAAGGACTTTTAAATTCTCCTTTCCAACTATACAATTATATGAGGCTGGATTTTCTTCATACTTCTGCCAAAGTAACATATTCCATCTTGAATGTGAAAGACATGGAGGTTTTAGCTAGATTAAAAAAAATTTTTTTTTGAGAAAAGCTTTGAAATTTTAATTTGCCGTAAAGAAAATACAATTAGTTTGAAAATGCAGTATAACCTTTTGAGTTAATATAGGGAAAAAAAGTGTCCTTAAAAAGCAAGGCATTTTGCTCCCTCTCTAGTGTCCCATAGCCTAGAAAGTAAAAAATGATGAAGTGTATTATAAAGTAGATGCCTTCCTAGTAATCAGGCCCAGTGTTTATTCCAAAAATGGCTGTAGGAGTAGTGATGGAATCTCTAGCCCTTGTCCTCAAAGCAGAGGCAAGGCTCTTCTCCCCTGGCAATCCAGTTTGCTCTTAACTATAAGGAAATTGAGATTTCTTCTGTCAAGGATTAGGGGAGGAGGGTAAAAGACTGAAGGGAAGAAACAGCTTTAATTGCTTATATATATCATTCACACACCTCAGGACATCTTATTAGGTCAAACTATGCAGATGAAGATGTGAGGCAAATGAGAGGAATGATATTTCCACCTGTGATATGTAAATATTCCCTCAATAGCTTCTTCTATCTTAAGGGACTTTAGCCACTTCTGCAGTTTGAAATGGTTTGAAACAATTTTACTTTCTTATTCTGTAAAAAATATTTTGAAAAAGGTAAACCAATACTACTTTTCTCACTAATGTACTTATATATTGGGAAATATACTTAATTTTCATAAAATGTATTATGTTTATATATAATGGGCTTATTATTGTTTTTAAATGAATTAATAAATATTTTAAATTTTCTCAGTTTTAATCTCTAAGATGGTAAACATTAATAAATATGATCCATGTAAACAAAAATCCTTTGTGGTGGGATCCTTATTAATTTTTAGGAGTGCAAAGGGGTCCTAAGACTAAAAAGTTTGAGAACTGTTGGTTTAAGCAGAACCAAAAGATGTTTTGTTCAGTAGGATTGAATATTTAAAAAAATTGTGTAATTGTGGTAAAATACACATGACTTAAAATTCACTATTTTAAGCATTCTAAAGTGTACAATTTAGTGATATTAAGTACATTCCTATTGTTGTAAAACCACCACCTCCATGTGTTTCCAAAACTTTTCATCTTATAAATGGAAATTCTGTACCCATTCAATAATAACTCCTCATTACTTACTATCTTCAGCCTCTAGCAATCACCATTTATATTAGGGTTCTGCAAAGAAATAGAACCAATAGAAAAAGAAGTTTATTATAAAGAGTTGATTCATATGATTATAGAGGCTGAGAAGTCCCGAGATCTGCAGTCAGCAAGCAGGAGACCAAGAGCAATAATGGTATGATTCCAGTGTGAATTCAGAGGCCCGAGAAAAAGGAGAGACAACAGTGCAAATTCCAGTCTGAGTTAGAGTCCAAAGGCTGGAATAAAACCAGTGTCCCATCTGGAAGATAAGTCAGGCAGAGAGAAAATAAATTCTCCCTTACTCTGCCTTTTTATTCTATTGAAGCCTTCAATGGATTTCAGAAGGCTCACCCACAATTCAGAAGTTAATCTCATTCAGAAACACTCTCACAGCCAGCCCTGAATAACATCAACCAAATATCTGGACACCTTGTGGCCTCGTTAAGTTTACATGTAAAATTAACCATCACATCATTCTGTTTTCTTTGTCTATGACTTTGACTACTGTAGATTCCTCATATAAGTTGAATTATACAGTATTTATCTTTTTGTGACTGGCTTATATCACTTAGCATCCATGTTGTAGCATGTATTGGAATTTTTTTCTTTTTTAAAGCTAATATTCCATTGTATACATACCACATTTAGTTTATCCATTCATCTATTGTTGGACACTTGAGTTGCTTCCATGTTTTGGTTATTATGAATAATGCTGCTATGAACATGGTGTACAAATACCTGTTTGACATCTTGCTTTCAGTTTTTCTCTGTACATACTTAGAAGTGAAATTGAAGGATGATATTGTAATTCTATTTTTAAGTTTTTGAGGAACTACCATGCTGTTTTCCATAACGGCTGAACCATTTTACATTCCTGCCAACACTGCACAAGGATTCTAGTTTTTCTACATTTTTGTGAATACTTGCTTTTTTATGGTAGCCTTCTTAATAATGTTACAAAACATCTCATTGTTGTTTTGCTCTGCATTTCCTTAATGATTAGTGATATTGATCACCTTTTAATGTGTTTATTGCTTTCTACATATCTTCTTTGGAAAAATATCGATTCAAGACCTTTGCTTATTTTTAAATTGAGTTGCTTGCTTTTTGGCTTTTGAGTTGTAGGATTTCTTTATATATCATGGATATTAATACCTAATCAAATATATGATATTTATATATTTTCTCATATTCCATGGATTGCATTTTCACACTGTTGATTTGTCCTTTGATGCACGAAGTTTTAAATGTTGGTGTAGCCCAATTTATCAGTTTTTTCTTTGATTGCCTCTGCATTTGGTTTTACATCAAAGAGATCATCGACAAATCCAATGTCATGAAGATTTTCCCTTATGTGTCCTTCTAAGAGTTTTAGCTCTTATGTTTAGGTCTTTGATCCATTTTGAGTTAGTTTTTGTCTTTTTTGCAAGGTAAGGCTCCCATTTCATAGTTTTGCATGTGGATACCCAATTTTCCCAACACTGTTCTTCCCCCACTGAATGGTCTTGGTACCCTTATCAAAATTCTTTGACCGTGTATATGAGGATTTATTTCTGGAGTCTCTATTCTATTCCATTGGTGTATATGTCATTCTTTACATCAGTACCCGTTTTGATTACTGTAGCTTTTTAAATGAGTTTTGTAGTCAAGAAGTATGAGATCTCCAACTTTGCTTCTCTTTTTCATGATTGTTTGATTCTTCAGGGTTCCTTGAGATTCCATATGAATTTTATGATAGTGTTTTCTGTTTATGTGGAAAACATCATTGGGATTTTGAGAGGAATTATATTTGATCAGTAGGTTGCTTTGGACAGTATTGAATTAATAATATTAAGTGTTGTGATCCATGAACATGAGATGTCTTTCTATTTATTTGTATTCTTATTTCAGAAATATTTTATAGTTTTTAGTATACAAGTGTTTGGTCTTTGGAGATGAGCTTATTCCTAAGTTTTTTTTTTTTTTTTTTTTTTTGGTGTTTCACTAGGTCTAACTACTATTCATTAAAAAAAAAGCCACCCACATTTATTGAGTACAAGCACTGTTTTAGGGATTTGGAATAGAACATCACATGGATCATATCCTCAATTAATTTATATTACAAATGAGTACAATATATTGTAATATGTTCCATAAAGGTGATTTTCATAGGGCATTATTGGAGAATGTAGGACTGTTGTTTTTGTCCCAACTTCAGCTATCAGGCAATAACATCTTGGCAATTACATTTCAGTGAAATTTTGAAGGAAAAGTAGGCTTGAGGTAGAATAAAGGAGGCAGGGCTGAGAAGAAAGTTAAAAGTAAGGAGAAGAGCTCCTGAATGAGGCATTGGGAGTATGAAACAGCATGATGTTGACAGAGAACTGCAATGGTTTGACATTTTCTGAAGCATAGAGTGCACTGAAAAAGTTGTGTAGCAGCCTAAGCTGGATCAAATCTTGACAGTTTTGGCCCGAACTGCTGTTATCGTTTTACTGTTGTGAAAATGGGTTCTGTCAGTGAAAGATGGCAGTGGGGGTGGGGTATGTAAGCTGAAGTCTGAAGAAAGATTGATGTACACAAAGATTTGGGGTTGAACATGACACAGGTTTATTACCCCTTCGATAAAATGCCATGAGAATTGAGGCA
The DNA here is from genome assembly GCF_003009895.1 of Hyaena hyaena. Lineage (NCBI taxonomy): Eukaryota > Metazoa > Chordata > Mammalia > Carnivora > Hyaenidae > Hyaena > Hyaena hyaena. Next base: position 1,163,487 of record NW_024081187.1, on the reverse strand, counting down.
GGGAAGATAAAATAAAAATAGCTGTGTACATTTCTGAGAGGTTTGAGAATTGGAAGTGCTTTCTCAAAGTGGCCTCGCATGGAAAGACCACCACTTACCTTCAGGGCAGCACATGTTTGTTAAACATGAAGCTGAACCAACCATCTGTCTTTGCAGCACCCCCCTTGGAAGAGCCCATGGTTTGCTGCTGAGGTCGAGTGCTTTTTTCTTGTGTTTATCCATTTGCACCTACCGTGTGGTGTGAAGATTTTAATTTTTTCTTTGTTGCAACAAGGCAAAATCATTTAAGAAATGGGTTTTCTCAAGAATTTCAGAGTATAGTATTAATCTTAAGTAGAATAGTGCAAAATAAAGTAACTGCTACTTCACATTTTTTTTTTGAAGGAAGAAAAATGTGCAGAATTATTCAAGGTGACGGCAACCACCTTCAACTTTTTGTATGCCAGTAATGCAAATTTTATGGAGTGACCTTGAATCACAACAGTAAAAAGAATCAGGTGTAATATATTAGGAGTACTGTAAGACTGCCAGGAAAAAGGAAAAGTAAAAAGAAGCCTTATGATGTAAAATTCTTGTAATCCACCATTTTAAAAATCAGATAGCACAGGAGAGGATATTGTTCTTTCTTCTAGGGAGCTTCCAATGTTGAGATAGCAAATGTTCCTGTTTCAGCCAGGAATTCTAATCTTAGCTACTGTGTGGAAGATAGTAAAAGTAAAGTAATCTCTAAATTCAGCACATGGGTATATTTATTTCTGTGCTTTGTAATCATCAATATTTTTCTGCTTAGTCTTTTGAAAGCCATGCCATTTATTAGAGACCTAAGTTGAAGAGAGAAGCAATATATTAGACTAAGTTGGTAGCATAGCAGGATTTAAGTTTATTTTAACTTGAGATATTCCTTTGGTTTTGAAATTTTTAAAATAAAAGTCTTTGAGATATAAACTTAAAGTAATTAACATTAATTTAATTTTTCTGTAAATAGTAGAACATACCAAAATCTCAAATGTTCAGCATATGGCCTGAGAACCAGAAAGGAAACAATTTAAAACTAGCCAAATTAATTACAAATAACACTCAAATGCAGATGCCTCTCCTCCTTCCTCCTCCCCCCTCCCACCCACTTGCATGAAAGAGAGACAGAGACAGAGAGACCTAGAGAAAGAGCGAGAGCGAGAGCGAGAGAGAAAGAAGCACTAACTAATTGTGCCCTTTCATATAGGCCAAAAGGATCTCATGAGCTTATATTTCCCAAGAGTACTAGTGCTTATATAGCCACTCATGCTTGCCATCGTACCCATAATCATCTGGAAAAGATAAAGTAATGTAAAGTAATAAAAATCAATTTTTGGAAAATATAAAAATATTTTATCTATAGCCAAAGGGGACTAAACTCTTTGTTCTTTAAAATGCTTTCCTATGCAGACTTGATTCTTAATCATTCTGAATAACTGTGATTTTATAGTACTTTGAGTTAAGCCAGAGTTAACTTGGTAAACTAAGGTTTGCTATGACACATTCTTTTTTCATGCACCTGTAGTAGAAAATAAAAACATTGTTTTCTCGTGGACCATATTATATTTTTATTGAGGAATTTAGCTAAGTAGGATCACCTAGTTTGCAGACACAAGTCAATTCATAAATTGACTTTTATGTGAATATCATATTATTGAATGTTATAGAAACTATATTTCCATACAGTACACAGTGGAAGAAATACATCTCTGACCTTAGCTCCTTATTATTTTATCATGTTTCACTTTTTTCATTATCTTTAGTAAAAAAAAAAAGATTCTATTTACATTTGTTTATATATTATCATTGAAGAAATAGCTTGTCTTGAAAAGCACAGTTGAATTGAACAAGGACACATACATAAGGTAAATTACTGCTCTATCAAAGAGTTTAAAATAAAGTTAGAAAGACTAAAAATAAAGGAAAAAAGAAAAACTACTTTATTATGTACCTCCTATGTGTTAGGTTTTGTGATCAACGTAAGTAAAGAAGTTGATTCTCAAGTGTTATAAATGAAGAACATGAAGTTCATTTTATTGTTAAACAATTCTGGTAATCAACAAATCCAGAATTCTGTGACCTGTCTAGCTTTAGAATTAACACACATATGTAGGAGCATGCATGCCCAGACTTAATACCTTTAGAAAATGCATGATGCAAAACTAGACCTCAAGAATAGCCAAAGGAGGAGATTTGGGCTGCATGGATGGGAAAAAGATACGGTTTAGAAAGGAGAAGTTTTTATAAACTTCACAAAAAGAGAACCTTAGTAAGAGTAGAAGGAAGTTTATCCAAATTTAAGTCACTGATTTCCATTAAAAAAGTTTATGATCTATATCTGAAACATGATACCCTCAGTGTTTTTTTGCTTGTGTTTTCGATACCCTTAGTGTTAAGAAGGTGTCCATAATGATAGAAAACTTTTTCATTTTTTGGGAATATATATTCAGTAGTTGTATACTCAGGGATTCTTCAAAACTTTGTAAATACAAAAATTTCCCCCTGAAACTACTAAACAAATTTGGTATTTTTCTAAAATAATGGAAATTGTATAACTTACCCAAGTGCAACTACCTATGGATATATTTATCTGCATATTGATATCAAGTCAGTAATATTAATGTCAATGGTAGTAGCTGATTTTTACCGACTGCTTTTTCTTTGCCAGCCATTGGCCTGGGCAAATTGCATGCATCATCTCATTTAATCCTCACAATAACAATGTGGATTACTATTGTCATCCCCACTTTACAGACAAATAAACTGTGGTGTCCAATATTTAAATAACCTAAGCAAAGTAACACAATGTGTGTTGGATATCTCCATTTGTCCCTTTGTTTCTTTATGCATTCTTCTCAGTGTCCTGGGAACAGACTGGTTTCATGAGCATGTGACTTAGGGTAATTGCACAGGGTCCCACACTCAGAAGCACCCTACACTTGATTTAATGCTCTGTTGTCACTGTTTTGAAATTCTTAACGATTTTTTCAAAAAAGGGGCCCTGCATTATAATTTTTATTGGATTCCACAGAGGACGGAGCCAGACTTGTCTGGGCAGCCAACTCACTTGCTGTGCATCCATGGTCTCCCTTCTCCTTAGTTTCAGACGTAAAGGGTAGGGAGAAAGTGAGGGTGGTGTATTAATTAGTTCAAAAATCTATAGCCCATGTAGTTTCTAAATAGTTGCTTTATTAAACTCCTCAAATTATCCAGTTTGAATGTGCCATCTGTTTCCTACAGGGACCCTGACTGATATATACAGTTACTTTAAAAATGAGAAACCTGCACAATAATTAGAAAAAATAAGTAGCTTGGAGTTAGAAAAATCATGGCTCAATGGGAAGACAAACTGGACTCCCATCAACTTCCATTCTACTCATTGTCTAATCCAGAGACACCATACAGATCAGCTCAGGAGTGGTGGATGGGAGTCACCTGAGGGAAATTAAAGCACAGGAAGGCTCTAGGACCTTCTACCCATTTTCTCTCCACAAACCTTGAAGCAGTTTATATGCCTACTAGCTAGGCATATGCCTAGTATAGTTTATATGCCTATTTTATCACATCATTACTTTTACTGAATTTTATAATTTTTCCTAATCCTATCTCTGAACCTCCAAGGGAAAAGGACCCACAATTGGATTGGAGTCAGGCCTGACCCTGAGAGTGAGGGGGTGTGGAACATGGTGATGGTAAAATCTATGTAAACTGTACTTTATATATGAATTTAAGTACCTAAAGCTATTAGTTCAGTTTCTGAAAAATACCTACATAATTACTTTCTCAGGCAATCTCTAGAGGTTTAGAATAAAGATCTCAGTTTTGTGAATTCTCTGACATTAAAAATGAATATGCGAGAAAGTGCTTGTCAGGGAAAAAAAGTGAGGTATTAGCATTTACTCTACATTTCACTTTCAATTTGCATGTTTAAAGGCTTTGGGTTTTTTATATGAAGATATTTAAATCACCATTATTTTTTCTCCTTTACTGGAAAATAAAAGGGTATTCTTTAAAGTTCAATTTTATTATGTTTCAGTTTTTTATTATGAGGTTTTTCTCTATAGGCAGAGAGGGCTAAACCCTTAGAAAGATTTCCATTGGGCGTTAACAGCATCTATGAAATAGTAAATCCACATTTTGGAAACAGACTTTTTGTATTTTCGCTGTCAGCATTATCAGAGTGGTACTAGTACATTAGTTCATTGGTGTTGACTTTAATTTTATATGGCAGCTTGAATTTTCAATTAGGAGGTTATATGTCATTGAACTGTGAAGATTTTTATTCCAAAGGAAAATTAGAAATAATTACATATAGAGCCCCAATCACTGAACTATCGTCTCATCCCATAAAACAAACCAAAATAAAACACTACCAAAAGAATTTAAATCTCTACCAAAAGAATGTAAGACGTTTAGTATAAATTTAATGACAAAGAAGTTTATTTCTCTTTTCTCTCTGTTCTCACTCCCTTCATGACTTCACTTAGACTCCTGGTTTTAAATACTATCTATATACTGATAACTCCTAGATCTCTATCTCTAGCCCAGATCTTTCTTCAAAATTCCTTAATTTGTATATATAGCCTAATTTGATATCTCCTCTTGGATGTTAAATTTGTCTCCTAAAACTGGACTCCTGATCTATACTCCAGGACTTGTCTGTGTGCATCTTTACCCATGTTAATGGGTAAGGCACTTACCTCTTTTGTGTTTTTCTCACATTCCATATGAGTCCATCAGGAAATTCTGTTGAAATTACTTCAGAATCCAAGTACCTTTTACCATGCCTACTATTGCCGTCTGATTTAGGCCACCATCACCTGTATCCTGGACTACCCGTTTTCATCTTTGCTCTCTGCATTGCCTTTGCTTCCACTCCATTGATTTAGCAACAAGACTGATTATTAGAAATGTAAATAAAATTAAGTCACTTTCTGGTCAGAGCCCTGAATTGACTTCTTACTTCATTAAGAGTAAAAGCCAGGGGCGCCTGGGTGGCTCAGTTGGTTGGGCGTCCAGCTTCGGCTCAGGTCATGATCTCACAGTTCCTGGGTTCGAGCCCCACGTCGGGCTCTGTGCTGACAGCTCGCTCAGGGCCTGGAGCCTGCTTCGGATTCTGTATCTCCCTCTCTGACCCTCCTCTCCTCACGCTGTCTCTCTCTCTCTCTGAGAAATAAATTTAAAAAAAAGAGTAAAAGCCAAAGGCTATGGAGTCCTTATGCTCTCTGACTCTTCCTGCTTCTTCTGTGACCTCTGGTAATGTCCCTCTTCCCTCCACCCCTTTACCGTCTTTGACCCAAGCACAGTGAATCATGCCCTTTCCCTGATACCTCCCCTTCCACCTCTAATCCTCCTTACTTTGTTCTATTTTTATTTCAGAGCACCTACCGTCTTTTAACACATTATATAATGTACTCATTTATTACATTTATTGTGTATTGTCTTTTACTGTTGGAATGTAAAGGCAGAGATCTTCCTCTGTATTGTTTACTCATCTATCCCATGCGCCTAAAATAGTCCCTGGCACTTAGTAGCCAATCAGCATCTATTAAATGACCAAAAGGTTTTATATTATTGGCATCCCCATTTTATACTGCCATTTTTACTGCCTACTTTTTAAATGTTTATTTATTTTTGTGAAAGAAAGAGAGACAGAGCATGAGCTGGGGAGGGTTAGAGAGGGAGACAATGAATTTGAAGCAGGGTTCAGGCTCTGAGCTGTCAGCACAGGGGCTAGAGCCCACGGGGGATAGGACTTGTGAACCTCGAGATCATGACCTGAGCTGCAGTTGGACGCCCAACTGACTGAGACACCCAGGCTCCCCTAAACTGCCTGTTAGAAGGGCTATGTAGGGAGGTAATTCTATGCCCAGTCTATTTGCACAACGATGAAATAAGCTGAAGATTGGTTCCAGATCTTTTCTAATTATAGAAAGGTCTTGAGGATTATTATAAACCGCCCAGAATTAATATTTACTAGTAGAAACATAAAAGTGATTATTTGTCATTTTCACAGTGAGATACGTTCATGTAAGATGAAAGAAAATAAGCTTTAGAGTTACACTTAAGTTCCACATATGCCTCTGACAGTATGGAAGTGGTCTTGCACAAGACTTTGATCTTTCTGAGCCTCAGTGTTGTCATCTGGGACATGGTTATGGTGATATTGGCTAACTCCTGGGGTTAGTTTCAAGTCAGTGAGTTAATATGTTCATAAAACCTTGCTGATGCATGCTGCGGAATCCAATGGAATTCCAGTGTATTTGACTCACAATGTGGTTGAATGAGCTTCTTTTCTACAAGGACAAGATAAGCTTGATCTTCACTTCTGCTGCTATTTGAGACATTTTCAAACACATTCTCTTTTCACGAGTAGCTAAAACACAGATGAAACTGTCACAAAATGGGGGAAATTCATCACTCAGACAGTGAAACTACTATTGCACTAGGTGAGTAGAGCTTAGGGAGTGTGGAGATATGCAGGTACTGGATAGATCATTAAGTCAGTAATGTAGTGGTAAGCTGAGAATATCAAGGTCATTGCTAAGTTCTCAGTAATCTAAGAATTACTACCAAATCTAAGAATAGTTCTGTCTTTAGAGGGAATTTTATTCATGGAACGAGTTTTCAAGGTACAAAATGAATTAAAATGCTACCAACAACAACCACAACCCTTTTAAGGGTTTTTGATTTTCAGAAACATTTTTTGAATCATGTTTAACTAATGGCTATTGATAATTTGGAAATTTAGTATTATTCTATTACTGATGTATTCAAGTTTACATATACTATACATTTGTATAATATAGTATTTTTCAATTATTATCTTAAGAGCATTTCCAGAATCAAGTATCTTTTCAGCCTCCCTGCTTAATATATAGAAATGATCCTTTCTTTCCATTTTAGAGATAAAAAATTTACAAGAAAAGACTGGAATTAAAGCACAGATATTTTGATCTTACCAGATTTATGGTAAACTCCCCAAATGCTGTTGAAATATTATGTCATTGAGGAAAATACTTACATAGGGTAGATTAAGTGGAAGAAAGGTGTCAGCATCTTTCTGCTATGATAAACTGAATATGAATGTTCCTAACCTGCTTCTAAACAACTAGGGTAGCAGAAACAAGTGTCTTACCTTTCTACCGACCTCACTGGGGGAAAGCTTTACATTATTTCAGAATCTTAGGAGAAATAGTCATATTGGTTAACTGTAGGAGTATGAATAACAGTATAACTCATCTGGGAAAGTGTACAGATCTATAAAACTACATTTCTCCAGACTTACTTACTTGAGTGATTTTATCTGGAGGTCAGCAAAGAGAAAAAACAGTTGGCAGCCTAAAGAGATAAGGTTGCCCTTTAGTTCTGTAACTCTGTGCAGACTGTTATTTTGTTGAGCCTTGATACTGGATGCCAGCATCAAAGCACAATGCATGGAATTTTCTTCACGAAGATGTGATGGCAGCAAAAGAACTGTAATCAATATGTACTTACCACTACTTTCTGCAATATAAATCATTGATTGGTAAAACAGTGGGTCAGATCACTGTCAACTTTATTGCCATAGGAGGCTTTTTTTCTTAACATATCAATTATTGCTGTATATCCTTTCAATAAATCTACTTTTGTATTTCAACATTATGGAAAAGTCTGTGCTTGAATTCCCTATAAAGTCGTATTAGGCTGTCTATTAACCACAGGGGCTTTGAGCTTGATGTTTGAGTACTTTAATTGTCACTGTAATTGATTTTACCTTTGACTTGGCACAGTGATTTCTTTCTAATTTGTTGATGATTAATGACCATCCTCTGGTTATTGCTGTTCAGCTGGCCAGAAACGAAGCAATTGGTTTGTCTTGGCTCTTAACTTTTCTTTAAAAATCCAGAGTGGCTTTGTAGAAGGGTTTTATGTCCTCTGTGGTTTAACTATCTTACACAAAAAGGCTGGAGGTCAAAATTAAGTAAATGTGAGTTAATTTTATCTTTGTGTCCTTAAGGTACATTAATATTCAAAACTTTCTACATTATAGAATTTTGGTCAGTATATCTATTTTAGGAAAGTAGATACTTTTGAAGATCAACAAGAAGGATATTTGAATTACTTCAAAAATTTTTCAAATAAGAGTTCCTAAGGAAGTGATACCATTATTACTAATGATACTTTAATGATCTAAGAAATAAAAAGCATCCATAAGACCCCAAGGGGGGCAGAGAAAAGAAAATGGCACTAGGTGATTACAGGGGTCTCACCAAAGAACAATTCTTTTGAAATGATTTGTAATTCAGAAATTTTAAACATTAAATATACAGGTTGAAAATAGAATTGGTGACGATTGATTCATTACTTTAGTTAGCAAATGCAAGTGATACTATAAAAAAGCACTTTGCCAAGTACTGAAGAGAAAAGAAGTTTACAAATGACTTTTTGTTTCTCTCTCCCCAATATACAATCACATAGATGGCATAACCTAGGAAGAAAAATTAAGAAGTGATCTAAAAGAAGTAGGGAAAATGTATAGCACAAACGAGATGATTAACATAAATAAATTGTGCACAGCATTTTTGTATACAACTTTCTTTTTTAAGAAAAGCACACACAAACTAAGATACGTAAGTATTTTATTTATTTATTTTTTATTATGATTTCAAGATGCCCTTCAATAACCATAGGGAACTTTGAAATAATACAGGTTTATTTATTTATTTTTTAAAATGTTTTTTATTTATTTCTGAGAGAGAGAGAGAGAGACAGCGTGAGCAGGGGAGGGTCCGAGAGAGAGGGAGACACAGAATCTGAAGCAGGCTCCAGGCTCCGAGCTGGCTGTCCGCACAGAGCCCGACGCGGGGCTCGAACCCACAAACTGAGATCATGACCTGAGTCGAAGTCGGACGCTTAACCGACTGAGCCACCCAGGCGCCCCAATACATAAGTATTTTAAAACTCTTTGGACAAGTTTTAGATACTCCATTGACAAGACTACATGAATAGAATCCTTAAGTGCAGAAAATATCATTAGTGATAGGGAGATAAAATAATCACTGAGAAATAGTTCTAATCCAATCAAATTTGGTGTAATATATTTTTGTTTTGAACCGAATCACAAAATATTGAAATTTTGAAGTATGGTAAGCGAAAACACAGGTTAATATGATTTATTTTAGATAAAAATTCTTGAGGGCAACAATTCTTTTGCATGAGTATTTATATATTTTTTATTATACGGAATGTTATAACCTTGTAAATTTTTAAAAAATTAAATTGAAAGAGTAAATTGTATGTCCCGGCATGTAGAGAGATATTTCTGGAATTCAAAAAGTAAGTTAACAATTTCTGAGTCTTTTTCTAATAAGGGAAAGAAAATGTGTTTTATGTAAGTGGGAGAGCTACTATTTTAACCAAGGATTCTGACTCTGATATTCAAATATTTTCAGAACTTCAGCACCATGTACACATCCAATATATATACCAACACCATTTGTAGAAGAGATCTTTTTCTCATTGTATTTTCTTACATCTTTCATTGAAGATAAATTGACCATATCATGGGTTTGTTTCTGGGCTTTCTGTCCTATTCCATTTCTTTATGTGTCTATTTTTGTGCCAGTACCATATTGTTTTGATTACTATAGCTTTGTACTATAACTTGAAATCTGAAATTGTGATATCTCAAGCTTTGTTGTCCTTTAGCAAGATTGTTTTGTCTATTTTGGGTCTTTTGTGGTTCCATACAAATTTTAAGATTATATTGCCTAGTTCTGTGAAAAATGCTATTGGTATTTTGATAGGTACCACATTATACCTGTAGATTGCTTTGGCTAGAATGGACATTTTAACAATATTTGTTCTCCCAATCCATGAACATGAAATATTGTTCCATTTGTTTGTGTCATCTTCAATTTCCTTCATCATTGTTTTCTAATTTACAAAGTACAGGTCTTTCACCTCCTTGGTTAAGTTTATTCCTAGGTATTTTATTATTTTTGGTAAAATTATGAATGGATTACTTTCTTTTCCTCTTACTTCATTATTAGTGTATAGAAATGCAATGGATTTCTGTACATTGATTTTATATCCTGCAATCTCACTGAATTCATTTATCTGTTTTAATAGATTTTGGAGAGAATCTTTCAGGTTTTCTGTATAGAGTATGATGTTGTCTCTAAATACTGAAAGTTTTACTTCTCTCTTACCAGTTTGGATGCGTTTTACTCCATTTTCTTGTCTGATTGTTGTGACCAGGACCTCAAGTACTATGATGAATAAAAATGGTGAGATTGAACATCCTTGTCCTGTTCCTGATTGTAGGGATAAGCTCTCAGTTTTTTACCATTAAGTGTGTATGCTGTTCCCTTTTGGTTTTTCATATATGGCCTTTATTATCTTGAGGAATGTTCCCTCTAAACCTCCTTGGTTGAGTTATTTTTATCATGAATGGATCTTGTACTTTGTCAGATGCTTTTTTTGCATCTGTTGAAATGAACATATGGTTTTTATCATTTCTCTTATTGATTTGATATAAAGAGTGATTGATTTGCAAATATTGAATTAGCTTTGTATCCTGGGAATAAATCCTTCTCTACCATGGTGAATTTTTTTTAATGTATTGTTGGATTTTTGGTTAGCCACTATTTTGTAGAGGATTTTTGCATCTATGTTAATCAGAGATACTAATCTATATTCTCTTTTTTGTAGTGATTCTTTCTGGTTTTGGTATCAGGGTAATCCTGGGATCACAGAGTGAATTTGTATGCCTTCCTTCCTCTTCTATGTTTTTTTTTTTTTGAATACTTTGACCAGAATAGGTTTTAACTCTTCTTTTAAAAATTTTTAAAGTTTTTATTTGTTTCTGAGAAAGAGAGAGAGACAGCATGAGCAAGGGAGGGTCAGAGAGAGAGGGAGACACAGAATCTGAAGCAAGCTCCAGGCTCTGAGCTAGCTGTCAGCACAGAGCCCCACATGGGGCTCAAACCCACAAACCGTGAGATCATGACCAGAGCCGAAGTTGGAGGCTTAACTGCCACCCAGGTGCCCCCTAACTCTTCTTTAAATGTCTAGTAGAATTTACCTGTGAGTCCATATGGTCCTGTGCTTTTGTTTGTGAGGTTATTTGATTACTGATTCAGTTTCATTGCTGATAATCGGTCTATTCAAATATTCTATTTCTTTCTGATTCAGTTTTGGGAGGTTATATGTTTGTAGGGATTTATCCATTTCTCTTAGGTGGTCTCGTTTGTTGGCATAGAATTTTTCTTAATATTCTCTTATAATCCTTTGTTATTTCTGTGGTCTTTGTTATTATATCTCTTCCTTCATTTATGATTTTATTTTAATCCTCTCTTGCTTTATAATAATTATTATTATTGTTATTATTATTATTATTATTATTTGGATAGGTTGGGTCTGGCTAATGGTGTATCAATTTTGTTGATTTTTCAAAGAACCAGCTCCAGGTTTCATTGATCTTTTCTATTGTTTTCCTATTTTCTATTTATTTCTGCTTTATCTTTATTATTTCCCTTTTCCTACTAGCTTTGGGTTTTGTTCATTTTTCTTTTTCTAGCTCCTTTAGATGTAAGGTTAGGTGGTTTATTTTAGCTTTTTCCTGCTTCTTGAGTTGGGCCTGTATTGCTTTAAACTTTCCTCTTAGAACAACGTATGCTATACCCTGAAGATTTTGGACCATTGTTTTCATTTTAGTTTGTCTTGTTTTTTTTTTTTTTTAATTTCTTCTTTGATTTCTTGGTTGATGCAGTCATTGTTTAGTCACATGTTATTTAATCTTCATGTGTTTGTGCTCTTTCTTGTGGTTCCTTTATAGTTTCATAGTATTATAGTCAGAAAAGATGCATGGAATGACTTAGATATTTTTGAAATTTTTAGACTTGTTTTTGTGGCCTGACCTGTGGTCTATTCTGGAGAATATTTCATGCACTTGAAAAGAATGTATACTCCACTGTTTTAGGGAGGAATATTGTGAATATATCTGTTTTAATCTATCTGGCACAGTGTGTCATTCAAAACCGTTGCCTCCTTGTTGATTTTCTGTTTGATATCTGTCCATTGATGTAATTGGGATGCTAAAGTTGCCTATTATTATTATATTACTATCTATTATTTCCTTTGTGTTTGTTATTAACTGCTTTAAGTAATTGGGTGCTGGCATGTTGGGTGCAGAAGTATTTACAATTGCTATATATTCTTGTTGAATTATCCCCTGAATAACTATATACTGTCCCTCTTTGTTTCTTGTTACAGTCTTTGTTTTAAGGTATATTTTGTGCAATATAAGTATGGCTATCCCAGATTTCTTTTCATTTCCATCTGAATGATAAATGATTCTCCATTCTTTCACATTCAATCTGCAGGTGTCTTTAGGTTTGAAATGACTCTCTGGTAGACAGCATAAAGATTGGTCTTGTTTTTTATCCATTCTGTCATCTTTTGTCTTTTGATTGGAGCATTTTTTTCAATTTACATCAAAGTAATTTTTGGTAGGATGTATTTATTGCCATTTTGTTACTTGTTTATTGTTTTTGAATTTTTTCTCCATTCCTTACTTCTTTTGCTGTCTTCTTTCATGATTAGTTTGCTTCGTTAGTGGTCTACTTGGATTCCTCTCTTTGTAATTTTGCATGTCTATTACTGGTTTTTGATTTGTGGTTTCATCAGTTTGTATAGAATATCTCTTCTATAGAGCAGTCTATATTAAGTTGATGGTCACTTAAGTTTGAACCCATTCTTTATTTCTCTCCTACCCACATTTTATGTATGGCATAAACTATGGCAAAGTTTTATGGCATCTAACTTTCCATCCTTTTATTTTGTGAGTCCCTTCACTGATTTTTACAGATATACTTATTTTTACACTTTTATGCTTTCTACTTTCCTTACTCTTGCTTATGATCTTTCCTTTCCACTCAAAGAGTACTCTTCATCATTTCTTGTAAGGCTGGCTTAGTGATCATGAATTCCTTTAACTTTTGTTTGTGTGGGAAACTCTTAACTTCTCCTTTAATTCTGAATAATGGCCTTTTTGAATAGAATATTCTTGGCTATAGATTTTGTCCTTTCAGCACTTTGGATATATCTTGCCACTCTCTCTGACTTGCAAAGTTTCTGCTGAAAAATTGGCTGATAACCTTATTCAGTTTTCTTTATACGTAATGCATTCTTTCTCTTGCTGCTTTTAAAATTCTCCTTTTATTATTGCTTCTTGCCATCTTAATATTACTGTGTGTCATTGTATGTACCTCTTGGGCAGATTTTGTTATGGGATCTAGGTGCCCTCCTGGATCTGCATTACTGTTTCCTTTCCCAGATTTGGGAATTTATCAACTACTATTTCTTCAAATGAATATTCTGCTCCCTTTTCTTTTTTGTATCCATATAATGTGAATATTATTATGCTTGATGTTGTCACCGAGTTCCCTAAGTCTGTTCTCATTTTACATATTTTTTGTCCTCTCACTCAGTTTGATTACTTTCCATTACTCTTTCATTCAGGTTACTAAATCATTCTTTTATTTTGGTTAATCTACTATTTATTTCATCTAGTGTATTTTACATTTCATTTATTGTATTGTTTATCTCTGGTTCTTTTTTGTTTCATTGTTAAGGGCTCACTGATGTCCTCTACTCCTTTTCTCAAGTCCAGTGAGTATCTTTATGATCATTACTTTAAGTTCTCTATTAGACATTAGGCTCTCTTTGGGGCACCTGGGTGGCTCAGTCGGTTAAGCATCCAACGACTTCAGCTCAGGTCATGATCTTATGGTTCGTGGGTTCGAGACCTGCATCGGGCTCTGTGCTGACAGCTAGCTCAGAGCCTGGAGCCTGCTTCAGATTCTGTGTCTTCCTCTCTCTCTGACCCTCCCCTGCTCATCCTGTCTCTCTCTCTCTCTCAGAAATAAATAAAACGTTAAAAAAAATAGACATTAGGCTCTTTTTGTATATTGTGTGCAATGTTTAGTCCCTGTAGTTAGTGGGTCAGTCTAGGCATGCCCTGGGCTTGAGTTGAGTCACACTAGACATTTGCCACATATGCAGTAGCACCAAAGTGCAAAGACTTTTCCTGAGTTGTCCCCTGAGAAGCTGTCATTGGTAGTCTGGGACTGCGGTAAGACCAGTGTCTGCCTTTTGTCCACTGCTGGGGTCTCTGTCTCTGGTCTTTGTGGTTATCTTTCCCTTTTGGGGGGGGGGGCAAGAGTCTCTGTGGTTTGGTGCTGGTCACTGTATGGGCTTCTTGCATACTGCCAGGCCTGTGGTACCACCTTGTATGGGCTCTCGTCAAGAGTATATTGAAGAGGGAAGATAGAAGCATAGTGTGGTACATGGGGTCATAGTGCTAACAAGCTAGATAGTGAGTCCTGTAGATGACTTAGTATTTATGCTGGGGGATGGGGAAGGAAATGGCTTCTGCCAGTTCCTCTGATCCTAGAGGAGGAGTATCCTAGGGATTCTGTCCATCTGGGACAGGCTCTAAGATTAGTAAATAACTTTTCCTCCTATATGCCCAAGGCACCTTTCAAAGTGCTTCTATGCTATATGTCTGTGGGGTATTCATTGTGTGACCCCTTCAAGGCCAGGTACTTAATTTCCTCTTGCCTGTTGGCTTTCCCAGAGCTGTGCTTGCTGATTTTTAAAATTCCAGATTTTAAGTCCTGCTGGTTGTATGAATTCATGAAATTCAACCCCTCTGATATTCAAACCTTATGCTATAACTTTTATTCCCATAACTTATTCATTCCATAACTGGAAGACTGTATCCCTCACCCACTTTGCCCATCCCCTAATCCCCCTCTTCTCTGGCAAATGTCAGTTTACTCTATTTATAGGTCTATATCATAGATCATATATGAGGTAAAAATGTTTCTGTTTTGAAAGAAATTAGATCTTGTAATGTGTTTAAATAATAATACACCATAAAAATGTATAATCTATTTTAACAATTTAAAGATTGTTCATCACTATGCAAGCTGTTGACTTATTTTTTTAGTAGTAAATGAATGAGAGACCAAGAAATGTTATCAGAAAGAATGAAATAATTTGAAATAGAAGACAATAGGGATTTAAGTTGTAAGTAGGAACAAAATTAAATATGGCAAATATGTTCAGAGCTTTTATATAAAGCCAAATAAAAGATTATATTAATGCTGAAATAATAAATAGTCCAATATTAAGGTTAGACTAATAGAATATTAATTTTAGTATCTGAGTTAGAAATGAGACAGAAATAATATCTTTTAGTAACAAGACACACACACACACACACACACAGAATTTGGAAAAAGAAAGGTAATGGCTAATGAAAAGAACAGTAGAGCTTCTAAATTAACAAGGATGAAAATATGTACCTTGATCAAAACAGCAAAAATAAGGAAAATGATCAGAAATAAAAAATACAATAAATATAATCACATAGTAAAAACAAAAAATAAAAATATTCTACTTGTTGTATTGGATAGAAACAAATATAAGTTATTTATTGCAATACTGGGTGCTTTGGTTGAAATAATAAAAAAATTCAAAAAGCTAAATGTGGGAGAACTATATTAATTTTTTTAGTATTTATTTTTGAGAGAGAGAAGAAGAGAGAAAGCTGGGAGGGCTAGGGGGCAGGGGAAACAGAAGATCCGAAGTGGGCCCTGTGCTTACAGCAGAGAGATGATTGTGGGAGTCAAATTCATGAACCATTAAATCATGACCTAAGTGGAAATCGGATGCTTAATCAACTGAGCCACCCAGGCACCTCGAGAGAACTAGTTTTAAATCCTAGATAGGTATTATAAGCAAATACAAATTTTTAAAAGGATGATTATCTTCAATTTTTTTCATCAATGTTTTATACATTTCTCAGTACAGTTCTTTTACCTCCTTAGTTAAGTTATTCCTAGGAATTTTATTATTTTTTGAGAAATTGTAAATGGGATTATTTTCTAAATTTCTCTTTCTGTTACTTTAATATTGGTGTAAAGAAATACAACAGATTTCTGTATATTAATTTTATGTTCTGTGACTTTACTGAATTCATTTATTAGTTCTACTGATTTTTTGGTGTAGTCTTTTAGGTTTTCTATCTATAGTATCGTGTTATCTGGCAATAGTGAATGTTTTACTTCTTCCTTACCAATTTGGATCCCATTTATTTGTTTTCATTGTCTGATGGCTGTGGCTAAGACTTCCAGTACTATGTTGACTAGAAGTGGTAGGTAGACATCTTTGTCTTATTCCAGATCTTACAAGGAAAAGCCTTTAGTTTTTTCCCAATATGTGAAATGAATGAACATTGATGAAAAAAACTGAAGATGACACAAACAGATGGAAAGATATTCCATGCTCATGTTTTGGAAGAACAAATATTGTTAAAATGTCCATACTTGGCAAAGTAATCTGCAGATTTCATACAATACCTATCCAAATACCAACAGAACTAGAACAAATACTACCAACATTTGTAATGAACTGCAGAAGACTCTGGATAGCCAAAGCAATATTGAGAAACAAAGCTGGAAGTATCACAATTCCAAATTTCAAGATATACTATAAAGCTATAGTAATCAAAACAGTATGGATCTGATACAAAAATAGACACACAGAACAATAGAGAACCCCAAAATAAATTCACACATATATTGTCAAGTGATTTATGACAAAAGAGGCAAGAATATATAATGGGGAAAAGACAGTCTTTTCAACAAATGGCACTGGGCAAATTGGACTGCTATATGCAAAAAAATGAAATGGAACCACTTTCTTATACCACACACAAAAATAAACTCAAAATGGATTAAACACCTGAATTTAGAATGTTAAACCATAAAATGCATACAAGAAAACATAGGCAGCAATTTCTTGGACATTGGCCATAGAAACATTTTTCTAGATCTGTCCTCTCAGGAAAGGGAAATAAAATCAAAATTAAACTATTAGGACTACACCAAAATAAAAAGCTTTTGCACAGTGAAGGAAACCATCAACATCACAAATGGGAGAAGATATTTACAAATGATATATCTTGTAAGGGGTTATTATCTAAAATAAAAAGAATTTATACAACTGATAACCCCTCCCCATAATAATCCAATTAAAATGGGCAGAGGACCTGGTAGAGATTTTACAAAAAGGCAATACAGATGGCCAACAAACATGAAAAAATGTTCTGTATCACTAATCACCAAGAAAATGCACAAACCACAAAGAAACATCACGTTATATCTGTTGAATAAAATTAAGAAGGACCATAACCAACAAGTATTGCAAAGATATGGAGAAAAAAGAACCCTTGTAATACTATTGATGGGAAAGTATATTGGCACAGCCACTGTATAAAACATTATGGAGGTTCCTCAAAAAAATAAAAGTAGAAATACCATATGATTCATTTCCCCAAAGAAAATGAAAACACTAATTCAAAAGAATATATGCACCTTTATGTTAATGTTACAGCATTATTTGCAATAGTCAAGATATGAAAACAACCTAAGTGTTCATTGATAGTTGAATGGATAAAAAAAGCTGTGGTGTGTGTGTGTGTGTGTGTGTGTCTGTGTGTGTGCATACACACCCTTGAAAATTATTCTTTCTTTAAGAAGAATAAAGTCTTGCCATTTGCAACAACAATTATGGACCTAGAGGGTATAATGCTAAGAGAAATAAGTCAGACGGAAAAGCAAATACCATATGATTTCATTCACATGTGGAATTTAAGAGACAAAACAAGGGAAATTCACAATTGCCAATAACTACAATTGATTCATGAAGAAAGAAAAGAACTTGGATAAACAATAACCATTGTAAAATTTATTAACTTCTTTCTTGCACACTCCTGCCAAAGAAGACAGTAGGCCTTACTATCTACAGAAAATTTGTAACATTTTATAAGTTATAGGTAATAACAATCCTGTGCAAATTGTTTCAGTGACAGGAAAAGATGTAGAACTACGTATTTTTGTGAGACTAGCAAACCTTGATATTTCAAAAGAAATGGGAAATAATTGTATACACTTGTGCAGTCCAATTCACTGAAGGTGTCTATTGAGCACTTGAAATGTGGCTAGTACTACGGAGGAACTGAATTTTCAATTTTTTAAAATTTTATTTAACTTGAGAAAGAGCTAATATGACAATATAATAGGAGGACTCTAGGCTTGTATCATCCTTTGAACACAACTAGATAGCTATCAAATCATTCTGAATACACAAGAAATTGACCTGATGACTAATAGAACAAACTCCATAACTAGAGGGAGAGAAGAAGCCACATCAAGGAAGGTAGGAAGTGCAAAAAGCTGGTTTGGGGGAGGAATAGACCATGGGTGCTGTGGAGGGAAAGAGCCTTCTTTGTGAAGAAAGGTGAGAGAGAGAAGAGCACTCAGGGGTACTCACAAGGAGAATACTTTTCCAAACCCATTGTCTGGGAAAATGAGAGGGGCTGATTTTTGTGAGTTTTTGTAACCAGTGGACTTACAGACCAGAGTTTTAAGTTTTTAA
The DNA here is from genome assembly GCF_003009895.1 of Hyaena hyaena. NCBI lineage: Eukaryota > Metazoa > Chordata > Mammalia > Carnivora > Hyaenidae > Hyaena > Hyaena hyaena. The sequence goes on along the minus strand of NW_024081187.1, from coordinate 1,144,980 downwards.
AGGTTGGAGAACTTGGGTGGGATGGTGCCTTGAGGGCACTGCCCTGTTCCTGGAAAGAAGGCAGGAAGCAACCTGGGGGCAGTTGGCATGGTCTGAGGAATGCCTAAAGTGCACAGCGGAGGGGCCTTGTTCACTCTTGGAGAACATCAATGAGAGGTGGTGTTCACAGAGATACCTCTTTGGGGACAAAAGATCTGTCAAGTACCATTTCCCTCCACCCCCTGCCTCTCAGCATAAACACAGAATTACCTATAGTAAACTGGCCATAGCACTCACATTAGCTGCCTAACCTGCTTACATCAAGTTCTCCCTGGCCACCCGGCAGTTTTACTGCCCTTCTCTTTCAGGTGTGCTTCAGTCCCAGTGCAGTGGCCTGCTTCTCTAGAAGACCAGTAGAAAGCCCACCCACACCATGTCTCCTGACCAGAGAGTTCTGCAAGGCTTCAGTTCTAGTAAAACTGGGTCTCATTTAACAAGCAGACCGGAGCACATCTAGTTAAAACTTGCCACCCTCTGGCCAAGTTGCAAACACTGTCCACTGCAGCAAGGAAAGCCTCTGCAGACAACTGGTCTGAAAGAGCAGCCAACGCACAGAAGCAAAGTGTACACAGCACACACCTGAGACACTCCCTGAAGCACCAGGCCCTGGACACTATACGACTTCTTCTTCATAAAGCTGTTACTCTCATGAGCAGGAAACATAGGCTTTTCTAACATAGAGAAGAATACGGAGACTTAGACAAATTGCCAAGTTCGAGGAATTCTTCCCAAATGAAACAAACAAGAAAAGATTATGGCCAGAGACCTCAGAGAAACAGATAATATGCCTGATGGAGAGTTTAAAGCAATAATCATAATGATCATCACTGGGCTTGAGAAAAGAATGGAAGACTTCAGGAAGGTCCTTGCCACAGAGATAAAAGAGTTAAAAATCAATCAGTAAGAAATTAAAAACAGAATAACTGAGATTCGAAACAGACTGGATGTAGTGAACAAAAGAATGGAAGATGAATGAATAAGTGATGTAGAAGATAAAATAATGGAAAATAATGCAGTTGAACCAAAGAAAGAAAGAATAATTATGGAACTCAAGAGTAGATTTAGGGATCTCAGTGACTCTATCAATGTAATAACATTTGTATTATAGGAATAACAACAGAAGAGAGTAAACAGAAGGTTTATTTGAGGAAATCATAGCTGAAAACTTCCTTAACCTGGGGAAGGACAGAAACATCCAAATCCCAGAGGCACAGAGAATTTACATCAAAACCAACAAAAGCAGGGCAACCCAAAGAAATATTGTAATTGTATCTGCAAAGTATAGTGTTAAAAAAATCCTGAAAGCAGCAAGACAAAAGCCCCTAACTTACAAGGGAAAACCCATAAGGGTAACTGCTCCAGGTATCACCACAGAAACTTGACAAGCCAGAAGTCAGTGGCATGATATATTCAACATACTAAATGGGAAAAATCTACAGCCCAGAATATTGTATCCAGCAAGGCTATTTATTCAGAATAGAAGGAGAGATCAAGAGTTTCCCAGACAAACAAAAACTAAGGGAGTTTGTCACCACTAAACCAGCCCTGCAAGAAATATTAAAGGGAACTCTTTGAGTGGTAAGGAGAGACCAAAGGTTACAAAGACAAGAAAGGAAAAGAGAAAATCTCCAGTAACAAAGACAAAACAAGTAATAAAATCACAAGTAATAAATACATATCTATCAAGAATACATATCAAGAATATGGATGAAAAAATAAACACTCCAATCAAAAGGGTGGGGTGCCTGGGTGGCTGAGTTGGTTAGGTGTCTGGTTCTTGGTTTTGGCTAAAGTCATGATCTCATGTTTCATGAGCTTGAGCCCCAAGGTGGGCTCAGAGCTGTCAGTGTGGATTCTAATCTCACTTATGGAAAAATATGTGCAACAAAATCTAATGGAGTCAGCAGTATATAATAGAGGTAACATTATTATTTATCATAGGAACTCAAGGATGATTTGATTGTGAAAAATTTATCAATGCAGTCTACTGCATCAGTAGATTGAAGTTTGTCTTAAGTTCAGTCTTTATTCTTATTTGTATGTCTATCTGATTTTCCTTTTCCCCACATCACTCTTCTTTCTCAGGTATCACGTGTTAACAACATTTATATAGTGTTCAGTAATTTTCTTTATACTAAAATGTACACTTAATTGGCACTGATATATATTTTTTTGTTGCTTTACAAAATTAAGAGTATATTCATTTCTCTGCTTCTCTCTTTTCTCATTCATCATATCCTCATGGAAATCCCTTCAGGCAACTATAGCAACTATTATTCTAATCATTGCATAATATTCCATGGTGGGAATATCTAAAATATATATGAAAATTTATGCAACCCTTATTCTATGAGAAATTTGATTTCTTTCCAGTTTTTGCCACTAGAACGATGCTTAACATGCTTGAATATGGAAAGTATATATGAAGTTTGTGGAGATTTACAGTTCAAAATGATATTATTGGATCAAAATTTATAATTCTCATAGATGCAGCTAATTGGCTTCCAGAAGGACGGACACATTTACATTCTCACCATCAATTATCATATAAAATTCCATGCACCATCAATAATACCAACAGGTATTATAATGATATGCAGAATTTACTCGGGTGAAAATTGAGAGAGTAGCTGATTCTGCACAGACTAAGGGGAATATCAGAATTTTTGTATAAGCAGGAAAGCTTAAGGTGAGCCTTGAAAGATAATTTTATATATTTATATATCTCCACATATAAAATGAAGGAACATATTTAGTACATAAAAAAAGCTTCTTCTATACAGAAGTTTTATACATTCTAGAAGATAAGTAATAATTTTTTGAGAAAAATCACCATGTTTATAACATTTTCTAGAGCTCATTATTTCTTAAATATTAATTTTTAAGGCAAAATTTCAAATATAGACATAGTTTTTTCCCCTAAGAATTATCTTTATTGAGACTTTTATTCTAAAGTGAATTTGTATTTAGTATAAAAAACACCACCCAAGGGATGCCTGAGTGGCTCGGTTGATTGAATGTCCAACTCTTGGTTTTGACTCAGGTCATAATCTCACAGTCCCTGGGATCAAGCCCTGCATCAGGCTCTGTGCTGGTAGCACGGAGCCTGCTTGGTATTCTCTCTCTTTCTCTCTCTCTCTCTCTCTCTCTCTTTTTCTCTCTTTCTGCCCCTCCCCACTCACATACACATGTTCTCTCTCTCTCTCAAAATAAATAAATAAACTTTTTAAAACCACAAAATTCTTTTAGAATTTCAAAAAGTAGAAATTGGAATATATTGCTATAACTTTATGATACTATTTGCTGAACTATAACTATGTCTTTTTCTCTTTTGTTATAATTACAATTTAAAAAAAATCCCTGATTCCTCTAGAAAAAGAAGTGGAGAATTATTCACCAAGTTTATAAAAAATTCTAATGGAATTTTAAATGGAAATGCATTTAATTTATAGAGTAACTAATGGAGAATTGAGAGCTTCATAATAATACTAAGTCTTTCAGGACACCTGAGTGGCTCAGTCAGTTGAGTGTCCGGCTTGGGCTCAGGTCATGATCTCATGGTTCATGGGTTCGAGTCCCATGTCGGGCTCTTTGCTGACAGCTAGCTCAGAGCCTGGAACCTGCTTCAGATTCTGTATCTCCCTCTCTCTGACCTTCCCCTGCTCATGCTCTCACTCTTTCTCTCTCTCTCTCAGAAATAAATGAAAAAAATAATACTAAGTCTTTCCAGGAACATGGTATATCTTCCCATTTATTAAATCATTATTGGGCTTTTAAGACTCATTTGAGTGCCTTTGGGAAGATGAGATGGGAAGTAATACAAGGTTTGGCTTAAGCAGAATCAGATTCTCCTTTAAGCTATGGAACTTCTTTATAGTTTACATCATGTAGAGATAAGCTCAAAAATGAAATCGGTTTCTCTGTATGATAAGACCAGAGAGAACACTTATCATCTGAAAATGTCTTTAAGCCAAGAAATGCATTTGTTAAATTTAATTGCTGATTTTTTTTTAGGTTGACTTTTCCTAGGCTATGAAATATTTTTCCAACTATTGAAACTTTCTTGGATAAGTTTGATGAAATGTTGAAAAAAATTCATAAATTATTTGATTGTTTGGACTTTTAGTAAAAGATACATGAATGTTGCTTGAGCTCCTCAATAATTTTAAGATATCAATTCAACATTTGTTTTGTTTATTGTTATTGTTTTGTTTATCCAAGAGTATCTCGGATGTCTTTTTCTTTTTTAAAAAAAAATATTTTTAGTTTAAAGTTTACTTATTTTGAGAGAGAGAGAGAGAGAGAGAGGGAGAGCAAGCAGGCTCCTCACTGTCAGTGCAAAGCCCACATAGGGCGTGAACTCACTAACCACAAGATCATGACCTGAGCTGAAATCAAGAGTTATATGCTTAGCTGATTGAGCCACCCAGGCACCCCCCCTTGATATCTTTTTCTTGAAGTTTTATTAAGAAATGATATCAAAAACTAAATGCTTGCTAAATTCTTTATTATGAAATTTCTAACAAAAGTTTTACTCTATTTCAGATAGTTTATTTAACAATGACTTTATGTCTGAGTTGAAAGGTTTACTTTTGTTTTTGTTTGTTTTATTTATAAATTTATAGAATTGTATATTTTCCAGGTGTCCAGAGAGTTATGTGGTTCAAATTTAGGCCTGAAGTTTATTTGGTTCTACTTATCACTCCCCCAAAATTGTTGCTGTATTTAACTTATTTTAAAAGCTCTCTCTGAATTGAGGTTGCATTACATCTTTTAGAGCTATCTAAGTGTTAAATTATTTTCTCACTCACTGAATATATTAATTTTTAAATGAATTTTCTTTTGCTGTCCACACATTTGTGATTCTTTAAAAATCAGTTGGTTGAAAAGCTCAGCTAAAGCCATAAACTTTATTCTCACATGGGCCAATTTACTTTTCCCTACTCAGTACCCTGAAACTATTTCTCATATTGGCAAATATTAGAAATATCATAAAGTGTGTGACCTGCATAAATCTGAATAACTGCAAGTTAAAATGAGCTTTGGTTTAAGGGAAGGTTTTTGACTCACGTCTTAGTTTGAGTTCATTTTTCAGGATCAGTTTCCTTTAGCTGCTTTTATTTTAATAGTATGCTTGATTCTTTAAACAAATTTTAATCATTTTTGCTACTTTTCATCCTTTATACTTTTTGACTTTGGCTAAAACTGCATATGATACCCAATGCATGTAATTCTTCCTGAATATTAGGGAAGATTTGTTCACAAGTTTTCATTCTAATATCCTTTTTCTATCTAATACCCAGCATCCCATTAGGAAATAATACTGTCTATACAGCAGAGGATTAACTTCACCTAAATAGGCTGCTGGGAGTTGTTCAATAGGCCTTTGGAATGACCTGTCTGATAAAGGTCTTTGTTTGTGGGCTTTTGCCATGGATAGTCTAACAGTGTGATTTATGATGGGGTCTTTGGAACTTTCCATATAGTTCCAACTTCCTAAGGAACTGGTGACTAAAGATATTATTAGCTTAAGTGTCAGCAAAGGGCTATTGATGGAAGGTCAGCTCCATTGGCAATATGTGATTGATCCACAGTAAAAACTCTGCTCTCCAAAGGTTCAGGTGATTTTTCCTGGTTGGTGATACCCTGTGCTATCACACACCATAGCAGTTAACATTATCCAGGAATCCACAGGAGATGCTGACCAGATGCTTTATGTTTGGACCCCTCCCAGATTCTGTCTTGCATCTCTTTTCACTGATTCTGATTTATAATCTTTCAGTCTAATAAAACTGTAATCATAAGTTTAGTGCATCCTAGAGTTTTGTAAGTTGTTCTAGTGAAATATCAAGCCTGGAGAAGATCATGAGAACCCTCAAATTTGTAGCTAACTGGTCTGAAGTGACGGTAGCCTTGAGGACCCCCAAACCTGTGAGCAGTGTTTGAGGACCCCCAAACCTGTGAGCAGTGTCTGAAGTGAGAATACTCTTGTGGAGACTGTTACCTCGAGTGTATAGTTGTCTAACTCTTAATAATGTCCTAAAGCTAGTTAATGCTGTATCTTCCTACAGGGTAGTATTTCTTAAGTTACTGCTTAGATAGATCCATATTAGAAAGTTCTACTTTAAGATACCCCATTATGTTACTACTATGTGTCGAGCAAGTACTGGAAAAGGGAAATAGTTCAGCAATTCCTTTTTCTGCAAGCAGTGTTACTTTTTAACTCATGTATTGTTTCATGTTAAAACATATGCCTACTATAGAGATAGAATATAATATTTAAAATTTTTTTTAATGTTTTATTTATTTCTAGGAGAGAGAGAGAGAGACAGCGTGAGCAGGGGAGGGTCAGAGAGAGAGGGAGTCACAGACTGAAACAGGCTCCAGGCTCTGAGCTGGCAGTCAGCACAGAGCCCGACACAGGGCTCGAACCCACGAACCGCGGGATCATGACCTAAGCGAAAGTCCGACGCTTAACCGACTAAGCCACCCAGGTGCCCCAGAATATAATATTTTAGTAAAAATAAAGTTTGAAAGGAAACCACTGTATTAGTGAGCAATTTGAATGACTTGACCTTGGGATACCAATTGAATACAAAACTTGTTTAGATTAACTGGCCGTCATCTAAAATACTCTTTTGTTGTCATTAGATGCTCTTCAGTTTGATAGTAATAGAATACTCTTTCTTGTTTTATAGTGATACTTTGAGGAAAGAAAGAAAGGATCAATGAAACTACAAAATTTGGTAATTTAAGTCTATTTTAAATCAAGATAAAACTCCTCTATTTGAAGTTTTTCTGAGTTTCATTGTGTTCAGATGTTACTAGGGATTACAAACTCCTATAAAAAAGAATTGAAAGACCACAGAGATTGCTAATAAATAACCCTCTATGGAGTCTGGAGGAAGTAGTTATTGTGAGACAGATGACTGGCCTCCTAGAAGTCCTTTATTAATAACCTGGGAGAGACTGTAAAAGCATTCTAATGAAATTTCAAAGATGCTAAATGAAGGTCTTTCAAATACCACAAAATTGGCCAGATTATGGAGCTGGGAATTAGGAGTATGGAATGTAATTATTTCCAAGGTTTTAAGTGGTAACATTCAGGAAGAGGTAAAAACAATCATGAGAACAATATCTGATTTCCCATAAGAATGTTTATCTGTTCATGTCTTACTAATTTATTACATAGCTTATATATACTTGTTGAGTGTTTGACTATATTCTGATAATTTCCACAACTGCCGATGAGTCATCTATGTCACTTGGAATCTAATGCCATGGTTAGTACTTTATTCATATTTAAAAGTAATAGAATAGGAATTGACACTTTTGGTTTGGAGAAAAACGTCATTGAAGAAATTAATTGTCTAACTAGACCCATTTAACTATTTCACCCATTAAGTCTTCCATGTATTTTTACAATAAGAAACATATATGTTTTGCTGCACAGCTTACATAATATCAGTATCTGCTCTTATTGTTAACAGAAATCTGATGTGATGTAATTTTTTCATTCTCCTTTTTTTATTTTACAACCTTTGAAGTCTTTTAACACTTACCATCATTTTCCAAGAATAGTGTTGAGAATAATTCAAATCCATTTAGTAAATTGCTGCTTTTTTACCTTCTGTTCAGTGGCCAGAGCTGGAGGTATAGCTGAAAGAGTTAATATAGCTTTGATTGGTATCTATTTACAACCACAGAATTGCAAGCCCAGGGAGAATATGGCTAAGTGCATGTTTGTGGAGTCAGCTAGTAGCAGCAGAATTTCAGAAAATGACTTAATGCTTTGGTCATGTGCTTCAGTTCCAGGGGTTGGGGCTATTAGACTGAAGACAATATTCACAGTGTCTTACACCTTCTGAATGTTTGACATTATGTTATCCTTCCAACTGTGAAATGAATTCTGGGCTGTCCTTAAATCCCAGTAAGTAACTAAAACTACTCTAATGTAAAGTAAGTAGTAGAGCAGTAATTACCGCATACACTTAAAAATGTACCAAGCTCATTCACCTTGTGTTTTTAAAGTAATAAATAGGGTGGCTAAACTGACACTAATTAGACTCATGGGTGATGCCATAGGGTGGTGTGGACAAGGACATGCATGATTATAGCATGACTTGCTCCAAGTAGCTAAAAGACTGAGGGTAGTAGGTGTGGCACTCAAGCCCCAATTTTTAGACAAGGATTCTAGGAATTTATGGCTAGACAATCTAGAGCACTTTGGAGCAGCTCTGTGGGTATACCATGCTGAGCTGTCAGAAGATACTGGCTGAGAGGTGAACCAGCGCTCCTCAGATAGCATCTTCCCCTGAATGGGCCTCAGGCAGTTATTCCGAACAGCAGAGCAAGGTCACTGCTGCTGCTCAATCTGACATGTACTGAGAATTCAAAACATATCAGATATTATTCTCAGTTTTTGACATGTATGAACACATTGAGTAATCACAACTCATTTAGTCCTTGAAATGGGTTCTATTACTACTTTTATTTTGCAAATGAGGAGAATGAAGCACAAGAGAAGTATGTTCTCCAAGTCACCTAGTGGGAACACAAGAATTCAAACTCATCTGAAAAGAATCTCTCCATTCTCAGTCACTGTTCCTTGATGATTTAGGGATTTTGACATACTTGGCTCCTTACTTCTACAGCTTAAAGTATGCTTAGGAAATCTCCAGACTTTGCTTTGACAAACACATTTATGACAGAAAAATAATTTTGTGCTGGCATTTTAAGAGTAATAATACCTTGTGATGTGGCTTTGAGATATCCCAGGAATGCCATCAGTTTTAAATATATACTTTAGGGGCGCCTGGGTGGCTTAGTCGGTTGGGCGTCTGACTTTCGCTTGGGTCATGATCTCGCGGTTCATGGGTTCAAGCCCCGCGTCGGGCTCTGTGCTGACTGCCAGCTCAGAGCCTGGAGCCTGTTTCAGTCTGTGACTCCCTCTCTCTCTGACCCTCCCCTGCTCACGCTGTCTCTCTCTCTCTCCTAGAAATAAATAAAAAAATATTTAAAGAAAATAAATAAAATATATATTTTATAGGATCACAGCTGTTAAAGATGGAGAAGTCTTTTTAGGCATCGATGCAGAAGTCCTGCAAGGCTAGATTTAAGAAGGTGCTTGGAACTGAAATAATAGGCAGGATATTCTTGTAGGTATGTTTTTCTGGTTCAACTATTTATTGTTTTCATCAGATTCTCAAAGGTTCTGGGGCCCACACATATTAAGACTCCAGTCTAAATATCTTCACATAACCCTTCTTTCTCCTCAGTGCCACGGTTTTCTCCTTCTTACGGTCATCTAGTTTCATCTTCATTGCCTTCTTAATTCCAGCCCTAGCCCATCACCACAGAGGACTAGGGACTTCGGCCTCTCTCTTGTTTGCCCCCAACCAGGAGAGCTGACAGTAAAGGCAAGTTAGTCATCTTTGGCATGAACTCACCATTCTCTTAGTTTATAAAAAGACCTCAACTTCAGCCACAGTAATGGCCTGAAGGAGCTGGTTGTGTTAAGGCCACTTTTCCTGCAATTATTCTTCACTCTGCTGATTCTCCTTGGCAGGTCATGGTTTCTCTGTCTTTCAGAGCCTGAAACTCAGAAAGGTCAGCCCTTTTCAGAAGCTACAGAGCCAAGTCTGGTTATAAAGTCTCCTGAATTTAATTTATATGCAGTTTATCCTTTCTCTCATGTCCATTGCCCTTTCAGGAGTATTCTGCTCTTCTTCTCTTTCAAGACAGATACCAAAATAACCCCTCAAAGTGTACTGAGTAGGAAAAACCCAAACTAGAGAACATGTTCTTCTAGTTCTCCGTTCTCTCCCCAGATCCCTTAGTTCCCTCCAAACTGAGGGGGGCAGGGGAGTGTGGAGGAGAAGCCCCAGGCCCGAGATTCCATCTGCTCTCCTTCCTGGATCTCAGAGGGGGGCAGGAGAAGAGGGTGGCATCCCCAGCCCCTAGCACTGAGGAAGAACAGGGCTCCTAGGGCCTGAGCTCTGACCCCTACCCACCACCTCCCTTCCTTCCCTGCTCACAGGACTGCGCCACTTCTGGGTGGGGCTGTGGGTTCCAGCTCAGGTCACACTGAGAATGTAAGAACTACAAACAAAATTTCTATTAAATTAAGTTTTGTGTCTTCAAAAAAAAAAAAAAAAAACTAGAACATGTTCTCCTTGTTTCCTAGATGCTTACTTAAAACTCTAATTGAATGTACTTATCAGATTTCTTTGGGCCAGAAATCTCCATTTGTTATTGCTTGAATGATTAATTCATTCATTTTTTAAATTTCATTCAAAAAACCTTACATTATGCTAGGTTCTAATGACATAGTAGTAAAGAAGGCAGACCATGCTTTTGTCTCATACAGCTTTAGTTCAAAGCCAAACTTTGCTTAGCCTCTCAGAACCTCCATTTCAAATTCTTAGGTAATTAATGGATTGCATGTTTCTGAAGTGAGCAAAATATTTTAGTTCTCCTCTGGACAGGGCCTTCATCTCTTTGTACTGTCTTGATAAGTAGTCTCAAGCAAATTATTTAATATTTCAGTTTTTTCTTAACTGATGAGCCTGTGTAATAGAGATAATAGTAATGGTATGTGATTTTAATGACTAGAAAGTGTCCTAAAATATATCAGGATCCAGTGAGTTCCAGGTACTAAGGGGACCATTTGAAATCTCATTTCCATCTGGCTGTTTATGCAAACGTTTAACTTGTGTTTTGTCCTCTTTATGTATATTTCCTTTGTGGTTGCAGGCATCCCTGATGCCATTATCTGCTGTTTTACTTGAAAATTGAACCTGTCTCTTTGAAATATGTTACATAGTTTAAAAAGTGTAAGCAAACTCTGACATTAAAATCAACTTAAGTAGAGACAAACAAATGAATATAGATGGGGTACTCTGCTGCTTTTCCCCTGGCTCCCTCCGCCGGCTGCCCTTTGGCTGGGATGTGCATCTTTGACACAGCCATAATTCAGTATGTGTTCAAAGGCTACAGATTCAGCAGTAAGCACTTAAATGGTACTGTAAGTGATATCTTAACAACTTCTGTTAGGCTTAAAAATGAATCCTTGTAGAGACTAATATATTGTACAATTTTTTAAAAAGATGAATGGAGAATATAGCCTGACTTTAATAGAGTGCTCTTCCCATAATAGCTAGAATTTGTGATTCACCAGCATACCCACGTAATAGATTTTGCGGTAGTAGTACTACAGTTTAAGGAAACCTCTTGTCTCTAGGCCTCAGTTAATTAGAATGTAGGTTTAACTAACATAAAAAATAGAATTCCAGGAGGAAAAATAGCTTTTTAGGATATTTTGAAGAGTTTTGGAATCTGCGGCAGGTATGTTTCTGGGCATTGGTGTTCTCGTGACTTTTCCAATATGTTAAATACAGCTGTGAGTCTGAATTGCCACAGAGATAGTACCTGGGACAAAGACTCATGACAAATGCTCATGGTGGTTGGCAAATGAGGGCAAAGGTCCCAGGACAAATGGCTTGCTTTCCTTAATCAAGTGGAAAACCACCATCTGATAGCACACAATGGTCCTTGTCTACTCCAATAACCTTAATTGCATTTGGAAAACTTGAAATGAGGTCATGAAGAATACGTAAGAACTCAGCATCGGTGGGCTTCTGAGATTAAGGTGTACCATTTCTCGGAGTTATCAAGAAAAATCTGTACAACCTGATCATGTAGCCCATGGCTCTTTAATAGAGGGTTGGAATCAGTGTTAGCTAAGTATGCATGCATGGAGAGACGCTAATCAAAGACTACTTTCGATTGACTTTATCTATCTCTCCGAGTTCTTTTTTTGTCTCCAAGAAACTTCTCTTGTAAGGGAAACTGAGGCAAAAAGTATATTCTGCAGACATGTTAGTGTCCACTTGCATCCTTGAGATTTTAAACAGGCCTTAATCAGACCTATAAGGTTGGAAAAGGGAAAAAATCTGTTCTGAGATTTCTCTGCATTCTTGAGGCAACAGGACAAATGTAGAAGTGGTAACACAGAGTATATAGGTGCAGAGGTGCAGAGGAGGCAGGAGAACAGAACCTGATCTCCCTCCTGCTAGTATGGAAATGGACACAAAGTAAGTAACAAGAGCAGTGGGTGGAAAAATAGATGAAGTAAGAATTTTCTGAGCTCCCCAAATGATACGAAAACTAGGAAGATTAAAACCAGGACTAGAGAAAATCCAGAGCACACAAAGATCTCAGAAAAACTATGAAAACAATTGATTTCTATAAGCAGTTTTGTTCAGTGACTTCAAATTGGATGTCTTGCCATTTGGGTGCTAATTAGAAAGAATTTAAATTCTGGGAATTTCTATAGTAGGAAAACATACTTCACCTTCACATTTTTAGACTTCTGTTGGACTCACAGTAAATAATTTTTTTTTCCTCAACTGATAATTCAGTAGCATTAATTGAGCATTCATTGTCTATAGAACAACATATCCTTCACATCGTTTTGTTTGTGAAACTGAATCTGAAGGTTCCTGAGAAGAGACACAGGTTCAAGTTTAATAACATCAGGGACTTCAGTGGAAAGCACCTTCCCTGATTCTCTGGTTCACCTTCCAGGTTCCAAAGGTTGAATCAGAATGAGGCTTCTTTAGTTTGGTTTGCTACTTGGGCTTCCTCTTGAATTGAAGTGATAAATCATATTCTACTGAAGCAGCTGCATTTTCACATTGGTTTCTTCTTTTCAACAGCGGTTTTTAAAGAAAAGCTCAATTTCCACAGGAAATTTTCTTTAATGTGGAGAAACTGTATCAAATTCAGATCATGCTTATTATCAGATTTTGGGATTCAGAACAGAACTGTTTCTGCAAATAATTCTTATCTGGCAGGATATGCATGTGACTTTTTCTCAAAAGCTTTAGTTGGGCCATTCAGATTTTCTGTCTCCTTACCTGTCAATACTCGTTCCACCTCTTCCCTCTCATCTTTATCCCCCACCTACTCTTTTGCTATGGGTTAGGACACATATTCTCTGGTGATAGCATTTTCCACTAGTGATGGGCATCTGGCATCACCAGGGGAGAGTGGAAGAGAGCAGTCACAATAAGAATGATAATTTAGAGGTTTTCTAGCATGAAGGGGAAAAAGATCCATGCAATTTACTTGAGTCGTGTACAACTCTAGCCATTTGATGTTCAAAAGCCACAGCCGATCTGCCTTTAATCTCTACACATGTAGATTTAGCTGCAGTTCTTAGCAGAGCGTGAGTTCAAAGGGGAGAAATACAATATCCAACAACAATAACAACCCAATCCAATACACGCGTAGCAGGTCTAGCATCCCGGAAATGTGAAACAGATTGTTTTACGTGGAGATACAGGCTCCATGGAAGCAGCCCATTAGAGAGAGATCCAAGAGAAGAACTATAGCATAGGCAAAAACATGCTGCTTTTGTGCAGCAGGTTGATTGCTTGAAACATCATGGAATGAAACATCACCAAACGTTACAGTCACCCTCACTGATTAATATGGCCAACCCACTGTGATGTGGCAAGCACAGACCCCATGTTTGTCTTCAAGTCTCAACCATTCCGAATTGTAAATGCAAATATTGTTGGTCATCATGGAAGTGTGCATGGTTTGCCTGTATAGTGGTGTAAGTTGCTTCCCCCCTCCAATCCTGACTTTTGAAATTGACATTTATCTCTATAGTATCCTCCACAAGTATTTTCAGCTTCACTCTATCTCTCCTTTATTCCAAATTGCCAAATCAGCAAGTTAGGGGTATTAGTTAATTGCAACAGCTGGTGCATTAATGGTTTTTGGGTTAATTTGCTTGGAAACAATTTATGGGGAGATGAGTTATTGTTCTCCATAATATATTTTCAAATTTTCAAATGGCATTTCAGAACAGCTATATTACCTAATTTTCAGGAATTAGGAAATAATTTTACTTGAGGTACCAAATTTCAGAATGATTTTGCTCTAGAATAGTTTTAGATGATGAGGTTTACCACTTAATAAAATTTATGGTTTTGAAGAATGATTTATTCTCAGTATGTGTTAACTATAATGCTATTTTAGAAGTACCATGAATGCAAAATTAAATCCAGAGGTGTATTTTTTTTAAACAGCTGAAGCCCAGTTTTCAAGAATTTTTTCCATTATTAAGTAACCACCATGTAGGTTGGAGAATAAGTAGTCATGTGTAGCTGCTGACTTGCCCCTGGGCGTAGTAAGTTATGCCTAAGCACAGCCTCTGTGGCCAGGGAGCTTGTGTATCTCTCTTCTTCAGCATTAGGCTGTAAAAGTGCAAGGCATCCATTTCCCAGAACCATGAATGGACAGAAGGAAAAAGCTGCTTTATTTACAAAACTACTATTCACACAATTATAAACCTGAGTAATCTTACCTGTCTTACCTGGACAACTTAAATGGGGGGAAAAACTGCCTTTTTTCCCCTTCCCTCCAGTTATTTAGCTTTTCAGCTGAAATCAAGTCTATTTTGGTGGTCTTTTTCAGATATTTTCTTAGTAGTATATTGAGAAAGTTAGTTCTGGTTTATGCAGAAATCCAGACTTCCTATCAGAGAGTTGGACTTGAGGACAAATTGCATCATTTGCCAGCCCTAGGACCTTTGGCAAATTGCTTCATCTCTCTCTAAGCCTTCATTTACTCATGGACCAAACGGAAACAAGAACTTGTTTCCCCACAGCATCCCTGTGAAAATTAAAAGTACAATATAACTGAAAGGTATTTTTGTTGTATCCTCTGGAGTTTGCTATTTCGCATATAATGATCTAAAATAAAAGTTGATACAGTTATATAAACAATGTTTTATACTGATTGATCTCTTTCCAGTTTATATTTTAATACATGATTAGGGATTTTAGATTAGAGATCTTATCAATTGTTGCTATTGAATAAATGCAAGAGAAAAGACACTATCAGGAAATCTAAATAAAATGCATTCATTCACTTATCAACTCATTCATTCATTGATATTTATTATGTTCCTAAAATGTGGAAGGTACTTAAAGTGTAAAGATGAATATAATGGAGGTGCCTGGATGGCTCAGTCGGTTAAGGGACTGACTCTTGATTTTGCCTCAGGTCATGATCTCCTGGTTGAGAGATCTAGCCCCATGTTGGGATTCTCTACCCTTCTCCTTGCCCCTCCCTGGCTTGTGCATGCATGCACGCGCACACACACACACTCTCTCTCTCAAAATGAATTTGATGAATTTCTTGCCTTTGTGTAAAGACTGGCATCATTGTGAGTAGTTGTGATGTGATAGGTGCTATAGTACAGGTATGTTTAAAGTAAAGTAGGGTCTTGGAGGAGAAAGACAACTCTGGGGAGAGGAGTGAAGCAGTGAAGATGGGGCTGCAAAACAGGCTTGCATAAGAGCTCTTATTCTCTGGTAGCCCGTGATCGGATGCAGAAGCAGGTATACACTTAAGAAAGGTACTTCAATACAGGTCTGCAGGAAGATAAAGAAATGTACATGTGTACTAATATTCATTTTGAAAGGAGAGAGGAGTGAATGTCTGGGAGAGCAGAAAAGGCTTCACTGTGGAGGAAAATAGTTCCAAGAATGCTTTATGGAGGTCCCAGTCTTTCCCAGCTTTGTACCAAACACTCTACATATATGAGCTCATTCCATCATCATAGGCAGTATTGCCTGCTAGTTAAGAGTACACTTTTTGAGAGGTGCCTCGGTGGCTTAGTCGGCTAAGCGTCCGACTTTCGCTTAGGTCATGATCTCGCGGTTTGTGGGTTCGGGCCCCACGACGGGCTCTGTGCTGACTGCCAGCTCAGAGCCTGGAGCCTGTTTCAGTCTGTGACTCCCTCTCTCTCTGACCCTCCCCTGCTCATGCTGTCTCTCTCTCTCTCTCCTAGAAATTAAAAAAAAAAGAGTATGCTTTTTGAAAACCTTACAAGCCCTGGATTTTTATCCTAATTTTTCAGAACTTACCAGTTGCATTATTTGAGATGCTTAGCTTCTAAACCTTTTCATCTGTAAAAGAAAGGTAAACATACTTACATGTCTGTTCTTTTTGGAGTAATAGTTTTGGTAATAGGAGTAGTAGCAGTAGGAGGAGTGGTAGCAGTGCAAATATATGGGGTCAGTATCATCAGTCCCTTTTTAAACACAGGGAAATAAAATCTTAGCTCAGTTGAGGAGCTTGCTGAGTGATAGTAGTGACAGAGCCATGATTAGAAGCCTGGTTATCTTATTCCAAAGTTTAAGCTCTTAAATACTGAAGCAAGTTAATATCCAGCTGACTCCTAAAGGAATAGGAATATTTCAAAAAGAAATGAAAATGAGTGCTTTTTGAAGGCCTTGAATGCTTACTGTATCAATTGGAGAATTCCACATTTTAAGGATATTTGTCCACATCACTGCAAACCAAATCGAAGATAGAAACTTAAAAATGAGCAGTTCTATATATACAAGGAGGCTTTGTGTTAATTGAGCAAGTTCTTTTGTTTCTTCCTTGTTCTGGGACGTGAAGAATGCTTGAGTTAGCCCTGGCTGCACTAACAAAATACCATAGATGGGTAGCTTAAGCAACAGCAATTTAATTCTCATAATTATGGAGGCTGCTAAGTTCAAAATCAAGGTGCTGAGAAGATAAGTTTCATTCTGAGGTCTCTTCTCTTGGCTTGCATGTGGCTGCTGTCTTATCTTGTGCTTTTGTAACCTCTTTGTTCATGCAAAGGAAAAGTGAACTCTCTGATGTCTCACCTTGAAGTCCATTGATCCTAGCAAATCAGTGCCCCAACCTTTTGAGCTTATTTAAGTTTAATTGCTTCCTTAACAGTCTTTATTTTCAAATGCAGCCACATTGAGAGGGCTTCAACATAGAAATTTGGGGCATACACAAACATTCAATCTATACAGAGAATTAGGTCATACATTTCTAGTTATGTACCCAGAATTAGTTCTAAGCGGATATAAAAAGTGGTTTCTTTGTATGTATGTAAGCATATAAATATTTTTCAGTAGCAGTATTTCTCTTTGTGAAACTATTTTTCAAGTTCACAGTGTTATAGTTTCATCTCTTCTCTCTTAAATTCAGAGCCCATCATTTTAGGCATGGTATGTGTCAGTCTCTTATGGGACAAATATTTGATATTGATATAGATGCCACTCACCACCTCAAGCTTAACAGAACTCTGCTAGTAATAGTCCTCATCCTCTTGCAGGTTTCCTCACTCCAACACCTTGGAGCCCGGTCTTGGAGAGCAGCTGAAGTTCTCAGGGGGATGGAAGTGTTCTGAGATGAGCCTGAGATTGATGTCAGTAGACCTATGTTTAAATCCTGGACAACTAAGTGCCTTTCTCATGACCTCAATTTTCTCATCCAGAAAAGGAGGTATTAGCTACCTATTGGATTGATATAGTAATCAACCATAAGTGGTAATTATTATCGTCACCAATTATGATAGTCAAAAATAGCATTCTCTTCTTTCATGCCAGAAGGGCTAAGGGATCTAGAGTTTGATACAAAACCTTACTTTTTTGGAGGTCTTAAAAAAAAAAAAAAAGCTAGGTTGATGAAACTTTGACCTCCTACTCATTTCCCAAAGAAGACAGTTAACCTGTCAACTATGCTCTCACCCTGAGGGCTCGTTATTTGTGAAAGATCCAGGTGTGTGATGCAGGTGGCCACTTTTAACCTACCTGCACTTAGGAGGATTCTACAAGCTCTTTGCCAGGGCTCAGCTTCTGCTCTACATAGCTTTCTGCTTACTTACAACTGACATACCCAGTTCATGACACACTCTACCTGGCACAGAACATCTTTTCTGACCGCAGTCCCCTTGCTATGCCCCTGCTCTTTTTCTTTGACCCCTCATTACTTACAGGTGCCCTTAGTCAGCCTGGAATTGGATTGTAATCCCTGGAACTTTGTGCTGTATTTTTCCTTCTTGCCCATGTTTGCTCCCTATTTGCTCCGTATTGCTTGCCTCTTTACTACTATGTAGTCTCCATTTTATTCCCTTCATGCCATAAGACCAGTACCATGCTGTGAAGTATATACTGAACCTCTCCTGGGAGCCAATATGAGCTGCTGCCATCATTGTTGTGAATGCATATGTTGGGAGAAAAAAGCTTCTATTTCACTGTGAAATACTTCAAAATCCATAGAAAAAATGATAATGCATGTGTAAAAAAGTGGAAAATGGACCTCAGGACAGTGATTTTACTTTAAAATGTATCTGCAGGAAGGTAAACCAAAAACAAATGCATTCTAATGGTTGATTTTATCTCAATAACTCAAGCTGTTATGCAGCAAATATCAATACTGTTAGGAATACCTCAGCATCACCTTGGGCTGAGCTGGTTGATGCAGCAGTACTCCAAGGTGCTAAAAAAGACATTGATTGCTTTGGGTGAGGAGGGAATTGTCCCTATCTAACTGTATAGGGTTCGTGCGCGTGATTGGCATAGATGAACACACTTAACAATTACTCATGCATAAGCGTGTTTGTTGAGTCCTATACAAGAAAATATTTCCTGGCTGAGAAATGCAAAGATAAATAAGACACAGTAAATCCTTCTCAAGTATGTTACAGAGAGTTTAGTAGGAGAGATATTTCTAAACAGTGTAGAAAATGATGCTACGGGATTTTGTAGAGGAGTAATTTGGATCATTTCCATTTTTTCCCATTTGAGAGTATCATTTCTAAACCTTATGGAGTTAACAGCAGCAAACATTTATCTGCAGTTTGCATAGGGGCAACAGGAGAGGCTTGTTTCTGCTTCAAGTGATACTCACCTGGATTGTTTGACTGGAACCAGAAAATCCAAGATGTCTTCATGAACATGACTGGTACCTTACCTGAGGTAGTCAGCGTTGGCTTGCCTTTCTCTCTTGATTTTGCTTTCTCTCTCCCTCCAGAGTCTCTTCTCACCTCCTGGCCTTTCTCTCTAGCAGGGCAATCAGACTTTTATGTTTGCTATATTCAAAGGAAATGAAAGTGGTACTGCCTGGCCTACGAAGGGCTAGTCCCAGACCTGGCAAGGTTTCACTTTTGCCACATTCTATTGGTCAAAGCAAATCACAAGAGTAGGCCTTATTCAAAAGGAGGGGAACTAGCATGTGTATACAAGTATGGAAAGAATCATTTGTGGCCATCTTTGTAAATAATATTCTACACTGGGCTTGATAACATTTGTAGAATTGGGGCATATGGAAATGTGAGGAAAGAATATTCTTAGTCAAAAATATTAAGCTAAGTAAAAACTTAGAATTGGGAAAGACTATGAAAGACAATTGTTGAATGTCTTTAGAACCTAGACTCTGAGGTTGATTGAAGTCTCTGGAGACTGGTGTATACAGAGTATCTCTCAGTGTTCTTTATGGACTTTCATGTATAACCTCCTCATGCTCACTCCTGGTATCCATTTGTTTGAGATCTGCTCACAGTCCCAACTAAAGTAATGTAATGCATAATTTCATTCATTTTTTTAAAATGTTTTATTTATTTCTAGGAGAGAGAGAGAGACAGCGTGAGCAGGGGAGGGTCAGAGAGAGAGGGAGTCACAGACTGAAACAGGCTCCAGGCTCCAAGCTGGCAGTCAGCACAGAGCCCGATGCGGGGCTTGAACCCACGAACCGCGAGATCATGACCTAAGCGAAAGTCGGACGCTTAACCGACTAAGCCACCCAGGCGCCCCTGCATAATTTCATTCTTAACTAAGTTTTTGTTAATGGAAAAATAATGCATATACATTATCAACAACTTCTCAGAATAAAAGACATATGGTGAAAGTAAGTTTCATTCCAGACCTTTAAATTGTATTCAGGGGCAATCTGTACTGAGCAATTTCTCCTGACTACTTCAAAAGATAATCTATACATAAACAAGAAGGTATTTGTATATTTATATCTGTATCTATACACATAATATACACATATACCTTTTTATACATATGGGAGCATACACTATAGGTTGGCTGCCCTGTTTCTTTTTTTTCACTTAGTAATATATTGTGGAGATTGCATGACACCAAATTGCATAATATATAGACATGATTGCTTTCTTAAATGGAAAGAAGTAAGTCTTTATGATAATTTTTTAGTGGCCATACAAATTCTTTGTTATGAGTTTAACAGTGGTCAAACACACACTTGTAGAGAAGGAGGAAATATCAGACTAATACTTTGATGCCCTTTCTATAGATGACAGGAATGTAAAGAAATGACAGTAGCCAAGTAAAGATGATAAGTAGACAGTGTTTTAACTGTTAGGGCCAAGTATACCCATGAGTCTATAGATGTTTACTGTAGATAAAAGGTATTTATGGTACTACCATTAGGGAAAATGTTTAAAAATTCACAGAGCCCACTATAATCATAAAGAGGGACTAAAATGCTATAGAGAGGGCAGGCACATTCCAGTGATCTCCCTGGTCCAGCTTTTCATGGAGCCCTTGCCTTTGTTGACTAGTTATTCTATTTCTCTTATTTGAGGAGGGTACGGAGAGGATATAGAAAGGTCTTTATAGGCATATGTGGACCTTGAAAGTATTTGAATTTGCTAAAAACGCTGGATTCCAGTCATTATTCAAATAAGTTTGCTTCTATGCTCATTTTTAAAAAAATAAGTCCTTGGTTATGTAATATTGCTGTATTGGTCAAATGTTTACAACATTTTCCAAACTTGAGAAATTATCAAATTGTGAAACTTAAAAGGATTGTTTTAACTTTTTTTTTTTACATAACTAGTCTTGCCCACTGTAAACTTAAAACTAGTAAGAGAATAAAACGTGTTAATGAATAACAGTGATATAATGCAGATGGTGTGGGAATCATAGATAAAATAAGTAATTAAGGGCTCACAGAATGGGTCATTTTCTTTCAGACGCATGTAAGGAGAAGGCTTTAGGGAGGAGACTATACTGGAGATGGGTCGTAAGATTGTGGTAGGATTTCCAGAGGTGAATGAAGTTAGAGAGAAAAATGCTACTTTTAGTACACAGATGTAAAGACATAAGCAAAAGTGTGAAAGCAGGAAGCAGATAAAGCAATAATAATATTAATGCTAATATTTATCATTTCTTGAGTACTTGAAAATTCTTGGCTGTAAATGAAGCCAAGATGTTATAACACTCTTTAATATTCACTGTATCCTACAGGGGGAGGTATTCTTATCCCTGCTTTGTAGAAATATAAAAATGAGGCTAAGAGAGGTTTAATAATTTGGCTGAAGGCCAACAGGTACAGTGTAAAAATTCAGTATTTGTGTTTGTATGTCTGACTCTAAATCTTGTGATATTTTTAGGACGTTTACACTGCACAAGCCAAGTAAAGAAAGTTGCAAGGGCAAGCAGTGGTCAGCTATGTTCAGTGCTACTGAGAAGTTAAGAAGACTGAGAACTGACCTTTGGAGATGACAACAGGGAGGCCACTGTTTGCTTTAAGAGGGTCAGTTTCAAAGTTCTTTTGAGACTGAATTCTTGATAGAATGGATTCCAGACAAAATAGGAAGTGGAGACATGGATTATGGACACATTTTTAGAGGAATCTGGCTACAAAAGGAAGAAGGGAAACAAGACAGCCCCTCTGGACAATGATTTGGGGTGAAGGGAAGGGTTTTTGGCTTTATGTTTTGTTTGTTGATGAGAATGATCCAGTAGAAAAGAAATGATGATATAGGAAGGGGATCTTTGGAAGGGCAAAGACCTTGAGTAGGTGGTGCTGGCACCTGTGGAAGAGTTATCTGTAGACAGGAGCAGTGGTAGCTTATTGTAACAGAAGGAGGGCAGAAGACCGGGGCACAGGTGGTTTTGGTACTGGGAAGATAAGAAAGGCCTCTTTGACTTTTTATTTTCAGTGAAATATGAAGCAAGGTTATCAATTGAGAAGAGGGAACAAGGGGTATAATGAAGAGTACGGGGTTGAACTGCACTGAATCTGTTGCATTCTCTGTCCTATTCTGAATATCACAGTATGAAGTCCGAGCTGCTTGCTTTATGGAGGGAACACAGCCATAGTAACAGAAAAAAAGGCTCGCATCAGCAATGCTGAGAGAAGAAAATCCTACCAAAGCCTGGAGATCATCTCTACAGACACATATCTGAGTATCCCAAAGTGAAATGAAAAATAGGTCTCAAAGAATGTAAATCATCATATAGATACTGACAGTTGAACAATCCTAGGGCAGCAGGCAGGAGGAGTGGAGCCTGCTGGCCCTGAGAGCGTAATAGCAGCATGATCCTCAAGCTTGTGTTTCCACACATGGAACATACATAACATAGTATTTGTTCAGTTAGGTGACACGTTCTGTAGTAGCCTCAAAGAAGGGGTCTGTGAGATGAAGCAGAGCAGCTAGGAATCTTCTAGCAATAAGTGAGAGAACATACATTTATCCTAAGTAAAGAGATAAAACAAGGGTGAGATTTGATAAACTATAAGATTAAAAACTGTTTGAATACAAGTATGGATTTACAATCTGTTTTAGACGATATTCCGAAAGTATATCATTCATCAGAAATTTACTTCCTTCTCTATTCATACATTAAAGAATCATATTTAAAAATCATATTATATAAATGGGTTACATAAAATTAGCCTACATATAACGATTGCTTACATAGTACCTACAATGTGTCTGGTGCAAAGAGCTTTACACACATCAACTCATGAAACTGGAATGTCTCTGAGTTATATATACTGTTATATACCCATTTTACAGATGAAGAAACTGGAGCAGAGAAACTTGCCAGGATCACTCAGTATGCAGTGAGTAGAGCTAGGCCATAAACCCCAACTAGCTCTGCTATACTGCATTATCTAATAGTTAAGGATATTATGCAACAGGCATATTAAAATAAAAATCCAGATAAAAAGACATAGGAAGTGGGGGAAGTAATTGTACCAGGAAACTAGTGCAAGGGCCACTAACTAGATCTTGGAGTTTGTTAATACTCAGAATGAAAACAGAAACATGGTTTGTAAACCTACAGATTGAGCATGACAGCTGCCTATGGATCGGTTATAATAGGAAAAAGTTTCTAATGTCACAAGGCTGCATGTTATGGGCTGAAATGTGTCCTCTCAAAATTTGTATGTTAGAATCGGACAATTGGGACATCCGCCTTTAAAGAGGTAACAAAGATAAAATGAGGCCCGAAAGGTAGGCCCTAATCCAGTCATACTGGTGTGTGTTCTTGTAAGAAGAGGAAATTCAACATACAGAGACATCATAGAGATGCACACGCAGAGGAAAGACCATATAAGGAGACAGCAAGAAAAATGGCCTTCTGCAGACCAAGGAGAGAGGCCTTAGGAGAAACCAAAACTGCTGATATCTTGATCTGGACTTCTGCCTCCAGAAGTATGAGAAAATAAATCTCTGTTGTTTAAGCCACCAGCCTGTAATGTTTTGTTACGGAAGCTTGAGCAAACTAATACAATGGAGTTGTAAGTTTGGGACAAAACAGTTTAGATGGACCTCAGGGCAAAAGTAGGGATTTTGACCAAGCTTGTTCATCAGTGGACTGTGTAGGAAGAAAGCTTTAGGCCACGTTATCACCTCTGTAGAAGCAGACAACCCCAGCAGCTATCCAAGCACAACAGTTGAAATCCAGTGGTGATTATGTTAACTACAATTTATGTACTGGCAATTTGCCCCTGCACATTTCAAGGAAATGTGGGGAAAAAAGCAAAAGACACTCTCACATTAACTGGATGACCCTGTATGATATGATTTTCTTTGCCAAAAAAGTGATTTCAATGATTTTTTTTTAAGTCTCTGCTTTTATTTTAGCTATGCGCTTTCGTAAAAGCAACTTGCAGAAACATGTTCTGTAAACTGACATTTTCAGGTACCTCCAGGCGCTGCGTGGGGCGCTGAAGCAACCCTCTAGGCACATTGACCTCGGCCTTTCCCTGCACCAGGTTCGGATAGCAGCAGGAAAGTTGAATTCATTATGAAAGGGAATTCAGCTTTCAGAACTGGGTACCATATGTCTTCCTTGGTGATAAGGTTGACATTTGCATCCATTGAAAATACATAAGTCAAGTCATTCTTGTGCTAATTCTCAAGGGAAGAACCTGCAGCTGACTTAAATCCAAGTCCTGACAGGTTGCAGCTATGGGATCCCGCAGGTTTTCACATGAGCGCATCTTCCAGAAGGTATAAGGCAGTCTTGCTTTGGAATTTTGAAATAGACAATAGACAGAGAAAAAGGGAAGTTAGGAGTTTTGCTTTCTCTTCTTTTTTGTGTCTCTGGGCTTACACTGTTCACTTAGAGACTTTCCTCTATATAATTTTCATTTGTTTCTGTTTTTACAAGCAGTAAATTTCTCTATCACAAATGTAAAAAAAACCTGCCTATGCTCTGTGTTAATTGAAAAATATGAGTATTGCCTTATGTCAGCATAGAGTTGGCAAGAATGCATTTGCTGAAATTTCTCATTATTCACATCCTGTCAGTGATCTATTATGATTTTAAAGTAATAATTTATGGAGGGACCAGAATAAAACAAAAATAGAAATAATTATTATTTTCTAATATGACCTTGATAAACAAAGTATTCATATTCAATTATCAGGTATAAATAATGACTATTAACATACAGTTATTTTATAATCGCTATTTTGTATCTTAAATGTACTCAGGTTCCTGCTTTGTTATTTATATGACTTTGGTCAACCTGCCTCCCATCACCGTCAGAGTTACTTACTATATCCATCGTCCTGCAGACAGTAGAAATAATATTCTTTAATTATTCAGTGATCCGTAGTTATACAGTTTGGATCTTTGGACAAGAATGCGATCACTTAACATTTTCACTAGGGGACAGAAAGGAGGAGGAGGAGGAGGATCTACTATAATTATAGTTCATTACTGTAATGTTAATTGGGTATTTGAGTGTCTAAGACTTCTCTTTTAAGCACTAAAGTCAGAGGGAAATATTTAGCCTTTATTTTGTCATGTTCTTACTTTCTTTCAGTGCAAGTGTGCTGAAAAGATTTTACATATACAACAATATATAACTGTGTGGGGTAGTTGGAGAGCAATAGGCAAGTAGTCAAGAGAGCCTGGCTCCTCTTGCTTGTCATTGATTTTCTGTGGACTTAAGCAATAAACAAGACCTGTCTCATTTTCTCATTTTCCTCATTTATAAACAGCAGCAATAAGACCTTTCCTATCTATTTCTTGTGATTAAATTAGATGATAGCATGAGAAAGCATTTAGAAAATGTTGTGTAAGTATTCCTATTATTAATCTCCACGTGCATTGCTGAATCTGAATGATGAATTAGACTAGGCATGCAAAGGTTTTTTCATAAGTATTTTTACCTCAGAACAGACACTAGACTCTGCCTGATTACTTTCTCTTTATTATAATTACCCTCACGGATTAAAACACTGTATTCACAGAGTCTCATTTAAGTTTGTATACATCTTTTACTGGGCAGGGTCCCTTGGTAGGTACTTGGTAGATGACTGAATGCATTTTTAATGAATGAATCACCCAATAAGTGCAGATGTGTTCAAGGTATTTGGTTCTTAAAAAAGGGAAGGAAATTAGTCAATAAATTATGGTAAAATAGGTTTATGCTACATCATTTATTTTTTTATTTAAAATTTTTTTTTAATGTTTTACTTCTTTCTGAGAGAGAGAGACAGAGAGACAGCATGAACAGGCTAGGGTCAGAGCAAGAGGGAGACACAGAGTCTGAAACAGGCTGGCTGTCAGCACAGAGCCTGACGCGGGGCTCGAACCCACAAACCGTGAGATCACGACCTGAGCCAAAGTCGGACGCTTACCCGACTGAGCCACCCAGGCGCCCCTGTGCTACATCATTTAAAATAAGCATTGATTCCCAGTGATAATGTGGATTAAGAAAAAAATAAAAACAGTCCCCTGCAATGATTTTGCTCAATTATTTATTATTTTAATTTATATATCATTTAAATTATCCATCATTGCTGTTTCTCCTTGTCAAAGAGACCTGGAAGGAAACATGTTTAGCCTACAGTGTGAGACTCCTTGGACGCACAGATGGTAGATGAAGGGCAGTGGCAGTAGTTAGGAGTGAAAGCCTTGGGAAGCTCCATATGTTCTGGCTGCATCTAGGCAATCAGGAAGGGCAGTGGCATGAATGTATCAGGCAAGAAACGTCAACTTAAAACTGAAGGGACCTGTCCTGATCAGGTTTAAAACTTGAAAATAGAACTTTCCTTAATGTAATGGAAGATTCAGGAGTTACTCCGTTCTCCCTTCTTCCTCTTCTCCCTCCTCCTTTCGCCCTCCTTCCTTCTTTCCATTCCTCTTTCGCTCCCTTCCTTTGCCCTTCCCTCCTTTTGTCTTCCCTTTCCTTCTTCCTCCTTTGTTCCCTCCCATCCTTTCTTCCTCCTTCCCCCCTTCTCCCCTTCCCTTCTCTTTCTCTCTTTCCTTCAGTTTTTTGACTTCTTTTTACTCCCTTTCTGGGTTTATAAATGATTCTCCTTTTCTGATATTCCA
Source organism: Hyaena hyaena (assembly GCF_003009895.1). Lineage (NCBI taxonomy): Eukaryota > Metazoa > Chordata > Mammalia > Carnivora > Hyaenidae > Hyaena > Hyaena hyaena. The sequence continues at coordinate 1,118,479 of NW_024081187.1, read as the reverse complement.
CAGCCATTATTACCTTTCACTTTCAGAGACGTGATTTCTCTGCATTCGGAGAAGAAACCGTGGAGGATGGTCTTGTCCACAATTTCCTTTGAAATGGTCTTATTCCATTGATATTATCAAGGTTTATCAGTGTTTCATAGGATATTGTCTTTCATTCTTTTTGTCCCCCCCTTATACTTAGGTCATTGATTAAGTATCACCAATATCATCACCCAGAAAATATTGATTTACCCCAATGAAAATGCAGTTATTTATGTCACAAAAATTGTTTATCTGTTTTTTCTGTGATAAGTTGACCTGGAAAGGATAGTACATTCTACCCATGACAGATAGTTTATTTCAATGGAAAAGATAACTGGAGTTTTGAAAAATGATAGCTAAAAAGTATTACAGGTAATACTGTAAAACTCTAACAGTTTATGAGAAAACATATGAGAACCATACATGTTGGATGTTTTAGTCCTAGTTTTCAAGATTCTATCCTGTCTTCATAGATTGAATGACCACACTGGGGAGGGCTATTTGCCTTACTTGGTCCATCAATACAAATGCTAATCTTTTCCAGAAACACTCTTACAAACACACAGGGAAAAATGGTTTAACCAGATATATGGGCATTCCGTGGCCCAGTAAAGTTGACACATAAAATTAACCATCACAGTTATGTAATTTGCATTTGAAATATCAGTGGTATAAGGTTACTTTTACAAAAAAAATTAATTTAGTTATAAAACTTTGTATAGGGGCGTCTGGGTGGCTCAGCTCAGGTCATGATCTCACGGTTCGTGGGTTCAAGCCCCACATCGGGCTCTGTGCTGACAGCCAGCTTAGAGCCTGGAGGCTGATTCAGATTCTGTCTCCCTCTCTCTCTGACCCTCCCCTGCTCATGCTGTCTCTCTCTCTCTCAGAAATAAATAAAACATTGAAAAAATTTAAAGAAAATAAAACTTTGTACAATGTCTATATTATGATATCTCACAATATTTGCATTTAAATTTTAGAGCTCATAGCACTAGTTTTTCTGTAGATGAAAAACAAAACGTAATAAATATCTCATCCAAGACTGGCATTAGAATATTTTGTGCACATCAGATTTTATTATTTCAATGATTTTATTCTGCTTGCTCTATGTTACACTGGCTTATTCATTATCCATTTCTTTTTACATAGATGTATGAAACCATTTCCTTGTCCATCAATATAACCTCAGTGTAATGAAATTTTTAATTAGTCTCTCCTACCTGAAACCATGGTTCAGTTTTCTTGCACTGTCAGATGATATTTTTTCCCAAAATATAGATGTTTCTGGGACTTAGCAATTTGAAATATGTGTATCTTTTAAACCTAATATACAAACCATTTCCCAGCTATTGTGCATTTGTGCCTTTGCCTACAAACCAAGGACATAAATTTCCTTAAAGCTTATGTAAACAGCTCATTAATGTAAAACATATAATATAACCAAATATGCAAATTGACTTATTATGAGGGCTAATAGTTTGAACAAGTATTAAAATTAAAAAGTTTGAGTAATGTATAATTTGCACCATCAAATTCTGTGCACTATAATCTGTTTTTCCATGAGACAGTGAGATTTACTTGACTCATTTTTACTTTCTTATCGTGACTTTTTATTAACCAATGGTGAAATTTAGTTAATGGAAATAATAATTCACTGCATTTTTTGCAGTCCAGTTTTGACCACAGAACACATTTTTCTCCTATCTTAATATAGGTTTGTTTCTCTTACTAGATGATAAATTCTTAGTGATCAGGGACCAGGTATAGGTTTGTTTCTCTTACTAGATGATAAATTCTTAGTGATCAGGGACCAGGCCTTTACCTTTAATGTCGCTCATAACATTTCAATTAAATGCTTAATGACAAATTGTTAAGTGTGAAACTCAGAAGGATCTGGAATATTCCCCTACTTGCAAGCTGACAAGTTAACATGCCGCAGAAACATGAGGCCTCTGGATCCAAGGGCAGAACTTGTACTCACACAACATGTTGCACTGTTTTCACCTCCCCAATCTGTGTAGGCCATGTGGTAAGAACCAGATTTGCCCACAGGAGCAGAATCCTGAAATATGAAACTTGGAGCTTATTTAAGGTAGCTGGCTTATCTGACCATCCTCCCCTTGGAAGAAGAGCTTTGTTCTGGAATGTAAACAAATCCTCTCTGAAAAGAGGGAGAGGTTACCATTCTGCTACCCTACAATGTAAAGAAATGGCTGTGGGAGATACATCTTTCTGTCTTTAGGGTTGCTGTTCAATCATCTTTTAATCCAAGTGCCAGTGTCCTTTGCTCCGAAAGCTCTACTCACGCAGAAACATGACAATATTCATGGAGGATTTTCTCACCAAACTTACATGGTGACATATACATGTGTTGTCCAACCTAGGATGCTTTTGAGAGTGAAGAGTGTCATTATTATTTTTTTTTTTTTTTGCCAGAAACATATCATGAAAGACAAAGGATGAGAAACAACTTCAGATTGAAGAAAACAAGAGATATGTCACCTAAATTTCGTGTGTGATCTGGATTAGATTCTTAATCTGAAAATAAATATAAAGCATTTCAATAAAGGACATTATTGGAACAATAGGGCAACTTTTATTATGTACTAGATGAGATTGTGTCAAGGTTAAATTTTTGAATTTGATAACCTTACCAAGGTCATATAAGAAAGTGTTCTTTTTCTTAAGATATGCATGCTTACGGATTCAAAGTTGAATTGTCACAGTGTCTATAACTTAACTTTGAATGGTTCAGGGAAAAAAGTATGTATTTGTATGTACTTATATAGACAATAAGAGAAGGAGAGAAGGGAGAAAATAAATGTGACTAAGGTGAAGAACTTTGATGAAGAGTATAGGGGTTTTCAATGTACTATTTATGCACCTTTTCTGTTGATTTGAACTTCTTTTTAAAGTTAAAATTATAAAATGTTTACATTGGAAAAATAAGAATAAGTTCGGACTATGTTTATAAAGCATATTACTGTGTGCCAAGTACTATTCTAGGCTGTGGAGACAGAAAGCAAAGGCAGTTTTGTTTGTTTGTTTTCTTTCAAGGATCCCATCACATAGAGAAAAAAAAAATTATATGTCAATAGATGTGAAATTTGTTGTAGAGAAAACTTTGTGTTGAGAAAATATTTTTGTGTGTCCCTGTGTAGTTGGGGGCATTCTAAATCAACTTTACTAAAACTTGAGGCCTGTGCTAAAAGATCAAGCTATGGAAAGAAATTTGCAACTGTCAAGGTAGTGAGACCTTCAGAGAGATTTACCTAATGCTAGAGGTTTGTTTGTATTTCCGGGAGGGGTGAGGCCTGAGACCTTGGAGACATCCTGGAGTTATAAAACTGGAGACTCTGGGCTTGTCTGGCTAGTGGAGAGATTTATTTATGTATCAAAGGTTAGAGGTAGAACTTAAGATTCCTCCTCTTATTCCATTTTCAAGATTCTCTAAAGGAGACGGGGAAGCATATCCATATAAGCTAGAGGAAATTTACTTTTAACCATTTCTTACCTGCAATACAGATTCTATTTACTTTTAAAGACATTTTACCTGGTTTTCATGGCATTAATTACCTCAGGGATAAGACTTGTACCAGTGCTATTTGCTGTCAGTGAATAGATACCTGCCTCTGATCCAGAAAATGTAGTACCTGCATTAAGCACAAAATTAATGAAGATAAAAATTAAAAAATCCAACAGAAATACATTAAAAGTTCTATAAAATAAGAGTTATGGATATTCTATAAACACAGAAGGGAGCTGCTACTGTCCTGTAAGATTTGGTTGGATCTGGAAGACATACTGCTTCGACAGAGAAGGAGTATCCATAGCAGTTTTCAGGAAGTGTGCGTTTGAACTGGGACATGTGGCATGTTTCAGTCTTTAAACTTATGAAGTGCTACCTGTTCTTGTCTCCGCTCATTCTGAAGGATTATATAAAAAGAATGACTAAGGTACTTCTGGATGGCTCAGTCGGTTAAGCATCTGATTTCAACTCAGGTCATGATCTCACAGCTCATGAGTTCTAGCCCCACATCGGGCTCTGTGCTGACAGCTCAGAGCCTGGAGCCTGCTTCGGATTCTGTCTTTGTCTCTTTTTGCCCCTCTCCACGCGTGGTATGTTTGTCTGTCTCTCTGCTTCTCTCTCAAAATTAAACATTAGAAAAAGGAATGGCTGAGAGTACTGTTACTTAGTTGACATTTATGGGGCAGCATGCATGGTAGCAAAAGCAGCCATGGGCTTTGTTCAGAGCCAGGCCAGAGTTTGAATCTCACCTGTGGGATACTGGGCTTGTTAATTGAAATCTGTCAGTTTCAGTGTCTTAAAAAATGGAATGTTAATGTCTAATTCAGAGTTATTGCAAGCGGTAAATGACAGAATGCATGTTAAGTGCCTAATGTAGTGCTTAGAAATAAATGGCACTAAATGAGTATTTCTTATCTTTCCTTCCTTTTAGTCCTTTCTTCTACCACTTTGTAAAAGACCATCGCAATTATAAAACTGAATAATTGAAGGACATTATTTTTGTTATTTACCTGTCTTTGCAAATATCTTATTCTTGAAATGGGGTTTTGTAAATGTTGATCTTATGTTGGGAATTGACTTAAACATTGTGAATATGTACGGAATAACCTTGCTTAAATGGATGGCAGTAGACTTGCGAAATCTTACAGAAACCACTGGACTTGGAAGCTTACTTTATCAGTTATCTATATTCAGGATTGTAAATAATTTGAGTGTATTAGCCACATTCTAAAATGTTTTTAGCTCAAATTAATGCAGAGCAAATGCCATTTTACTTTTCATCACTTTTCATCATTACTTGCTAAATTTGCACACTTTATTGAAATTATTTACATATTGTAATGAAAACTTTTCTTAGAAATTTCTATGGAGGTGCACCTGCCTGGATCAGTTGGTTGAGCATCTGACTTCAGCTCGGGTCATGATCTCACGGTTTGGTTCATGAGTTTGAGTCTTGCATCAGGCTCCACATTGACAGCATGGAGCCTGCTTGGGTCTCTCTTTGTCTGCCTCTCTTTGTCTCTCCCCTCCCTCAAAAGAAATAAACTTAAAAAAGAAAATGGTTGTTTTAAAAAAGTTCTAAATATACAGTCTGAAAAACATAAGATAACATGGATTTCTCCATTTACTTGTTTTGTAAAGTATTTGTTTTTGCTACTAGGATAATCACAACTTTTTAGTAGTATTGTTTGAAATCTAGGTCACCCCAGAGAAGCTGTGAAACTCAGGCCTCAGGCACTCTATATTTCCAAAGCTAAGAACAACTAGATTTTCAAAGTGAATTTGAGTCATGTTTGGTTTATAGTAATAGGAGCTGAAAGTCATTCAGAATCTGCTGATTATATGCGCTGAGCTTTGTTTCATCTCCCGTCATGGTTTATAGTGTAACACCAATAGTTGTAAATATTCCCATGGTTATAAAAGATAGTTTTGTACACATATTGATGGGAAAATGGAGGGAAGACCACTAAGAGCAGTGTTCTAACTCTCTTTCTTTATGTAAGATCAGGGAAAACAAAAATACATACTATTGCAAGTGGGCAAGGGTAGGCTCTTCATCAACTTTTCTCTATGCTGTTAATTCAGAGCTTTCTGATGGAGTAAAAATAGTCCAGTTTTCCATAAATATATTGCATTAACTGGACTTGTTAACATCGTCTATTTCTATTTGAGATCAGGAGCCAAGTGGAATTTTATTTTTTTATGTTTATTTTTTATTTTTATTATATATTTTTTATTATTTATTTTTATTTTTTTAATGTTTATTCATTTTTGAGAGACAGAGTATGAGCATGAGCGGGGAGGGAGCAGAGGGAGAAAGGGAGACACAGAATCCAAAACAGTCTTCAGGCTCTGAGCTGTCAGCACAGAGCCTGATGCGGGGCTCGAACTCACAGACCATGAGTTCATGACCTGAGCTGATGCCAGACCCTTAACCGACCAAGTCACCCAGGCGCCCCCAAGTGGAATTTTATATGTGATATTTGAATTGCCTTGAATGCCGAAACTGAAGGAATGTTCAGTACATGTGCTATAGCAGGAGAATAATAGGTTAATTTAACATTATAAATAGGAGTGAGTCATCATCAACCTAATCACCTAAGCTGTTTTACTTCTGCTCTCCTTCTCTTTGCTATCTCCTTGTCAGAGACCTTTCTCACTCAATGTCAGCTAGAAGAAATTACATGAGGGGAGGAAGGCTGGAGCACTTTGATGATTAGTCTTTCCAGCAATCCTGGATCTTTTTACTATGGCAGAGCCCCAAAATTTGTCTCTCCTTCTGTCATATCACTAAAAATTTCAGGCTGGTAGAATTATTCCATCATGTAAATCACTAAGAATTTTAAATATCTGAGGCCAAAGTTTTCCACTCTGAAGTTGGGACAGGGATATGATCCCTCTGCCTGATTCCTCTCTTAAAATATGGATGCTTGAATTCTCTTCCTTTAATTACTTCTAAATTTGTCTTCCTTGGTAATTACTTTAAAAGGTTTCCTATTGAAAGATTTTTTTCTGTTTCAGTTTATCAGGAAATTTTCATCTTTGTGGTGGTGACCAGCACAGTTCAAGTTAATTTTTTTATTTTCATAATATTTATTTGTGCTTCCAATAAATATTCAGTGGAAACCTACCAGGCGGTTAGCACACTCTTTGCCTTCAGGGAACTTACAGACTAGTAAAGGAGGCAAAGAAAGAACTACATGTTGTTCATTACATGCTGTTATAAAGGTAAGAGAGCACATGGAATGGACATCTAATTCAGTCTTTATGGGACCAGGAAAGACTTTAGTTTTTTTTTTAAATGTCTATTTATTTTTGAGAGATAGAGAGAGACAGATTGTGTAAGCAGGGGTGAGGCAGAGAGACACAGAATTGAAGCTGGTTCCAGGATCTGAGCTGTCAGCACAGCGCTCAGTACGGGGCTCCAATCCATGAGCTCTGAGATCATGACCTGGGCCGAAGTCTGACATTCAACTTACTGAGCCACCCAGGTGCCCCAGCGAAGACCTTCTGGAGAAGGTGATGTTTCACTTGATATCTGAAGGATGAGGGAAGTTAATCTAGGAAAAGGAGGGAAGAGTATTTCAAGCAAAGGGAACAGAATATGGTAGAGACCAAATGAAAAGATGAGAATGAAGGCATAACCATTTAGAGGAGAGGAGTTTGGATAGTGGATGGAGGAAGAGTATGAAGAAAGAAAGAAAAAGAAAGAAGGAAGGAAGGAAGGAAGGAAGGAAGAAAGGAAGGAAGGAAGGAAGGAAGAAAGGAAGGAAGGAAGAGACTGGAGAAATCTGCTCAGTAGACATGCCAAGGTGTTTTTATTTCATTTAATTTAAAAGCTCTCTTTCTGGTATTAAGTAGTTAAACATATCTTGATGAACTCCCTGAATGTCATAAAAAAATAGTTAACATCACACTATGAGCTAACTTGAGCTAGTTAACTAAAAATGTTCTAATTCTGGTTCTTGATGCTCATTAATATGAACTAAGATGAAATAAAATTTTCATAAGAATTATCTTAGTAAGGTATCTCATACTTATATTACTAATTTATTACTCGTATCTGCCGAAATGATGACTTTCAACTAATCATTTTACATTGTTAGACTTTTCTCATAATTTAAGGTTCAAAATGATACAAATCATGAACCAACTTGGCTGCAATAGAATTTGTTATTTGTTTTTGGGTTTTTTTGTTTTTTGTTTTTTTTGGTAAAAACGTGTTTTGATCTATGCCAGAATATATACAGAGTATACATGACAAATAGATTTAATCATATTGCTTTTCTTCCTAGAAAAACTACTTAGCCATTTGGAAAAGCTTTTGAATAGCTGGACAAGATTTTTCTTCACTTAGTCTTGCATGCGTGCACACTTAATCAGATCATTCTATCGTAGTTTACATGAATTTGCATAGGTAATCAGTGTATCACTGCTTGTATACCTTATATATCTGTAATTATAATGACTGTTCTGCCTATTACAACCATATTAAAGAGCCCATATAATGAATTAAGTAAGGTCTCCTATTATGCAATTCATTAGCAGTACTCCTGGACAATCCAAACACAAGAAAAAACAGTTTAGGGAAAGGAACTAACAACGCATGTGGACGTGGCCGTTAGTTACGTAACAGGCCTAATCTTTAAAATGTTTTGTCAAAGCAAATGTTTCAAGTCAGTAAATTCTGCTATTTCAAGGGAATTTCCCCATATATAAATGTAACATTTTACTTCCTCCAGTGGTGGAAGGCCTATTTTGCCTCCCCTTAAACTAGTTTACATAAACAAACAACTAAATGTATTCGAATCGTAGGTGAACTAGAACATTTAAAGATAAGCAACATTATAATCTCTGAGTTTGTTTCCCAAGGTCACATTTGTCTAGCATATATTTTGCCTGGTGAAGCAAGATAATCTGAGTTACTTCTATGTAATACTTAGTAGAAATTTTGTTTTTTTACTCGTTTAATTTTGTCACTTCCTTCCCTTGATATTCCCATCCAGCAGACCCTGGACTCTCAGACAACTCCCCTGAACCTTTCTCCTTCTACATATCTCTTCTGTAGTGGTCCCAAACTCTGGGGTATTTTCTTCCCAAGTTCATACAGTGCCAATTGGCATGACTAAGTTATAATTAAAGGACTGATTTCTGTGATGTCCCAGTAATTAGTATATATTGGTAAGAACATGGACGTTGTAGTGGAAAATGAGCAACTAAAAACTGAGCAGTTCATAGAAAAATTATAATTTATTAAAAGCAGCTCAGTGTTGGGACTCTTGGGTAGCTCAGTCAGTTAAGTGTCTGATTACTTCTCAGGTCACGATCTCAAGGCTCCTGATTTCAAGCCCCTTGTCAGGCTCTCTGCTATCAACACAGAGCTTGCTTCAGATCCTCTGTCTCCCTCTCTCTGCCTCTCCTCCACTAGCACTCTTTCTCTCAAAAATCAATAAACACTTAAAAGAGGCTTAATGTTATATATAATTAAACAAATCCTCATTAAGACAACAGTATACTTTTTTCACCTACCAGATTTGCAAACATTCAAAAAGTTTAATAATACTTGATAATAATGCATGTATAAAAACACTTATTCTCCTAAACTGTTGGTGAACATAAAAAATGATGTTAATGTTGTCTTTTGTTTCTTGGCTTTTACAGCTCGTAAAACCAAAACTCTATTATCCATTAAACAACAACTCTCCATTTCCCCCTTTCCCCAGCCCCTGGCAACCACCATTATTATTTCTGTTGTTATGAATTTGACTACTCTAGATTCCTCACATGATTGGAATCATATCAAATTATCCTTTTGTGACGGTCTTATTTCACTTAGTGTATCCACCCATGTTGTAGCATGTGTCAGAATTCCATTCCTTTTGAATGTTAAATAATATTCATATATATATATGTAGAATATATTTTGTTTATCCATTCATTTGTTAATGAACATTGGGTTGCTTCTACAAATTGGCTATTGTGAGTAGTGCTTCTGTGAACTTGGATGTACAAATATCTCTGTGAGATTCCACTTTTAATTCTTTTGTATATATATCCTGAAATGAAATTGTTGGATCATATGGAAATTTAATTTTCAATTATTTGAGGAACTGCTATATTGTTTTTCATAGTGTCTGCACCATTTTAGGTTCCTGTCAACAGTTCACAATAGTTCTAATTTCTCTGCATCTTCACCAACACTTATGATTTTTTGTTTTTTTTTTTTTTTAGCTCAGTGGGTATAGGGAATGAATACCCCCCATTTTTAAAGCTTAAAAAATGGAAATATATAAATATAATTTACGTACAGTGTTATATTAGTTCAGGTCTATGACATATTGATTTGACAATTCTACATGTTGCTCAGTGCTCAGTGATAAATGTAGTCACTATCTGTCACCATACAATGTTATTACAGTTTTATTGACTATATTTTCTGCTGTACTTTTCATCCTGGGACTTATTTTATAACTGAAAGTTTATACCTCTTAACCCTTTTTATCAGTTTTGCTGATGCCCCTACCCCCTTTCCTCTGGCAACCACCAGTCCAGCAGTTCTCTGTATTTAATAGTGTGTTTGTTTGTTTGTTCATTTGCTTTCTTTTTTAGATGGCACATGTAAGTGAAACAATGGAGTATTTGTCTTTCTCTGACTGACTTTTTTCATTTAGCATAATGCCCTTTGGGTCCATTCATGCCATTGTGAATGGCAAGATCCCATTAATTTTTGTGGCTGAGTAATATTTTGGCAATATTACTGGTGTTGGAGAATTTCTTGATGGTGTGTGAACCCTCACCCCTTACAGATACATGGTGGAATTGGGCACAGACTCTTACTTAGAGAAGTGGAATGAACCTTCCTTAAGTGTAGATATGTGCCGGGAGCCATACTGGCCTCTCTGGATGGCAGTCACAGCAAATAAATGGCAGTATTTGCACAGCTACTGCCATGAGAAATGAAAACTGGTATCTCCTGCTACTACTGGCTCATGTTGTGCTGTTATTGACCAGGCCTCACAATATTCCATATCAGAACAATATTCTGAACACAGATACCTCATAAGGAAAAGCATTTTCCTGCCTTTGCAGGAGAGATTTTAGATGAAAGCTCTATGGGGGCGCCTGGGTGGCTTAGTTGGTTAAGCGTCCGACTTTCGCTTAGGTCATGATCTCGCGGTTCGTGGGTTCAGGCTCCGCGTCGGGCTTTGTGCTGACTGCCAGCTCAGAGCCTGGAGCCTGTTTCAGTCTGTGACTCCCTCTCTCTCTGACCCTCCCCTGCTCACGCTGTTTCTCTCTCTCTCTCTCCTAGAAATAAATTAAAAAAAAAAAAGATGAAAGCTCTATGGATGATTGTCAAAAGGCTCCTCCTATGGGCCTTGCAGATCCAAGACTTAGGGGGTTAAGAACACAAGAATTACAATTGAGCCTGGCCCCGAGACAAAGAGCCTAATTTAGAGTTAAGGTACAGATAAGGGCAGAACTTAAGTTAATACTTACACCTTCTCCTAATTGGTGATATATGGCAGTCCCTTCTCCAAGACCTACTTTCTGCAAACACCCTCATTTACAGGTGGCTGGGATGAGGATAGATAAGAGTAGCTAAAACATTACCCACAAACAAAAGGCTGACACATTTAGGGCCTCCATGGTGTTCACACATTCAGCATCAAATAGGTTTCCACAAACAACTTATTAACCAACTCAAAAACATTCATTTGAGAGCCAGACAGAATGACTCTTAGCCCATCTACACACTTAACCTATGACTTAACCTTAGCGTTATTAACTTAGAACAAATATGTATCCTGTCTTTTACTAAGAATACCCTGCTAAATCTCTAGTTATAAGATTTACTTAACCTCACTATAATTGGAATAGTTCTGCAAGAATATTTCTGTAAAACCTGCTTCTGTACACTTTCCAAAGCATCTTATCACAAAGAGTTATCCATTGTAAAAATTCCTTTTTCTGATGTCATGTTATCATTAACCTATAAATAAAGACACCAAAACCGACAGGACAGAGATGCCTGCCTGGTGATCAGAAAGGATCTCGGGGCTCTCTCACTCTCTCTCTCGCCGACATCGTCCATCTTTCAGGGACCCCTGGACCTGCGGGAGCTGGCTCAGCCTCCAGCAGATATGGACCAAATTCAGTCTCAGGAGATATCACAGGAAAAGTACGGAGGAATTTGGAAAAGTTTCTGCTCCTTGATGAAGGATGAGATGATGCTGAGAAGAAGGCCTCTCTTAGCTCTATAATGTACCCTGCTTCCTACTTTATATGTTACAGCAAGAATTTGATGGCTAGAGGTATAGCCCTCTTCTTGTGATCTTGAAGCCACTGGACTGATGACAAGAAACCAAGATGTGGAGGATGGCAAAACAGAAAGAATGAAGTCCCTGGGACCATGTTGAGCTGCTGAATCAGTCCTGGAGCACCTATTTCCTTACTTGTTCAGTAAACAATAAATATCGTTGTGACTCATGCCACTGTTAGTCACATTCTTGGTTACTTACAATCAAAACCATTCTTCCTTGATAAAATGTGGATAGTGTGATCAGTTTTGTGTAAATGTATCTGTTTGTGTTAGTACTTTTTAATTTATGAATTTACTGTGCATATTTTGAGTTCATCTATCTAAGAATCTATGTGATAGATACCACTGAAAAACAGATATTGCTATTGTCATGTAACTTATAGTAGGAGGGAAGAGCAATCATCAAACAAAGGATTATAAATTAGAGATGCTGTTTGGAGTAGAGAAAGTGTTATTCTTTAGGTGTGTCTGGCCATATACCTTGTTTTGGTCAATAGGATGTTAACAAATGTGTCATGAGCAGCAATCTTAATATGCTCGATAGTTTGACTTGGCTTTTCACTCCTATTCATTTTGGTGGCTGCTGGTCTCAAACAGATAAATGGCATGTGGAGCAGACCCGAATCCATCCTGAGGCCTGTAGCCCAGAATACAAGGTGAGGTTTTGTCCAATTAAAGCCATCCCATTGATCTGTGAGTGAGAAATAAAGACATGTTGTGTTAAGCTACTGAGTTTTTGGGGTGGTTTGCTACAGAGCATCATTGTGACAATAGCTGACTGATTAATGAATAATACTTTCATGTATTCCTTAATGTGTGTGTGTTGCTTTTGGCATTATTCTATGCAGACAACTTTTAATTCTGTGTATCAAACCTTTAACTCTGTTACTTTTAAGCAATCAACAAAAATTGACAATGAAAGTGGTAATTACAGTGGGATTTTATATATTACCATTATTTGCCCTCAGGGAAAATAGGGACTTCACTGTGGAGTGAAGCTGAGGAGGGGTGAGGGAGGACCTTTTTATCCCAAGAAGAGTAAGCAGTCAGTCCATGGTTGGTAGCAACAGGTGTCAGTGTAATGAACTCTGCCTTCGAAAGGTGAGACTGTGAGGTATTTAGAGGGCCCTGCCATCGACTAGTTCCCACAAAATGAAGAATTCAAAGAAAGCATGATGGATGCATCATTTAGAACATTAGGTGTGTCTATTAAAGAAAGGATGAATTTAATAATTCACAGTTTCTGAGCAGGAAGCAGACCACTATATGATTATGCTAAAGAGCCATAGTTTCTTCTTTAGTCACTACCTTGAAATTGCTGAACGTTATCCAGTCATTGTGAGCATGTGTGTGTGTTTGCGTGCGCGCATGCATGTACGTGTGTGTGTGTTTGTGTGTGTGTGTGTGTGTGTGTGTGTTTTCAATTGAAACTTCTGGTAATTTCTGGACCATTTAATTTTTTACTTCTGTCGTGAAACTTAATGTCTTCATTGTTGAAAATAAGATGAAATATCTAGGAGGAGTGAAAGTTCTGAACACGCAGTCTAGTTAAAGATACTTTTCTCTGTATACCATTTCCAAACATCTACCTCATTCTGAGATGTATTCAGTCATGAGGATTAAATATTTCAGGTCTTGAGAGTATCAAAAAAGCAGAGTAGAAAAATAATAAAATAATAAAAAATATGCTTTTGCCATTTATTATATAAGTAAATAAAATTATCATAAAAATAAAGGTGGTAGTAGAAAACTATACATACTACTGCTATATGTAGCAGTGTTTCCCAAACATGCCTTATTATATAATCATGTGAGGCTCTTATTAAGCACACAGAGTTTTTGTTCTAGCCCAAACCAAGTCAGATCCTCTAAAAAAGGGCAATTAATATGTTTAAAAGGTGCCTTAGGTAAATTATATGATCGGGTCAGTTTTTATTAAGTTTTATTCCATAGCAATTATTTTCAATGTCTTTTTCCTAGACCAGGAACATTAGCATCTTCTTAGAACTTGTTAGAAATGTAAAATCTCAGGCCTATTATATTCCAGGAGTACAGCCCAGCAATTAGTGTAGGATAAGCCCTCCAGGTGATTCTGATTAAGGCTAAAGTTTGAGAACCTCTGTTCTACAGATTTCAGAATGATGAAGTATAAGACTTGGGTATGTCTACACATCTAAAGTAAAAAGGGTCAATACTTGGGAGATTTTAAGACTGTGACAGACAGCAGCTTTTAAACATGGACCTCTGTATATGATATATAAACTCACAACTTTTGGATTTTCTCATTTTGGGAAGAGGCTGCTCTGCCTGCCATCCATTTGAATGGCTACCATGTGCCTCGAACTTTTCCTACATTGCAGTAATCACTGAACTCCATTGTCAGGTGAGCACTTCATGGAGGATTTGACATTTTAGTGGGACCTGTTGTGCCCAAATCGCTAGTCTCCAGAGACCTCCAAGGAGCCGACACCGATGCAAGTACATAAGGGTCTTTATTACAAGTTCGAGCAGGGTCTCCCCCATCTACCGACGCAGCGGCAGCAAGGTGAAGCCCCGAACAATGGCGAGCAGGGTTTTTATGGGGTAAGGGACGGGGGTGTTACAGTGCACACATTGTACGTATTGCATCATCACATAAGCACCAATCATAATTGTATAACACCCATGGTTACAGTTTTGACCATACAGTATCGTGAGACGTCCGTTACTTTTGGCGGGACCCAATCATGACCTTTCAGAATCCTTTGAAAATGACCAATTATAAGGTGAGCTCAAAGGGCCTACCTGGGGTTCAGGCAAGCGGTGAGTGTGTAAGGACACAAGTCTAAACCAAACTGACTCCATGACAGGCTTTAAGTTTCCCCTCTAAACTAGACGGCCTAAGTTTCAGCTTCCCCAAAACTATCAGGCAGTTACACATTACTCAAGGCAGGAGAAACCACCCTTGCAACACCCAATCAGGGAAGGCCAGTGACCACCCTCCACATTACTAAGGGAGAGGCCTGGAGATAGAAACTATAGATAGGATACTGTTACCTAATGTTAAAGTTAACCCGTTAGTTTCTGAACAAGACTCCAAGCTCGCTCTGTGATTGGCTGAATTTAAAGGTACTCTAAACGTTGTAATTGGATCCCGCCAAAAGTAACGAATACTATAGACAATGTGTATGGTTAAACCCGCTGTCAGTGATGTTGAATAATTATGATTGGATCACTGTTCCCCTGCCACAACTTCTGTAACTCCCCCGTCACAAACCCCATAAAAATCCTACTCTGCCTTTGTTCAGGGCTCACAGCACGGATCCACTGCGCTGCTAAAGTCTGTGAGCCCGAGCTCGAGCCCTTTGCCTTTGCATGCGTGACTCGGTCTCCCCGGTGGTCTCTGTTCATTGAGGATACTGTGATCTGGGTATAACAAGTGATTGGCTAGTTTGTACAGAGTAACTACCAGCAGTTCCCAGCCCTGACTCAGACCACAGGAATGTTACACATTTCTTTTGATTGGCTGATCTGAGAGTGGTCCTGAGGGTGGCTTCTGCTGAAGCTTTTCCTGGAACTGGGCTACGTGCAGCTCTTTTTTTTTTTTTTTTTTAAATTTTTTTTATGTTTTATTTATTTCTAGGAGAGAGAGAGAGAGACAGAGTGAGCAGGGAAGGGTCAGAGAGAGAGGGAGTCACAGACTGAAACAGGCTCCAGGCTCTGAGCTGGCAGTCAGCACAGAGCCCGACGCGGGGCTCGAACCCAGGAACCGCGAGTTCATGACCTAAGCAAAAGTCGGACGCTCAACCGACTAAGCCACCCAGGCGCCCCAGCCCAACGTTGCTCTTAATGGAGGACTTAATTTCAGGCTCCTCAGACCCTGAAAGGTAGTGTTTCAACCAGAAGAAGTTGGGAAGAAAATTAATTCAGGGCAGAGACAAGAAGGTGAGTAAAAGCAAGGACAAAGAAAAATAAAGTGAATTTGGATATAATGGAGTAGAGCTCTCAAGCTTTATCTGCATGAGAATCACCTGGAGAGTTGATTCTGATGCAGATCAGAGTTTGTGATTTAGTACCCTTGGGGTGGGCCTGAGACGCTGAACTTGCCAGTACATTCCCAGGTTGTGCCAGGGCTGCTGAGCCGAGAACTACACTTTGAGAATCACTGGTACAGTGTTGTGCGTTGGAGGGTGTTGGCAAACAAATGCCTAGAAATGTTGGTTTATGAGGCCGGATTACAGAGGACCTGAATTCATACCAAGAAGTAGTGACTTATTTTATGTATGTATGCATTTATTCATTTCTCTTGGTTTTGTTTAAGGGAGGAATGGTAACATGGCCAAGGTCATTCTGGACTACTCTGATGTAGTATGTGGGGCTGAGTCAAGGAAGGAGAAATATTTGTTCCTCAATTACTTAACTCCAGTCTCTACTACTACTACTTCCGCCCTTTAGCTCCAGGTCTCCGTTAGAGAATATATGAAATTCTTTCTGTTTTGAGCTAAGTGAACAAATGAGATGACAGTGTGAATGACCAATAATTACTTAACACTTCTTAATTATTTGCATTTTAAAGGTGGTGCATATTAATCTCCATGAACCTCTCTTTTGGAACTTTAGCTACTATAAAGTGTTAAGAGAAAAATGTCAAGCAGTGTGCATGTAAGAGGAAAAGGAATATGCCTTTATGGGTGTGGGGGAGGCTTTCTTGTAGGTTGCTCCCAAGTTTGGTTCTCTGAGGCTGTTTTTGCTTTCATGTTATCTGCTTCCCTTTCTCAATCCAGAGGTCTCAAATAATGCCAAGTTTCTTTGTGGTAGATTAATTTCTGACTGCACTTCTGTCCTGATCCATTGCTAACCAGTCAACTGTGCCAGCTTTGTGTGGTAATCTGACTCGTTAGAATATGGGCTTTCTGAATCTATTTGGAGTCTTTAGGTTTCTCTAGATGGTAAAGATTAAGGATATGGGATACCGATTTTTGTTACTTTGTACGTGAAAATATTCTCATATCTGTATGGGTTTTGGTTTGTCTTTTATCCTTATTTTAAATATCCTGTGCACATTCTACTTTTATGGTAAGTCTAATGAAATCATTTTGGAAGTTGGTGGGGATATAAATAAATAAGATATGGGAATATCATCACATTATTGCTGTCTGTTATGTGCTCTAGTTTAAATGATCACTTCAGTTCCATATTAGAGACATGTAAAGAACAGAGCTTACTGTATAAGATAATGTTATTTTCTCAGGTAATGATATAAGAAAAGCCTCTCAACAAATTAATCTGCTGGAGGCATCAGTTGGCTCTAATGAACAGCCACATTCCTCTGCCTGTTGCCTACTTCAGGGAAGCCAGAATCATTTTAGTAGGTGAAAGCCACAAACAGAAGGACATTGGAAATCTATCCATGAAAAAAATATTGTCAACAGACTTTAACAACGACCTGTGAAAAGGGGACAATAGTTTAACAAAGAAACATATAAAATCACCAAGAAGGTAATAACTAGGTGAAGATCAATGACTCTTTGAAAGACAGAGGTGACTATAACAAGGCAGAAGTATGAGGCAAAATGGCTGGCCCAGAAATGAAAAAAATATGTATCCATTTGGAAAGATAGATTTAGAAATGCAATAAGTGAGCAGTTTAAATATAAGTTATGCCCAACCGTGTTGAGACCAATAAATCTAAGATTAACCTTGGTTTGTGGTAATAAATACCAGGGTCATTAAGATTATTATTTTATTTTTCAACAAACTCAGTTCAAAACTACTCAGGAATATTAGTATATACATAATAGTATTTTACATTGTAGAGAACCATGGAGTTGAATAGGCTCTGTCCTCTGAGTGTCGTATATTTTTAAATGAATCAGAAATGGTGCTGATGATGGGTGGTTCTATTTCACTATAGCAGATAATTATATATGGGTTTTCCAACAACACCATCAGGCTTGTAATGGCAGTGATAAATTGGACATGATTGAGATTTGAGTGTTTCAAATGATATTTTACAAATACCATGTTTCCTGAAATAAAATATCATTGCTGATATTTCTATTCTTTCATCTCTCAGTATTGGAGCAAGTAAAGAAAAGGACAAATAATAGTTGAGGCAAGGTCAGTGTTTAAATCAGGGTGTAAATCTCTGAGGATTTCATATCCAATATCTCTTTTGGCAGTTGACATCAGGGGAAAAGGTTAAGATATCTATTTTTAGGTTACAGGTATCTGTTGCTTTTTTACTCATGCTGATAACTCTGAGAATGGTGGCTTTGTCCCAGCAGACCAATGATAAAGTTTTTAAACTTGCTATTGAATATTCAAATATAATGGTCTGTGTTTCTGTCTTCTTTTTTTTTTTTTTTAACATTTTTTAATTTTTGAGAGAGAGATAGAGTGTGAGTGGGGGAGCAGCAGAGAGTGAGAGGGAGACACAGAATCCAAAGCAGGCTCCAGGCTTTGAGCTGTCAGCACTGAGCCTGAAGCGGGGTTCGAACCCAAGAGTGGTGAGATCATAACCTGAGCTGAAGTCGGACACTTAACCGACTGAGCCACCCAGGTGCCTCCTGTCTTCTTTTAAATTGAGGTATGATTGACATATCATGTATTAGTTTCAGGTGTACAACATAAAGATTCAATTTTGTATATATTGTGTAATCACAGTCCAGTGAACATTTGTCACCGTACATAGTTATAATTTTTTTCTTATGATAAGAACTTTTAAGATGTTTCTCTTGACAGCTTTTAAATATGCAACACAGTATTATTAACTATAGTCATCATGCTGTACATTATATCCCATGACTTATTTATTTTATAACTGGAAGTGTCTACCTTTTTGAGTCTTTCACCTATTTTCTTCATCCCACACACACCCCCTGCCTTTGGCAGTCTCCAATCTGTTCTCTGTATCTATGAGCTCAGTTTTTTTAATTTCTGTTTTTAGATTCCACATATAAGTGAGATCATATGGTATTTGTCTTTCTCTGTCTGACTTATTTCACTTAGCATGATGCCCTCAAGGTCCATCCATGTTGTCACAAATGACAAGATTTCATTCTTTTTTATGTGAATAATGTTCCATTACATATATGTCACATCGTCTTTATATATCACATTTTTATCCATTCATCCATTGGTGGACATTTAGGTTATTTCCATATCTTGGGTGTTTTAAATAACACTGCAGTGAACATGGGGGGTGCATATGTCTTTTTGAATTAGTGTTTCATTTTCTTTGGATAAATACCTAGAAGTAGACCTGCTGGATCCTATGGTATTTTATTTAGAGGTCTTGAGGACCTCTATACTGTTTTCCACGGTGGCTGTGACTAATTTACATTCCCACCAACTGTGTACAAGGGTTCCCTTTTCCACATCCTTGCCAATACTTATTACTTGTTTTTAGTTTTTTAATAATAGCCATTCTGATGGATATGAAGTGATACCTCATTGTGGTTTTAATTTGCATTTCCTTGATGATTAGTAATGCTGAACATCATTCATATACCTTTTGGTCTTCTATATGTCTTTTTGGGAAAAATGTTCAAATATCTGCCAAGTTTTTAATAAGATTGTTTTTTTGTTTTTTTAATGTTTTTAAATTTTTATTTATTTTTGAGAGAAAGGGAGAGGGAGGGAGGGAGAGAGAGAGAGAGAAAGAGAAAGAGAAAGAGAGACGGTGTGAGCAGAAGAGGGACAAACAAAAAATCCTAAGACAGGCTTCAGGCTCTGAGCTGGCTATCAGCACAGAGCCCGATGCAGGGCTTGAACCCACAAACCGCCAGATCATGACCTGAGCCAAAGTCGGATGCTCAACAGACTGAGCCACCTAGGTGCCCCAGTAAGATTTTTTTTTATGTATTGAGTTTTACAAGTTCTTTATAGATCTTGGATATTAACCCCTTATCAGATATATGAATTGTAAATATTTTCTCTCATTCAATAGTTTGCCTTTTCATTTTGTTAATGGTTTCCTTTGCTGGGCAGAAGTTTTTTAGTGTGGTATAGTCCCAGTTGTCTATTTTTGCTTTTGTTGCTTTACTTTCCATGTTGGATTCTCTGCCTTCCAGTTTATGTAGGGTGCATGTTCGGAATAGAGATAGTATTGCCTTTTTTCCCCTGCCATTTATGCCTGTAATGGTACTAGCCACTTAGTAAATGTTTGATGATATTGAAAACATTATACAAAAGTAAGAAAATGATGCATTTGAATGTTTACAGATTCAAAGATTATTAGAATGAAAAGGAACTCGGCAGTCATCTGAAGTGGTGCAATATCAAAGCATTTAAGTTTGCTTTAAAAAAAGCAGTTATGTTTGCCATCATGGCTCCATCATTTATGTGACTTTGGACTGAGCCTCAGTTTCCTTAGATAAAATAAAATGAAATTATTCACATATACTGGCTTGAGCGTGGATCCCTGCAAAAATAGAGACTGAGTCAAGAGCTTGCATGTATATAGCTTATTTGGCACATGATCCTAGAGTACAGGAGTAAAAATCTAGGAAAAATGAGACTGGGAAGGAAGTTAAAACAACAGCATAATAGTTCATTATTGAGTTAGCGATTCTGGGTAACAGGGAATTGATTCCACCAGGGTTTCTGAGAGGAGTTCAGAATATCTTCTAGAAATGTTGCTCCACAGGACAGGAGATGGGCATTTGTCCTTCACTGAATGGACATAAAACTACCAAAGCTACAGCCGAAATCAGAGATAGGTTGAAGGGATGTAGGGCATCATAGGTATATGAAATTGTTGAAATACCTAATATGATTATGTAATTAAGGTACTTGATATTTTGTACGATCTAGGAAATGCTGCTTTTTCTTTCATTTTATAAATAAGAGGAGACATTAGGAGAAGTATTATTCAGTTTTATACAACTATTTAACACTGGAATGGGCTGGGTCCCATGTCATCTGACTCCCATTTACTTCATTCCCCTTTTGGCATACCATATACTTGGTGTTAAGGTACAAAATTATATATTTATTAACCTATCTTTTTTTTTTTATAGTTTATTTATTTTTGAGACAGAGAGAGAGAGAGCATGAGCGGGGGAGAGTCAGAGGGAGAGGGAGACACAGAATCGGAAGCAGGCTCCAGGCTCTGAGCTGTCAGCACAGAGCCTGATGCGGGGCTCGAACCCATGAACCATGAGATCTGACCTGAGCCGAAGTCGGACGCTTAACCAACTGAGCCACCCAGGCGCCCCTATTAACCTATCTTTAATTGAGCTTAGAATAAATGCTAGACATCTTAATTGTGTAATGTTTAATTACCATTTGTTATAGTATGAAATTTCTAACCTAATCTTTCCAAAGGAAAGACAAGAAGGGTAGCATTAACATATCTTATACCTTATATAAATGTGGTTAGCTTATCACGTGTCTGAAGTCCAGAAGAAAACCTGTTTTTAAGATAATTTTTGAGGGGCGCCTCAACTTATTTGGTTGAGTGTCAGACTCTTGATTTTGCCTTTCATGGTCATGAGATCAAGCCCAGTGTCAGGCTCCCTGCTGCGCAAGCAAGGAGCCTGCTTGGGATTCTGTGTCTCTCTCTCTGTCCCTTTCCCTTCGCACGCACAGTCCTGCACTCTTTCTCTCAAATTAAAAAAAAAATTAAAAATTAAAATTCTCTTATAAAAAAGATAATTTTTAAAAACTCTTTTGTTATCTTTTAGACTTCTGTCTAAAGCAGTCTCCCCCTCCCACCCAGCTCACTCCGCCACCTACTACCCTCCCTTCCCCACCTCAAGAACAGGTGGCTGATCAAGGCTGATTTAGTGGGGGAAAACTATGCCTCTTGGCAAGTAAAGACAGTTTTTGGTTCATTGGTTTTGTTTTTGTTTTAGAGTGGCTTATAGCTTTGACTATTTTTCAGATTTTAGTTTGCTTTTTTGAAGTTCGCTGCTTTTACATGCACTTTTGTTGTCTTTTAAACTGTATGTTAATTTTTCAAAAATGTGTCATAATAGCTCTTTACCAAATCACAGTCTGATCCACAGGCTGCCTATATTCTTCTTCACTCTACCGCAACACCGTCACGGTTACCACTACTTGGCAAAGAACAACTTCCAACCTTTTTAGTAGGATTCTATTTTTGCTCTCTGAGTTAAGCTATATGGTAGGCAGTTACCTTTTGGTAACTCATTTTATTCATGTTAACTCGATCCTATTCTCTGAAGTGACTTGAATGTAAATTCAATGGCTGTGTATAAAATGGGATATCTAAGGTTGATCAGGGAAATAGCTTTAATATTGTGGTGCTAGCATACCTTTAAAGTGATTTTTCTTCTCCCTGGGCATGCAAGAAAACGATATTTCACAGCTTCGTTTTAAGTTAGGTATGTTGCCAGGGAAATGCTAATCCCTAGGGGAACTCAGGAAGCCTCTTTTTGATATCAGAAATGACAGCAGCGGGGGTCACTGAATAACTGCAGCAGACCCTCTGGCCTCACCAACCAAACCCAGTCTAGTCTTGTTACATAAATGAGAAATAAGCTTGTACTATTTTAAGTCCATGAAACCTTGGGGTTTGCTTGTTATAGCAGTTGTCCAAACTTAACGAGTATAGAAGTCTTACCTTACAGTTGAAACTACTTCATAAGACATATTTATGTACTCCCTTGATAGTACAATTTGTATGACATTTTTTTATACCTATTTCCTAATAAAGGAATTGAAGTCAGTGGTGTTATCCAGGGCTTAGGGTCAAGTTCAGGATAGATTTACAGGACTTAAAAGATTAGTAAATAGACACTATTGTGACAGGTTAAGAGATTGAGTGAAAGCAGTAAAGTATAACATAGGAGTCCACGGTATGTAAATATTCATTCAGGTAGGATACATAAAATATAAGGGCTGATCCTGGGCCAAGGATGGAGTATTTTCTCCTGTGTTTTAGAACTGCAAGGGTTTTCAACAATTTGCAAATGTATAGCTGAAGGGAATGAAGCATCCCCAGAGGTGCAGCTCGTTCCTGCTGAAATTAGGTTACAAGGCTAGGCCTTCAGGGAGATGCTTGCACTAACCAGACACTATGCTCGCTCACACACACTGTGTTCCCCGCTACTAGGACTCACTCAGCTCTCCCAAAGTTTTTCCTTTCTAAGTGCTTCTGAGGAATCCCTACAAAATCTGCCCTGATGTGATAATTGGGGTTCAAAAGTTTTAACAGTCTGTATAAAATAAGAGACCATGTTATTGTAAGGATAATGAAATCTATGGGGAGAGTCTTCACAGCTTGCTGGCAGGGAGTTGAAGGTCTTGATCCAAAGGGTCCTTTCCCAGGTGCGGTTTGGCATCTGTGGTGGCTGTTGTCCCCTCCACTTGATTTCTGTGGAGGCCATTCTGGGTCCTGTAGCTGGCTGGGGCCCCTCGACCAGGGACATGTCTATTTGTCTAAATGTTAATGCAAGAATGTCTTAATTAACATGGTTTTATAATAACCTTCATGTCTGGTAAAATATGACTATCTTCTGCATTCTACCTCAAGAATGTTTTATTATTCTTGGCCTTTTGCATTTGTACATAAGTTTCAGAAAAAACTTGTAATTGATTGGGATTGCACTGAATCAAGAGACACATTAATGTTTCACATAATTTGCGATTTTCCAATCCATAAATATGTAATATTTCTCCATGTATGCACATCTTTTTTAGTTTCTCTCTACAGTGCCTTATAGTTTTCCATGTAAGACGTTTTTTTATAAACAACTTTATTAAGACAAATTTATATACTCTAAAATTCAATCCTTTAAAACAACTCAGTGGTTTTTAGTATATTTAGTATAATCATCTATTGCCACTGTTTAATTTGGAATGTTTTCCTCCAAGGGAAAAAGAAACCTTAGATAGGAATAGTATTCATACTGCATTTCACAATCCTCTTAGCACTGGCAACCATGAATCTACTTTCTGTCGTACGGATTTACATATTCTAGACATTTCATATAAATGAAATAATATAAAATCGGGTCTTTTAAAAAATTTTTTCTAATGTTTTATTTATGTCTGAGAGAGAGAGAGAGAGAGAGAGAGCATGAGCAGGGGAGGGTCAGAGAGAGAGGGAGACAGAATCTGAAGCAGGCTCCAGGCTCTGAGCTGGCTGTCAGCACAGAGCCCCACACGGGGCTTGAACCCAAAAACCGTGAGATCATGACCTGAGCTGAAGTTGGACGCTTAACCGACAGCCACCCAGGTGGCCCTAAAATGAAGTCTTTTGTAATCAGTTTCACTCACCATGTTTTCAAGGCTCATTTATGCTACATCATGTATCAGTATTTGATTCCTCTTTATGGCTGAAAGATATTTCATTGTATAGATGGGTATTCTACTTTTTGTTTATCCTATCAGGTACTGATGGACATTTGGACTGTTTCCATTTTTAGACTATTATGAATAATTCTTCTATGAACATTTAAGTACATGTTTTTTGTGGATATGTTTACAGGTTTCTTGGGTATGTATCTAAGAGTTTAACTGCTGTGTTTTATAGTATGTTTTTTTGTTTTGTTTTAAGTTTTTGAGGTACTGCCAGACTGTTTTCCAAAGAGTTTGAACTGTTTTGCATGCCCTTCAGCAATATATGAGGTTTCTAATTTCCCTATATTTTTGCCAATACTTGTGTCTTTTTGATAATAGCCATCCTAGTGGGTATGATGAGGAATCCCATCATTATTTGGATTTGTACTTATTAAATTACAAATGACATCTGGAATATTTTTCATTGGCCATATTTATATCTTCTTTGGAGAAATGTTTATTCAGATTCTTCACCCATTTTTGAAATAAAGATATAATTGACATACATTGTCCTGGTTTCAGATGTACAACATGATTCAATATTTGTATACATTGCAAAATGGTCACAGCATTGCTAATTTTTAAGTTGGCTTACTTGCCTATTTTTGAGTTCTAAAGGTACTTAGTTCTTTAATTAAAAAATTTTTAACATTTATTTATTTTTGAGAGAGCATGAGTGGGGGAGGAGCAGAGAGAGGGGGAGACACAAAATCTGAAGCAGGCTCCAGTCTTTGAGCTGTCAGCACCGAGTCCAATGTGGGGCTCAAACTCACAAACCATAAGATCATGACCTGAGACAAAGTCGGATGCTTAACTGACTGAGCCTCCCAGGCACCCCAAAAATACTTTCTATTTTAGTTTTAAATATTTTTTCTAATTCTGTGTGCCGTCCTCATACTTGCATAGTGTCCTTTGAGGCACAAAATTTTTAAATTTTGATGAAATTCAATTTATCCTTTTTTTTCCACTTTTACTTTTGGTATTGTATCTAAGAAAGTATTACCTAATTGAAGGTCACAAAGATTTACTTTTATGTTTTCTTCTAAAAATTTTTATAGTTTTGTCCCTTACATTTAGGTCTCTAGTCCATTTTGAGTTCATTTTTATATATGATTTGAGTAGGAGTCCAGTTTCATTCTTTTGCATGGGGATATCCAGTTGTAACAGCACAATTTGCTGAAAGACTTTTCTTTCTCTATTGAACTGGCTAGACAGCCTTGTCAGAAATCAATTCACCATAAATGTATAAGTATCTCTTAACTCCTTATTCTATACCTTTGATCTATATATCTATCTTTATGTCATTACCATACTGATCCTATAACCTTACTAACTTATTAATAAGTGCTAATAATATTTTTGTATATTCTGTAAAAGTTTCTCTATTCAAGACCAGGCCATTTGAAAATAGATATTTTTTCAAATTTTACTTCTTTCCTTCCACTACTGGATATCTCTTATTTCTTTTTCTTTTTCTTTTCTTTTTTTTTTTTTTTTTATGTTTTATTTATTTCTAGGAGAGAGAGAGACAGTGTGAACAGGGGAGGGTCAGAGAGAGAGTGAGTCACAGACTAAAGCAGGCTTCAGGCTCCGAGCTGGCAGCCAGCACAGAGCTGGACACGGGGCTCGAACCCACGAACTGTGAGATCATGACCTAAGTGAAAGTCAGACGCTTAACCGACTAAGCCACCCAGGCGCCCCACTTATTTCTTTTTCTTATCCAGTTGCCCTAGATAGCATCTTTAGTACCATGTTGAATAGAAGTGATACAAGTGGACATCTTTGTCTTATTCCTGATCTTGGGGAAAAAATATCCAGTCTTTTCACCATTCAGCATGATGTTAGCTGTGTGTTCTTCATAAAAATGCCCATTATCAGGTTGTGAAATTCTCTATTCCTAGTTTGTTGAGTATTTTTTATCATAAAATGGTGTGGATTTTATCCATCGCTTTGCTGCATCTGTTGATGGGTTATCATGTAATGGGTTCCCCCCCACCTTTATTTTACTTATATGCTCTATTACATTGATTTTGGTATATTTACTTAATCGTGAATGACTGATAAGTTCCACTTGATCATCAAGTACAATCTTTTTTCTGTGTGGCTGGATTAACTTTGCTAGCATTTTGTTCACAACTTTTGTGGCTATATTCAACAAGAACATTATTCTACAGTTTTCTTGTCTTATAATGTCTTTATATGGTTTTGGTATCAGGGTAATACTACTGGCCTGAGTAGGAATGAGTTAGGAAATCTTCCCTTCTCATTTTTTAGAAGAGTTTGTGAGAGATTCGTCTTAATTATTCTTTAATAGTTGGTAGAATTAATTAGTTAAGTCATCTGAGCCTGGGCTTTTCTTTGTGGGAAGTGTTTGGATTACTAACTCAATCTATTTATTTGATATACATTTAATGAAATCGCTCTCTCTCTTTAATTTTTTAAATGTTGTTTGTTTATTTTGAGAGAGAGAGGAAGAGAGAGAGAAGGAGAGAGGGAATCCCAAGCAGTCTCCACACCTGTCAGTGCAGAACTCGATGCAGGGCTCTATCTCACGAACTGAACCATGAAATCATGACCTGAGGTGGTACCAGGTGGGACGGACACGCACATGCCTGAGCCCTCTAGGATCTCTTTTGTTTTTGAATCAGGTTTGATAGTTTGTTTCTAGGAATATTTCCATTTTGTCTAGTTTATCCAATTTGTTGGCATACGTTAGTCCATAGTATTCTCTTTTAGTTCTTTTTAGTTCTTTAAGGCTAATAGAAATGTCTGCTCTTTTATTCCCGATTTTAGTGATTTGAGTCTTCCTTTTTACTTGGTAAATACAGCTATAGCTTTATAGCTAAAGTGTTTTTCATTGATTTTCTCTGTTGAATTTTTACCCCTATTCCCTTAATTTCTGCTCTAATCATTCTTACTTCTTTTCTGTTTCTTTTTGTCTTATGTACTCCACTCCCTTTCTTTAGGTTTCATAAGGTAGAAGTTTAGGCTAATGTTTAGAGATATGACTTCTTCCCCCTCCCCAGCTTTACTGAGATATAATTGACCTATAATATTGTGTACATTTAAGGTGTACAGTTTACTTATTTGATATGCTATATATATTGTGAAAATCTTGCCACACTGAGGTTAGTTATTAACACATCTATCACCTCACACAGTTTATAAACACACATATATATGAACATGTATGTATATGTGTGTGTGTGTATGTTTTTTTTTTTGGTAAGGTGAACTTATAAGATCTACTTTCTTAGCAACTTTCAAATATACAATATAGAATCATTAAGTATAGTCACCATGCTTACATTATATCATTACATCTTCAGAACTTTATAACTAGAAGTTTGTACCCTTTGATTACCTTTACCCATTTCTCCAGCTACTCTTGCTTCCCCCTGGCCCCCGCAACTACTAATCTGCATTCTACTCTATTCATATGAGTTCATTTTTTAAAAAAAATTCTACATACTAATGAGACCAAACATTCTTTGTCTTTCTCTGTATGACTTATTACACATAGCATAATGCCCTTTAGTTTCAACCTTGTTTTCACAAATGCCAAGACTTTTTTCTATTTTATGGCTAAATAATGGATATTTATATAATAATGTATGAATGCATTTCTATTCTGTTGTGTTGTATTCTATTCTATTCTATTCTATTCTTTCTATTCATCAACTGAAGAATACTTAGGTTGTTTCCGAGTCTTGGCTAATGTAAATAATGCTGTAATAAGCATTAGGTACTGATGTCTCTTTGAAGTAGTGATTTTATTTCCTTCAGATATATATTCAGAAGTGGAATTGCTAAATCATATGGTTCTATTTTTAATTTTTTGAGGAACTTCTATGCTGTTTTCCATAGTGGCTGCACCAATTTACATTCCCACGAACAGTGTACAAAGGGTTCTCTTTTCTCCATCTCCTCAGGAGCATTTGGCATGCATGTGGGAGGTAGCTACCATGTTATGTAGTACAACTTTAGTGTACGCACTCTGCTTTCTCTCTTTACTTGGTTTGTGTGATACATTCTATAGCAAATTTCTTTGGTGGCAATATCTACTTTATCCTTGTTTAATTTTGATACAAGATTTCTTTTATGATCTCAAAAATGATGCTTAGTGCCAGACATATACACAGTCACATTGTTTGGAGGCTCTGCCACTTCTGGAGTACTGCATGAAGAGTGAAATGCTAATGGTATCGAGAAACCCAACCTTCTCCAGGGAGAAAGAAACCCAACCTTGTCCAGTTAACGTTAGTACCCTTACTCTTCTCTCATTCACAATATCTTCTGAATCCTATATTTATAAAAACAAAGTTCTCTACTTTAGGACCAAGGACACCCTGATCTCTAAGACCCAAAGCCCTGGCTCCTCATTTTGAGGGAATGAAGATCTAAAACCTTTCACATTATTTTTGTTTCCATGCTGAGATCACAATAGTGAAAACAAAGACATAGTAATTTTTCAGTAGCTGTCTTGCTACATGGAGATCAATGTGACAAAAAATTTAGGAAAAACCAACAAATGAGGAAAACCATGTGCATTCTACATTATATGCTCCTGTTTGTCAATGCTAGTAATGTTCTTACTGCATTGCAGAGCACATGCTAAGTGAGGAAAAAAGTGCTTAGAAATATTCTTTACAGGCATGAGTTTTGCATTTCTGGGAACCAAATGCAAAGTAATAACTGTGTAATAATTTGTGAATTATTTTAGAAGTCTGGTAGCATTTCTATTTAAGTACATTTGAAACATAGAGAGATTGTAACATAAATGGTCATAAAGATTCAATGATGATGGTCTTAAAATATCCTTGTTTCCATGGCAATTTGAAAGTAATTATCTTATCTTTTAGTAAACATATAAATTTGGGTGTAGTTACAGAATATATTATATGTGTATGCCTTGTAATACAAACAACCTACCTTTTTTTTATGTTAGTGAAAATGCTGTCATGTGACTATTACAGTTTGCTTCAGATTCTTTGCTAACCAGCTTTTGCAAATTAGCCAAATAGAATTTATTTTAAATGTTGTATGTGACTTATGAATTCTAATAGGAAACAAAAAGTAAATATAAGCCATAGTAATTCTTGTTAAAATTGTGTTGCACCCTCAAAGTACAAATTTCTGTGGAGTGAGTAATATTATCATATCAGTCACAATTAACTGGTAAAAATAGGGATATCACAAAATTAACTTGGCTACAAACATAAATAGTAATATGGCTTCATCTTTAGTAAACATTCAGAATGTAGATTAAGATAATATGATTTCTTTGCTGTTATAGAGATGATGCCTCACTTAATATGTATTAAAAATACTACTACTTTGAATTAAACATATAGTGCAATTAAATAAATAATATATGAGATGTTGGAAATAATGTGTTTTCTAGGACTTGGAAATCATCATGTGTTAAAATGCAAGATTATTTTTTTCTACTCCATGTAGATCTTTGTTATGTGTAGATGCTTATTCTGATCTATATTAATATAGTAGACATACGGAGCAGACACCAGAAATCCTACTTTGTAATTCAGATTGTATAACTTGCCAGCCATGAGACCATGAGAAAATAATTTTGGTATTTCTTATTAATAGCTTGTTTACTTATTGACTTGCAATAATTTCCATTCTGTCCACCCTAACACCTGATAGTAATGATCAACTGACACTAATAGAGTATTGAGGATTTGGGATGTAGTTTGATTAAATACAGAGCTGCTGAGTAGCCAAAGCATAGATGATTTCAAAGCAAAAGATAGGTGTTCTGGTTCAAAGAGGACTTGGGTTAGTGGTTACATACAATCAAGGTAAATTTATTACCTATCCATTGGGTTTAGAAAGTATGTAAACTGCATAAATGTGTATAAAAGTTTTAGTGGCTGCTTAGTATGTATATCTAAAAGCCATATTTCAGAACATAATTCCTTCCAAGTCATGTTACGGAATAGTCTAACGTGGAAAATATGAATATGAGGTAAACAATATATTGGAGGATGTTATGGAGTTGATGGTACTGGGGATGGGATGTAATAAGGCTTAGGGATCAAGTTAAGATTCAATTAGCCTTCATCTAATAGAAAGCCTAAAATAGTGGCTATACAAAATAGAGGTCTATTTCTTTCTCAGTAACAAGAAATCCAGAAGCAAACAGTACTCAGCTGGTATGGCAGTTCCATTGTCATTCAACACCCAGAGTTCTTCAGTCTTTTGCTTTACTATTCTTAGTTAATGACTTTACTCCCCAAATTTGACACATCGTCAAAATAGCCACAAGTCTTTGTTCCAGGAAGTTAGGTGAAGTGTAGTCACAAGTTTTTGTACTATCGTTTTGCAATGTTTTGTAAATCTGAATTCATTTCAAAATGAAAAGTTAAAAAATAAAAAAAGCCACAAAAGAATGGAGGGCATTCTTAACTGGAGGAGTAGGGGGCATTATGATTTCACACATACTGCACAGTGACCAAGAGAATGTATGAAGTTTTAAAAATAATAAAGATTATTTAGGGCTGTAATTTTTAAACTTAATATGAAGGGAAGAATGAAATGTTTATGTGTGTACTTAATAATTTTGAGGGACAAGAGAGTTCAGTACTTTCATCAAAATTTCAGTAGAAAGTAATTTAGAGCAAATGGGTAAGTTTTGATTTTTGTACTTAAACAATCTCTCCTCATTTAGTTATTCAGAAATTCTGTTCTCAAATATGGGTCAAAACAACACCCATGAGGGGCGCCTGGGTGGCTTAGTCGGTTAAGCGTCCGACTTTCGCTTAGGTCATGATCTCGCGGTTCGTGGGTTCGGGCCCCGCGTCAGGCTCTGTGCTGACTGCCAGCTCAGAGCCTGGAGCCTGTTTCAGTCTGTGACTCCCTCTCTCTCTGACCCTCCCCTGCTCACGCTGTCTCTCTCTCTCCTAGAAATAAATAAAAAAAAACATTAAAAAAAAATTTAAAAAAAAAAACAAAAAAAAAACAACACCCATGAGTTCATATTATACAAAAAAGAGAAAACCAAAAACAACATAAATAAAAACACAAGATAAAACCCATCTCCTCATTGGTTTTAGGAACTAACTAGGACACGCTTCTTATGAAAATTGGCAATTTGAAGGAAAAGTTAAGCATCTATTTTGTTTTTTCTTGAATTACTTGCATTGTAGGATAACCAAGTAGTTCATAATGTTAAGAGAAAGTTATTCTTTACAGAAGATTCCATGCTAATAAATATAGAAATGATAGATTTATAAAATCATAATTTGCCAATTCTTAATGATATTATCCTTATCAAGTTAATGAGTAACTTTACAGTAGGGGGATTCATTTCCTAACAGATAGATAGCAATTTGAGTTTCAAGCAACGCTTGGAATACTTCATAAATGTTTTCGCCAAAAATGTTGAATCTTAGTCCAACGACAAAGCCAGAGAGTCTACAGAAACCTTGATCCAGTTCTTTCATTAAGTTGGTGGCATAAAAAAGAGAAAAAAGGACTTAAAAGAAAGAACTATGTGGGCAGTTCGATCTCCCCTTCAAGAAAGTGCTTATGACTAGCTGTGAGCCATGTGGCTAGTTGACACCTTCCAGGTGAGTTTCTGTAGGATGTCCTCAGCTCTTCTCTCTGATCTAATGATTTGAACAGAAATGTGGTGCAAGTGCCTGGCAATTTCTGCCAAGACAGAGTGCCTCTAAAGGGCAGTCTTTGCTGGAGCTTCATATTGGGTTCACAGAAATTTTGTTAAAACTCCGTCATGGCTCTATGCCTCCCCCTGTCCAATCCTCTTTTTCTAACTCCTAATAAGTTCATGCACACTTAATGCCTACTGGCTTATATTCTTTCATTAGATGGTTAGTCAGGTGGGACCACAAGAAGGATCACAAGAAAGGTGCTGGAAAACAGTTGATTATGCTCACAGTACTAAAGAGAGAGAGAGAGTGACCACACAGCATTAGGGGGTGACACAGGCAGCAGGGGGAGTGCCCAGGAAACAGGATCAACCAAACAGGTGGGAAGAAGGACAGAATGGGAAGAGGGCGAACCTGTGGGCAAGTACCTTCATTAAGGATCAGGGTAGCGTACACAGCAAAAGATAGGAGGGGATTTCATTGGTGCATTTGAAGTCATTAGGTCACGGTCAGGGGAGGAAGTGGAGGGGGGCCAGTCTTTTTACACTGGAGTTCTTGGTCATGTGGGCAGGTTGCTCATAGTGTTTGCGGGTATTTGAAGTAGTATGAAAAAGGAAGTTTTAAAACTTACAGTATACCAACTTCATGCCAATTTAGTGCTTCCTAGAGGTATAAACTAATATAATCCAAATTTCAATGTGCGGACCTTATATAAATTGGGAATCAAACTAAGTGTGATAACCAAAGAGGTGAAAGACCTATACTCTGAAAACTATAAGATGTTGGTGAAAGAAATAAAAAAAGACACAGATCATGGATTAGAAGAATTAATATTGTTAAAATGTCCAAAACAATCTAAAGATTCAATGTAATCTGTATCAAAATGCCAATCATATTTTTCAAAGAACTGGAACCAATCATTCTAAAATGTGTAGGTAACTACAGAAGACCCCAAATGGTCAAAACAACCTTGAGAAAGAACAATGCTGGAGGTATCATGCTCCCAGATTTCAAACTATACTACAAAGCTATAATAATCACAATAGTATGACATTGGCACACACACAAAAAACCCCAAAACAAAACACATAGATTAGTGAACAGAATAGAAATCCCAGAAATAAACCCATGCTTCTACGATTAAGTTATCGACGAAAAAGGAGGCAAGAATATACAATTGGGAGCATATATTATCTTCAATAAATGGTGTTGGGAAAACAGAATGGCTATATGCAAGAGAATGAAACTGGATCACTTTCTTACACCACACACAAACACAAATTCAAAATGGATTAAAGACCTAAATTTGTAAGAGCTGAAACCATAACACTTCTAAAAGAAAATGTAGGCAGTAAACTCTTAGACATCAGCTGTTAGCAACATATGGAGGGATATGTCTCCTCAGGCAAGAGAAACAAAAGCAAAAATAAACTATTGGGACCACATCAAAATAAAACGCTTTTGCACAGAAAAGGAAACCATCAACAAAAAAATCTGCCTACTACATGACAACGTATTTGCAAATCATATTATCTGATAAGGAATAAATACCCAAAATACACAAGGAACTCATAAAACTCTATACCAAAACAAAACAGTCCAATTGAAAAATGGGCAGAGGACCTGAATAGACATTTTCCTTTATCCTTTTTTTTTTTTGGTTTTATTTTTTTTAATATTTAAAAATACTTTTTTTTTCATTTATTTTTTTATTTTTTTATTTTTTTTTACAAATAGTTTATTGTCAAATTAGTTTCTACATAACACTCAGTGCTCATCCCCACAAGTGTCCTCCTCCAT